>NC_088714.1:25540557-25866822 GCF_963576615.1 Watersipora subatra
GACAAACCCACGAACAGACTGAGAAATATATACAATATTTATATATATATATAATATTTAATATATATAATATATATACTCATGCGATAGGCAGTACTGTTTTGGCTATTGACTCCTCATCAGTGCATCTCAGAGCAAGCAAGGGAGACAAATCCCTTTGCTAATGAGAGATGACTTCCTGCCATGAAACAGCTAGGTTTCCTCACAAACTTTAAGATAGCACATGTGCGTTCTTGATATAATGATATGCATAATTATATATAATAATGTATATATAATTATATGCAATTTTATTTTCAAATATGTATATAATTATATATATATCATTACATGAAATTATATATATTATTATATGAGTATTGTTATATTTAATTTTATATATTATTATAAATATCTATAGACATTGCACCCACGGGATACAATTTTCATCCGTTCCAGGGTTCGTATCGTATATTGAAAAACCTGTAAGCAGGCGCATATAAACCATTGTAATTATATAATGTAAACACTCCCTTGTAAAAATCATACAAAACTTTAAAAAGTGCTATACATGTTAAAAATTAGTAAAAAAATAGTAGGTTAACTTTAGTAACTATGGTCACCTATAGTAATTTTATTGTATTTAGGTTGTTAGGATCTGCAATAAAAGGTAACACTATAATGCAGTTCTTAATCAGCAGGGAACTACCCCCCTCCACCAGAGAGAATTTTTGTATTTTAGGGGGGAATTTGGCAGTTTGCCAAAGGGGATTTCTGTGGCACCAGTTTTTCTTATATAAAGGGCAGCGAGGAGTGAAAGAATTTCAGTAGTTTCAACAAAGCCAAGATCTAAAACTATGGAAAAAGTAAAGATTGTTACACTACATGCATATACATACCTGCAATATTAATTGTTCAGTTACCAATTTGGTTTACATAACCGTATAACATTTTGACAATTTGCTCTGTAGCCTAACATATGTATGATGTTTTGCTCATGTAAATATTGATCGTATTTAAATATTTTGATTGCATATCCCATATTATAGGTGTTAGAAATGTCAAAAACAAAAAGATGAACATATGATGATTCCTACTTAAACTATGGATTCACTTGTATGATTAAAAGCGGCATCAAAGTACCACAATGTGTTTGGTGCATGAAAGTGCTCCTTAATGACTCCATGAAACATCATCAACTTAGGCAACACTTAAGAAATAAACATGCAGAACACATGGATAAATCAAAGCCATTCTTTGAAGCTAAAGAGAGAGAACTCAAGCGGGCAAAACTGGATTCTACTGGCAGCTTTCATATCCAGGCACAGGCCATTACCGAGGCATTCTATGCTCTGTTTTACCGTATCGCCAGAGATAAGAAGCCACACACCATAGGTGAAACATTAGTTAAACCTTGTCTGCTGGTGTGTACTAAGATTATTCTTGGAGACACAGCCGCTCAAAAGATAGCTGATTTATCCCTCTCAGAGAGCACAGTGAATTCGAAAATCGATGATATGTCTGCGGACATAAAGAGGCAAGTAATTGAAAAGATCAAGTAATCTCCCATGTTTGCCATTCAATTTGATGAGTCAACTGATGTTGCTAGCATTTCACGCTATGTACACAGATAGACAATTGAGGAAGAATTTCTGTTCTGCAGTCCTCAAACAGAGACCACCACAACTGCTGATGTTATGAACCTGGTTTCCGACTTCTTCAGCAAAGAACATTTGGACTGGGGCAAACTAATTGGAGTTTGCACTGATGGTGCTCCAGCCATACTTGGCTGTCTTGCTGGATTTGCACAGTTGGTAAAAGAAACAAATCCTTTAGTGGTGAGTACCTATTGCTTCATTCATAGACAAGCACTAGCAGCAAAAACTCTTCCCAAAGGATTGCAGGAACACCTTTCTTCAGTGATTAAAGTAGTAAACTTTGTCAAAGGCTCTGCTTTGCAAACACGCCTCTTCCACAAGTTATGCAAAGATATGGACGCTGTGCACTCATCACTATTGTTC
Source organism: Watersipora subatra (assembly GCF_963576615.1). Lineage (NCBI taxonomy): Eukaryota > Metazoa > Bryozoa > Gymnolaemata > Cheilostomatida > Watersiporidae > Watersipora > Watersipora subatra. The sequence goes on from NC_088714.1 coordinate 25,542,558, forward strand.
TACACCAAAGTTCGATGGTTATCAAAGGGTAACATGCTTCTGAATTTCTTCAATCTACGAGCAGAGGTCAATGAGTTTTTGAAAACTCATAACAAACCTAAACTACTGGCTTCAATGCAGGTGGAAAGCTGCCATCGGTCTCTTGCTTACCTGGTTGACATATTTGGTTCAATCAATGAAGTGAACACAAAGATGCAAGGTAGAGACAGAAATGTGTTAAATGTAACTGGTGGTATCAATGCATTCAAAGACAAGCTCAAACTCTGGGTGGAAAGACTGGCTACTGGGAATGTAAGAGTTTCATTTCCAGTTCTGCATTCATTAGTTGACAAGAAAGCTTCTTCCGCTTCTTTGCTAACCGACATAAAGCATCACTTCAACAGCTTGATAGCAGAGTTTGAGAGATATTTTCTAAAGTTAGATCTTAGGACAGAGCAATTGATGAGCCTGACCCGAGACCCTTTCAGGCGCAATGTCCACGAGGTTCCGGAACAGCTTCGGGAGAAATTTTTGGAGCTGACAAACAACTCTGCATTAAAAGATGACTTCAAGGAGCTATCAATAGAGCACTTTTGGGTTCAGACCTAAAGATTGTATTCCAACATAAGCCTGACCGCTTTCAAGATGCTCATACCATTTGCTTCCAAATATATCTACGAGTCAGCATTTTCAGCAATGCTAACCATAATGAGCAAGTCTAGAAACCGCCTGGAAGTAGAAGCTGACCTACGGTGTGCCCTATCTACAACAACTCCTAACATCAAAATTCTGGTCAGCTCCAAACCAACGCAGAAATCGCACTAGTCTGCAGACTGTCTTACAATGATAGATATATTGAGTTTCAATATACATTCATTTCTAATATTCCATGTAAATGTGACTGTGATAAAAGCATATACACATGTGTATATATGTACATAAGTTGTATATGTACGTGTAAATAAAGTTCACTATTTAGTTGCATTGCAATATTTGAAGGAGTTGGGAGGGCGGAATTTCTGTCTCTATGTTTTGAAAAGGGAGAATGGGGCAAAAAAGGTTAAGAACCACCGCTATAATGCTTCATGTCTAGTATGTACCATAGGGGATTTTTACCTCCAAGACAGATGTACGTATAACAAAAACTTTGAATTCATTTAAAAAAATTTAGTTAACTAAACACCCACACTTAAAGCTAAGTTTTAGGATATGTTTTTAACTGTTTTATTGAATGCCAACTTTTTACCACAACATTTTTATTGCTTTTTAGTTTGGTCTACGTTTTCACTACAACTTTTAGCAAACCTGTTTAAATTTCTTTCAACATAATTTGGCAAGAAAGCCCGAACAATGCTTTTTCATAATTACCCCAAGTTGATTTTTGTTGGCAGGTTAAGAAAAATTAACTGGCCAGTGACCTGTTTGAAGGGATCCATCATCAACTTGTCTAACGATTTTAAAAAAAACTTCGGTTTTACACACAAGAATTGTTCAACTGAGAAAAATTGGTCATCCTATCTCTTTCAGGCGTTGTGAAAATATTTTCAGCAAAAAGCTTTTTGATGTCTTTATTATTTTGAAATACGTAATAAGCACATCGACTTCCAAATTTGAAATCGGGCCAATCTTTTGTTGATTTCGTATGGTGAAATAAAATTCACATGGTGAAATAAAAGAAATTATCTTGCTCCAGTTCGTAGAGTGAAAAAATCGTATATTAAGGTAAATGTATCCTGACGGTGCACTTTATATATACTAATGCTCTTTCAAGCAGGATATTGACTGAGAGACTAAATTTATTTATTGATAGTCTCATGTACAAAAATCTTTAAAAACTTCTGAAAATAATGCTCTTTTGCATATACTGTAGAGCTTATGGCTACTTAGTGAAATAGTACTTTAAAAGAGATTAATCAACTATGCACTTAGAAATATATTAGCACACTTCAGCAAGTGTATTGCTGGCTTTGGTTGCTTGGCCAAAACAAATTTAATTATACTCAGACTTTAATATAATCATGATGAAATTAAAAACAATTTTAGAATTAACAACAAAAATTACAGTTTTTTTAATCAAATTTGTATACTGCAAAAACTTGAATGCTTAAAGATATGCTTGTAGTGCTAGGAAATTGGTTATTACACTCATAGTTATGTCCATTAAATTATTTTGATTGTCTTATATTCAAGTTTTAAAAGTAAAAACTCTGAAGTCATTAGCTTATATTAAGCATTAAGAAGAAAAATTCATTGTTTAATATTTTTTGTTGATTTTAAAATAATTTTATAAACTGCAAAAATGACTTAGCTAAGGCATCTCAATCTATAGTCTACAATAAATATCTCAGTTTTTTGCATGGTATTTAAGCAATACATGTTTAGCGTTTTCTAGGAATTTTCTCCTTTTATTGAGCAAAAAATATTGAAAGTATGCACTTCATCTGAACTGAGATTGCCACACTCTCAACCTACTCATAAAAAGTATTGCTTGTAATTGATCATTTTATTTTTATGTGTTTCTATTTGTTGAGTTTATTCGAGACTTGCCTTTTCTTTGTCAAGAAAAAAAATTATGTAATCAACCTGTTGTATAAATACTTAACTGTGTAAACAGATCAAAATTAGCGGTAAATTATTATATCACACATCCACCTCATACTATAATTAATATACAACTTATATGAAATATTTGGCGCTACACCATAGCATTTATATTTTTAATATCTGTTTACCCTAAATGACTTGTTTTTGACTGAAAATCGTTAATAATAACTCATAAATTTTTGTGTTCAATACAATCAAATATAAAGTTTAACCGAAGAGGCCGTCCAAACTTTTAAACCACACACTAATATACATGTTCAAGTATAGGCCTATTTTGAATAAACAATCACTCTATTCATAGGTGGGATTTGATATATTCTTGTTTCATCGGTCGATGAAAAGTATATTTCATCACATAAATACAATTATAAGACTACACTTAGCTTGTGCATAGTTACAATATACCGAATGTTAACATAACTAATGTGTAGGTAAGCACTTGACAAGTTTTTTAGTAACTGCTGCTCACCAAAGCAAATTTTAGTAACCAAGTTACTTACATTTATTTATTTTTGCCATAGATTTTTATGAAAAGATAACTTTTTTCACGCAATGCAAATTACATCATTGATTAACTCAAAATATTAACCAAAATGAGCCCAAGTACAATTAGGTCTCAGCACCGAAGTTTAAACTTGTGGTTGTATTTTAAATATTCATTAGGCATGTCTAGAAAGCACAACAACCCGCGTATATAAGCGAAACATACCACAGGGTTTACCAGCACTTGTTCCATAGTTCACAGAGATGAAAACTTCCTTAGAGTTTATCTTTTGTACAAGGTCAACTTTCCACCAAGGTCCTAAATCGTTTTTCATGGTGGATATGCTGCTCAACTTCATGTATCTATCGACAGCTCTACCAGCATTATCAGCGTTGCTTGACTGGTCAGGCACTTTACTCATAGCATATGTAGTTGTAATCTGTAAATATTACAGTTGCTAACTTTTTAAAGACAAACTTGTACACAATTATATTAATTTTCATCAGAAAGTATGAGTAATTTTCTAAAATTTGCAATTTTTTTATGTTAGGGGTGATCTGATTATGAGGATTCAAGATTAAAATCAATAAAACTTGAAAGCAGTTGAAATTTTCAGATCAAGCTCAAGTCCAATGTTTAGTTCTATAGTTGCTGAGAGACCGACGTAATAGAGGCGTGTAACACTGCAACTTAAGCGTAATATTCTGTATGAACTGTTGCAACGGCAACAACTAGTGATGTCGTTTGCATTTTTTCTGAACAATCTAACTAATGAATTTTTTTAAATTCTAATTCTAAAACATATTGGCATTACATTAAGCATCACAAGCAATTTTAAATGATAGATATTGGTTAAATTTTAAATGATATATATCATTAAAATATTGGTACCTTCTGATAAAATCTATTAAAATTTTGTATAAGTTCCCCTTTGAAGTAGTTTTCATACAGTTGAACCTATTTTCTATATTTTTTTAACTTTTATTGTTATTTCAATTAAAGTGTCTAGGCAGCAGTCTTTTGTTTTTTGAACAGTCATTTGTTTTAGGCAGCAGCACTTTTGTTTGAATGAAAGGCATAGTTGCCAAAATTATTTTCATGTTGAAAACTTTTTTCTTTTATTACAATAAACATTTCATTAATAATTACAGCAGAACCTCGGGATAGAAAAGCTCTTAGATACCACTTTTTTCAGGTTACTATGTATAAAATGATGTTTTTCCGGTCTCTGGCTATAGTATGCTCTCCGCCTGAGTTTGCAACTAAAAACTATTCAGATCACTACATTTTTGACCAAAATCTTTCCATAATGCACAAGAAAAAACCAGCAAAATGTTGCATCATGTTTATTGTGTTCACGATATTTTACTCACGCTGCACATTTTAGTACTAATATCAAACTTTATTTTATCTGCCATGCATCTCGAAGTTGCTAGTAAGTGTAAATGGAGAAAAAAATGGCTACTATTATTAGAGATATAGTTAAAAATAATAAACAAAATTGAAAGAAAAAAGAGACAGAAAAATAGCTATCAGCAAAAAATCAGAAAGCTATTGGTTGGTTTGAACATTTTGTTAGATTTATTGCACACAAAAATTTAGCAAAAAGTTGCACAAGACATTTTATGGACAATATTAATGGCAGATACATTGGTTATTTCATAAATAGGTGTGTTCATAAATAATGATGGGACAATTAGAGTTATTTGATGCAAACTACACATACTATTTGTTCCTATTATAAAGTCCTTTGAATTAATGGATGTAGTATTTCTTTGGCTTTCAGAAAATATAAAGTTTACTGCATTCAAAATAGTAGTTCCGGAGCTATAAAGTGCAACATGCATTAATGATGGGACATCACAAACATGTGTTTTTCATGCCTTGTATACAACTTTGTAAAACTTCTATGATTTTGCTGAGTTTTAAAGCATAAGGCTTTCAAAAACATTGACCACAAATGCAGGTGGTTTGATTAACTTTGACTTTGGCTTTATCTAATTAAATGTCTCAAACAGCTATCCTGGAAGATGTGAATGATGGGACACTACAACTGCGAATGATGGGACAGGTCTGAAAATGATTTACAAATATCAAGTTACTTAAAGAATTATGTCCATGTTTTATTGTAACTACAAAACATACATAATTATACACACAAAAAACATAATGCTATTTTTATTGATTATGTAATACATTGTAGTGACATTATATAGTAAAATAATAAAAATATATGTTTCTACCAAAGCTATCAAGTAAAAGAAAAAATGTCCCATGTATTTACAAAACAGTATGTTTAACTAGGAGAAACATAGTAGTAAAACTATTTAACAGGTTCCAAGTTTTCTATAAAAATATACTGCTCTCATTTATTTAGACTTAAACAGATCTTAAAAAGCTATGACACACTCATTTCACATTCTGGCTAACCCAACCATGTGCAACTTTGTAAGGTCCTGTTACAACAAGACGGTGAATAAACTGTGTGCCTTTAAAAGCTATTATATTTGATATAACATATTTCATTATAGTTATATATAAAAGCCATTTATATTTGGTAAGCTACGGTTCTTAGATAGCATAGAAACGCCCATCAACATGTTATTATGTTTTGAACAAACACAAAAATTATGAGGCATATCATCAGTCTAAAGGACATACTTGAGCAGGTCTAAGCTCAGCTTGGTTTTACCTATAGGGTTTTTGTCATTGTACTCAGCATTGTAGAGCTCATGTGTCTCCCTGATGCTATGGTAAAGATGGCACTTCTGAACCATTTCTCCATTGATGCATCTACAATCTTTCATACCTGGAGCTTGTCGGCATATATCATCTATTAAGTAGAAAGTTAGAACCTTCTCAACAGGGTCATTAGCAATTGTCTGCCTGCCGTGTCTCTCATCAGTGTCTACTTCCTCAGCTAACTGCACTTCAACATGAAGGGCCAGCTTTATGCACAGCTTGTCTAGATCTAAACGAACTGTTAGGTAGAGCTTTTTGTAGCTTCTGACAGATTTTCTTTCTGACTGTCTGTTTCTGAAGGCACCAGCTACAACAGCATTTTTGCACATAATAAATAAATTTTGAACACATTCTAAAGGTGCAAACAAAAGCTACCAAATATAAAATTGTACATGTAAGGTTTAATTATAAAATATATAATTAGTAGAATAACTTTGACAAAGAAGGTAAAATCTGCTTACTATACAGGAGATAAATTTCAAATTAATGTGTAATAGTGATTTAATAAATACATTTAATGCATAGAGGTACTTGAAATTGGGTAATTTCACAGTTAGCACTTATTTCTTTCTCTTTGCTTAAGTTTTTCCTCTGATTCCTATTCATGCTTATTCTATATCATTGTCTGACATGTTTTCCTTTTGCTTTTAGCGATATTTCTCTGAAGCAGCTGCTTGTACCGATAAAAATACTGTCTTGATTTTGTCATCAGCATTCAGTTTAAATTGATACTCCCTTGTACACTTATTATGAGTCCTGGTCAATTTCTTGATGGGTAGACTTTACACTGAATACTGATATAATAGGTGGTTTCTATTCATAATTTATATTTGCTAACTTTAGTGGGTGTAGTTGCTGTCAAACTCTTAGAAGTCTAAAAGCTAGTAAAAACACATTTGAAGGTCTTTACAAAAACATCAATGATTGTAATTTTAAATCAATGACACTTCTCAAAATATTATTTAAGTCTAGACCATTGGTTCTTAAGTTTTTGGGTTCTTAACCAAGGTGGAATTTCTCCCACTTTGGTGAAGATCTGAGCATTTAACTGTTAGGATAATGAAAAACTACATTAATCATTGATTTGGTCTATATGGTTCAGTTTTACACTCTCTTCAATGCATTAGGATTAGGTTCAAGCTCTTTAGTTGTGACCTAGCGTAAGTAGCCTTTATCGATGTAATGAAAAGTGTGGCTAATTCAATATGATGTTTTTGTTTCTAGGCTGCAAGTAATGAATGCCACTGTTGATGAATAAAAATTTCATACACAAACCATTAGCTATAATAAATGGAAAACTAGATTGCTGCAAATATGTATGTACATGTATGTTGCCAATAGAAAAAGAATGAGGTTGACCTTTTAGCAAATGCATTTAAAATATAATGTTACCACGAATGTTAACTAGATAGCATAGACCCACAGTTTACCAAGGTAGTGACTACATAGGCAGGCAAAAACCATTTTATTGCTGATCAAAGTAATATGAACTACTTTCTTTAACTTTTTTCTAAAAGTAGTGCAAGATGCATGTATTGCCATACATGATACGCAATATTTTACACAATAACGTGTCTTGTGGTTTCCCTAAAACTATGAATTTAAATGTATTAAAGAAATATGAAGAGTGCATATTTCTGTAGTTTAATTAAAACCTACTCTTATAGCACTTGTAATTTAAGAAGTGAATGCTTTACGATAATGGCTTGTGAAAGGACTCATGTAATAGGTTCATGTCAAACAAAACAAGATATACATGTATATACTGTAGCTTTTTAGCGTATGGTTCCCTTTTGCATATACTAGTAGAGGCAGTTCTTATTGCATAATGCATAAATTTATTTTGTGTAGTCTAGCTATAACAACAAAAATTGCTAAAACTTAGAATAAACACAGCATCAATTTGTTGATTGACCAAATTGTTTGAGACAACTATTCATGCTAACACACATAAATGATAGTGTGTCAGCAATTGTTTCTTTTTATGGTCAATGTAAAACTCTCAAATGCGCTGAACAGTTGGCATACAACAAAGTTTTAAATTAAAAACTATGCTAGTAAATTTACATAAATTTGAATGTCACCTAATCAATTACTTAGTAACCTTAACCTGGTTTGGTACATTTCTCAAAGTATTTATAGTGCATCAACATCACTAATATTGTACATCTACTTGTGAATATGTCCAGAAAATAGGCCAATAGGCTGTGTGTACAGAGAATGACAATCCTATTAGCACCGTAACAAAATTGTGGGCACCACAACGTATACACGCTACTTATTTTGTTTGATAGAGAACCTGTTATGCAGAAATTTCTTTGAACATGCAAAATAAAACATACAAACTAGCAACATTATTTTCGAAAAAAAACACAAATTTCTCCTAGTCAAACAGTGAGCTATTACAGTCTGAAATACTCTGACTAGCTCTTTCTACAAAGTAACCCCTTCAACTGAATTATGATTTTACTATCATCTTTAGTGTTGTTATATCTGATATCAGCCATGTACGGATAGACGTAAAGAAATTGGCAAGTTACACCACCACACGGCTTACATAACAAACTCCCAGAGTTACGACATCCACAAATCTCATCTTTGGGATTAGTGCCATCACATGACAACCCACTCATTCCACTGTCTGAACATTAAGAACGTTACATTGGAAGACTCAAGATTATTGCAAAAAGCCAGTAATGGAAACCCAGATTAAAATCCTAAAAACGGCATCACACCCCCAGTCAACGACAACACCCAGACGATAACAAATTTCGTCATGCGGTACGAAGATCCGTGTCTGGTGCCAAGCTACACCCGACAGGGATTAAAACTGAAGATTAAAAGTGATGAAACCCTTGCTGACGGAAATACAACAGGACGTAGCTAGGAACCCCCAAAAATTACAAAACCCAGAATTGAAGAATAGAAACTTATAGTTCCACCATTGGGCACTAAGGCTAACTCTCAACCCATATATAAGGACGTATATTCACCTTCATACTTCACTCTTCAACACAAGCTTCTTTACAGTGGTCAGACGTGTCAGCAGAAGAAATGGAAGAGTCAACTTTAGGAGAACAAAAGGGGGTGACTATATTCTAAGTCTCTAGAAATTTACTTGTATACTTTTATAAGTTTAGTCTAAAGTGCAACTTATTATATATTTTCTTGTTCTTAAATAAACATAAGGTATTGTGAAACCCCTCTTTGCATACCTTAGGAATTTCCTTATCTCAGAGCATAGTCCTAGATTCTCACATCTAGGAGGGTCTTTTATAAGATCCTGAATACTTAATCAACGAAACATTGGTTAACAGTCCTTAATCAGGATTAGGCCTATCTGAGTTTATTATAATAATTTAGCAGTGCATCTGCTCGTGACAAAAACCTGAGCTTACTCCCTAACCATTGTAAGATTACTTGGTAGAATAATCCAATACTATCAATAATCAACACAACAGTGTGCATTGCTAGAATGACAACTGTTAAATTGAACAACATGGCTGCTGCCTCTGAAACCATGTTTGTCCCGCATTGACTATTGATGCCTCAAATTAAATAAGGATATTTCTAGATAGCAATGCAACAATTACATTTTTAAATAGCTATTGCACTGAGAGATTAATTTTACATCGCATGAGCTAACACCTTTTATCTTAAAACAGATATTTATTAATCATGAAATCATTTCATACCTGCTGATCACATCAAACCAGGAATTAAGGCAAACATGTATACAAACAGTAGGCCCTACCACATTCAATTTTTTTAGCCTAATTTAATATTGAAATCAAATTAAATTTGGATTTGCCTAAATTTGTATATAAAGGTGACATGACCGCACAAACTATTATTGCGCTAACAGTAGAATTTAACATATTACAAATTGGGGTTCAAATAACATTTTTGGGTAACTTCACCCACATACTAGATTTTATCAAAATCTTGGAGTTGTGAAAATGGATTAAAAGATTTGCAATCTTTGCAACATATCAACATCAAAAATACTATGATGCTACATAAATATATTAAAACCGGTCAGCTTTTACAACTGAAATATCTAAACATTTTACATAAAATATTTTCATCCACGAAAGAAGAGGAAGCATTAACAGGGTTTAAACAGATTCCTTCCAAGAATAGTTAATTTTGGTGAGTAATTTTTCAAATTCTCCACAATTTGAAACAGAAAAATTACGTGGCGTAATTTTATAGCGGTTGATATATGGTGATTCTCAAGTAAATAAATTCAAATTGGAGTCATAGCAATCTATTATGTTGAGTGATCAAAACCAGAATATGCTGACAAAATAAGGAACTACATAAAAATGGCAGCCAAAAAAGTGTTTTGCCTTTATGCGTCGACTAAGAGTCAGCATTGTCATCTCATATCACATGTATATGTTTTGCAAAAACATCATCGTTGTCACAGCTTATATATAGTTTGCACCAAGCATATTTACTATATTTAAATTTGGTTTGCTGTTCCTCAAATACCAAAATCCTGGATAAAAAATAAAATATTATGATTATATCGCTGTAAATAACTGTAATTTTGAAATTCCGTCAATGAACCTGTAAAACAAGAAGTATGAATTTCCCATTACTCTAGGTTTAGATCCTTTGCTAGTCAAAAAGTTGAAACAAATACATAATCGCCATAATGAGACAGTTCTAATTATCTGTCTTACATACGGCATAAGAAATATTCATGTTTCATGTCATGCATTTTATAGCCATTACGTAACCTTTTTGTTTTTCATAACATTAAATTTAATGCATAATTATATTATGATTTCACCAAAGTCATTTTATTTGTAATAAATGATGTTATAAGCTATACATGTATATTTATAAAAGTGTTGTAAATACTCGATTTGTTTATGACTGGTTGATAGTTTGATGTATATATGTCCCTGCTTATGCCTGTTTTCACTCTGCAAAGTTGTTTGCTCGGTAAAATAATCTTTGGTACTTCTTGTAACATATTGTTCTCCTTCGTATGTAGTGGTGACGATTATTATTGATTAGTAAATGGTCACACATCTCCTTCATGTGTAATGGTGCTAATCATATTTGGGCATACATCCGTCATGCTTGTTAATGTCTCTCATCAGCTGTAATGGTTAAATGGCTCATATGCTTGATATTTCCCGTCAGTGCATCATGTACAATGCTGTTTGTGGCTGCTGGGTGGCAGTGCTTCAATGCTACTACAATGCTGTCGTAGCAATGCTCCAATGCTTCTAACACTGATGGTTGTCTAGCCTCAAAGTTTTTCAAGCTGACCTGTCAGCGCTTCAATCTTTGATGCATTCTTAGCTGTCATGTCTAATGCTTCGCATTTCTATCTCTGCAGTTTCTCACGCTGACCCGTCAGTACTTCCATAGCTGTCTTTCACACCTTTATTTTAGCATCACAATTATTGCTATGCCAATTTTATGTGATTGCTGTTTTCTCTTACGCCGTTTGCTGCAGATTCCATATTTCATTGTTTCAAACCCTGACACATACTGGCCCTCGGGTGAAGCCAGACCCTAGCTGGAAAATTTGTAGGAATCAGTCTTGATCATCTTTATTCGCCTGTCATAACAATGACCATTATCCCAGTTCCTTAACATTCTATACACATCGAGGTTAGTGGTGAGATTATTGTGTAACAGGGAACCAAGTGACCCTGTTAAACTTGGTTTAACATGGTTTCTTGGTTTAACCCTCCTTACAGCAATAATTTCACCACCAAACTCTCAAGCAATTCTTCAAAATTTCAGACAGAGAATTCCACCAACAATTTGCTCTAAAAAAGCTTTTTAACCGTAACACCATCAAGATGGGCTATAGCCGTATGCCCAACGTGAAGTCTATCATCAACAGCCAAAACAGCAAATTATTAAATCTACCACCAACACCTAGCCAAGATGTACCTACTAAGAAATGCAATTGTAGAAATAAAACACTATGTCCACTGAAGGGAGAATGCATGGTTAACAATATCATCTATCAGGTTACTGTTCGAGCAACAAACTCTCTAGAAACCTACAGTGGTTTAGCATCAACCGAGTTTAAAACAAAGTTCGGAAACCACACCGCATCCTTCCGCCATCGGAAAAAAAGTTTGGCGACCGAACTCAGCAAGTATGTCTGGAGTTTGAAAGACTAGGAGTTTGACTACAACAACGATTGGCATATTATTACCAGAACCGCAGTCATTTACAACGACGAACATACATGTAATCATGCATTGTTGAAAAATACTATATGTTATGTAAACCTGAATGGGCGAGCTTAATCAACCAACGAAGTCTCGTTTCCTCATGCCGTCATTTAGGTAATTTTATGCTTTCTAAGCTCAAACCATCCTAAAGTTTTAATTTTTTAATCTTTTAGCTTATATTTGAATGTCCTTTATAATATCCTCTGAATCCTTTATAAGATCCGCAAGACACAATTTACCATTACTGTCTGATGAGTGCTAAATATTTTAACATCTTTTTAGCATGAAACTCTAAGTTATACAGTTTTTATCAAATTTTACACTGCTGTTCTATTATCTGTTTTATAGATAAGAAAACTTTACATACTATGTTTTCATTCTTCTGTATCTGCCGATTGCCTGCGCATGAATTTTTGAGTAATACAGTTTTTATCAAATTTTACACTGCTTTTCTATTATCTATTTTATAGATCAGCTCAGGAAACTTCGAGCAATTTTATTGACAATGGGATACAGTTCTACTTGTATATATATATATATATATATGTGTATATATATATATATATATATATATATATAGTATATGTGGTTTACACTGTAAAGTGCTCAATAATCTAGTCAATTAGAGCTGTGTATGAAATTTATTAAAAACTACAGGTTAAAATCCTTACTACTATTAGTTTCATGCAATCGTGTTGCAATCTCCAGGTAGAATATATATATATATATATATACATATTTGCTTATTATTTCACGAAAGCTATTTATAATAGTTATGGATTCATTTACATTTAATTGTCAAAAAATATCCAGTTGCATATATGTCTCGAGATCAAGCTGAAAAGTATTTTCTTCTTTTTATAACTTTATTGTGTAGTTTTTCTTTAATATCCGTTGGTATATGTGTAGAGCTGGACGCTGTAAGCTACTTTCATTCATACTGTGGCCCATTTTCATAAATATAATCCGTCATTCGCTCGTTCTTTGTACAGCCTCGTAGCTCGCACTTTTTGTTTGTTCTTGTCATATTTTCAGGCGTTCTTTCTCCTCCATGATTTCTGTACGATGATTGAATTTTGTTCAATAGTTCAGATATATCGGCATGAGTTGCCTCTCTTGCTTGGTTGTCTATGACATTTGGGTGCTGTTGGCCTGTCCGTGAAAAAAATAGGTGCATTAAATCCAGGTGTTGGGTCAAAACCGTTTGACTACCATATTTTCTGTTCATAGCATGAGACTGTCTGGGTGTGCTTTTGCTTTTCCAGTTAGGCTGCAAACCAAAATGATTACGGTTGCCAGAGCAATCGGTCCCCCTGCCTCTTTCAAGAAGGTTGTCAGTCTTCCTGTCGTTGGGCTTGGGCTGAGTTGAACTTTATGGCTTGGTCCTAGTCATATCAACTGCTGCTTTTTTCTTTCTCCTTTTTGACTTTTATTCTTCCATATCACAAAGAGCATTTGTCTACCTAAGGCTACTAATGTTTAAGTGGGTGCTTTAAGAATTTTCCTCGTTTTCTGTTGTTGTTCGATCACTAGAGGCTGAACGTGTTAGTTTCTCCTCTTCTGTTGTGGCCTGTTAAGTATTAGAGCTTTGTCTGATCCATGGCTGTGCCATACGAGTATCCAGGCTGTTGAGAACTTTGTGTAGTTGTAATACTAGTAGTTCCCTTATGGGTCCATTAGGATATTCAGGTCCCTGTTCTGACCTTTGCTCACATCATTTGAGTTTCTTTGCTCGTGTTTCAGATCACTTTGATTGGTTTTGAAGGGGTTGATTTGTGCTATCATGCCATCTGTTGGCCAACGTACTTTTTTTTTGCCTTTGCTTATGTCCTTGAAATTCCCTTCTCCTGCAACATTTTGATGTTGCAGTTTCTGGCTACGCTGTACTTTGTTTTGCCTCTGAGCTGTGATATTTTCTTTATCCAGTATATATTCCATGTCTAATTCTAGTTTTTTCATCAGTATTGTAATCACTCATCCATATTAATAAGTTGTACCATTAATCATAGGTTGTTGTTTGTATTGCATTGCGCTCTGTGGTTAGCATAATAGCTTCATTCTCTGCGAACCATTCCATATATTGTCGCCGCTGTTCGTCTAGTTCATGCTCTTCTGGATGTTCACTGTTGTCATCTACATGGTTTTCTCCTATATCTAGCTGCTGCTCTATCTGTGACTGAGGAGTTGTTCGCTCTCTTTGTGGCTGAAGAATGGTCTGCTCTATATGTGGCTGAGGAGTTGTCCACTCTCTCTGTGGCTGAAGAATGGTCTGCTCTATCTGTGACTGAAGAGTTCCCTGCTCTGGTTCAGTTGCAGCGCACCCAAGTTTCTCCTTTACAAGGCCCATGAACCAGTTGTTATTAATTATCATGTCCGTGTCTGCTCTCTGCCACTCTCTCAGACTCTCATAGCTCCAGGTTGTTCGGACTTTGCTTTATTGCTTCCATCTGCTCTTCCTGTCTTACGGCCACGATTTAATTTTTCATTCTTTGTGCTGCTTTGAAGGCAGTATCCACTGTAGTAATGGTAGGGTTGTTCAGCAAGATTTTTTGAAGGTCACTGGCAGACTTCAAAAAAATTATGATGGTATTACCTGGTCTAGTGCATCAGCATTCTTGGTGGGAAATTGTCTTTCAGCCATAGTGGTGATGCTGGCATAGTACTTGCCAACACTTTCAGACTCTTGCTTTACTCTGTTGTTTAGGTCTACTGAGTTCGCTATTCCGTCTGTCACTGCAACTTCTATAGTGAGTTCAGCTGTGAGTATGTTGTACTCCTATTTAACGTTTGGATTCCTTGCTATTACATTGCGATAAGTGATGACGGCTCCGTCGGTTAAATACAATACACGTATTTTCCCCAATTTTCTCGCGGGATGCTTAAGGCTTTGCAGTTCAGCTCATAATTGTCTGTCCATTCACTGAAGCTGGTTTCTGCTGAGGGTCCATTTGAGGACTTTTTTACTTCAAGTAGTCTTGTTGCTACATTTCTGATGTTTGTGGTTTGCTGATCTGTTGCTTCATATCTTGTTTCGCTGGTAGTCCTTGCATTTGCTTGGCAAAAGGCCCTTGAGCTTGCTGGCTATAATCTAGGTCAAAGCTGTCAGGGTCATAGAAAGGCATCCACTGCTCATGCAATGGCTGGCTGCTTTGTCTGTAATTCTTCTGCTTGATGTATTTGGCCAAGGTGTTGATTTATACGTCTCTTTCTCCTGATTAGCCCTTCTCCCCAGTTGCAGCCGTAGCTGGTTTTGTGTTATATCATATTCTGGATAGTTCAATCTTTGGCTCATATTTTATTTCTCCTGCGATTTGCTGCATAAATTTTCCTCATCTAGCTGTCCGGTGTCTTTGCTTTTCTGGCCATGCTAACTGCTTTTGCTCAAGTCTTTCATATCTTGTTGAGTATGGCTCTAGTAGGAATTGTCTCCTCTCTTGATCTAGTGCTCTGCCATATTTCTTCTTTGCTTCTGTAATGTGATGCTGCTTGGATTTGAGTATGCTTTTCTTTGGCATTAAATCGGGTGAATAATTATAATGCATTGCTTCTGGAGGCTGATAGCATTCTTTATCGATTCTTTCCTGTTCTCGGTGTCTCTGCTCGTAGCGGGTTGGCTGTTCGTTTTCATGTACGATTGTTCTCTCTTGTCTATAGTTTGGTATTGGCTGGTAGTTGTCTGCAGCCTGGTTCACGAAGTCCTGATTACGCTTGTCTGCTCTGGTACGTTGCATTTTAAAATAATTTTGCTCAGTCCTATGGTCTCGCCGGCTGGGTTGCATATTTCAACATGTACAGTTTTCTTCATCTTAGCTTTCTTTTTCATCACTAAGTAGCATGGCATCTTCGTTGATTGGCATGTACTGGTTGGCGTGTGGTATTAGTTCTACTACATTGTAACTGGAAGCTGGGGATGATTTATACCTAGAAAGTCATAATTCTTCATTAACCGTGCAATTATTTAAAGTTTGTCATAGTAAGTTCGCATACTGTCTGCATTCCATGGTTTTCATGTGTGCTTTGTAGCTGTATGTTTAGTTCAAAGATCCTCATCACTGAGCGGTCGTGGGTCAACCTATATAACCAGTCATTATATCTAGCTTGTGCTGCTGCCTTATTTCTGACTGCAGCATCACTTCTATGCTTGAGTGGTTTTGCTAACATAGCTCGCTCTGTGTTAGCCTGTCTTGACAAACTGTTGTTTTTTGCGGAATCGTTCCCCCGTCGACCGGGCGAGCAACACAACAGCTTGTCACAAGACGTACTGCACCTGATGCATCAGCTGAACTTATAGGGAGTTGTTCTCTTCCATCAATGCGGCTTGGCTGTGATGTTATGTCGGTCGCTCCATTGGTAATCATAACGAATTTTGCGCAAAAGCTTATGTAGAAAGAATAAGATTACAACGTTTAACCAGCGACCAATCTCTGCGGTTAACTTTAGTAGAACTTGAGAACTTGGGCAACAACAGCGACTGAACATGTCGTTATTTGTGCGCTCAGTCAGTTTTATTTCTATTTTTGTTTCAGTCAGTTCTATTTGTTCTTATGAATTTTATTTTCAATTATTTTATTCTTAAATTCTACTAACGTTCACAACAAAGACTGGTCTTTAGTTAAACGTAGTAATCTTATTTTTTTCTACATAAACTTTTGTGCGAAATCCATTATGATTACCAATGGAACGACCGCCATAACCTCGCAGCCAAGCCGCATAGATAGAAGAGAACAACTCCCTATAAGTGCAGCTGATGCATCAGGTGCAGTACGTCTTGTGACAAGCTGTTGTGTTGCTCGCCCGCTCGACGGGGGAACAACTCCGCAAAAACAACAGATTGTCAAGAAAGGGTAGCTCTGTGTATTCCTCATCATATTCACTAACTTTTGTTGCAGG
This sequence comes from Watersipora subatra, assembly GCF_963576615.1. Classification (NCBI taxonomy): domain Eukaryota; kingdom Metazoa; phylum Bryozoa; class Gymnolaemata; order Cheilostomatida; family Watersiporidae; genus Watersipora; species Watersipora subatra. The sequence continues at coordinate 25,559,472 of NC_088714.1, forward strand.
TGCTCTGGCTATAGGTGATTTACGTATTGTCGGTGTGGAAGCAAAGATATCTGCACAGTTGTACTCATGTCCGTAATCATTTCGATAGAAAAATGCGTCACCATCCAAATTAACGTTTATCTGCAACCTGGGTCTCTTATGTGTCTGGCTCCAAATAAGATGTCCATCATCATGATCAATCTCATTAATTACATTTGTTGTATCACGCGCCTCCAACTCGTCTCGACTGTCATCCTGCTGGAGAGGCTCTTCTTGTTGCTGTAAGTTTTCAGTGGTCATTTTGTCGCCTCCCATGTTTTCTTCATCTGCTTCTGAGTTATGCATGCTTTGGGTCTCTTCTGTTGGCTCCTCATTCCTGCTTTTTCTATTTCTTAGAGACTGTACTCCGATTAAATATTTGGCGGTCTCTCATAGCCTGGTCATAATGGCATAAGCTTAATATAATATGCAAAAGTATATATCAAATATTCAAAGCAGTACTAATTAGTTAACAAAGTTATTTTTGTTTGGTATATTTGTTATATACCAGTATGTCTCTGAAAAAATAAAAGATAATTAGCGTAAAAATAATATATCCAAAGCTAGATTTTTGAGAAAAAAAAATACTTTTAAATAAAATATTCGAGTCAATCTCGGGTTTCATGCTCCACTTTTTCTAGGGAGAAATTTTGATATCTTGCTTAATAATATACTTTATTTAATTTGAAATATGATTTGAAATTAATTTTTTAAAGATGTGGTTGCGTCAAATTTGAGTTGATCTTAAAAGAAAGCATTTTTTTTCTATCAGTTGATATGTTGTTTGTTATGTTAGGCGATCTCATTGCCAAGATATTTGAAGATTAAAATCTAAAAAATCTCAGACCAAAAAAACATGCCCAGACTTGCCTAAAATGATGTCACTCGTGATATATCTGTCAGTATATCTCGTATTCACATCGGCTATTTGCGATAAAATTCTAGTCCTACGCGGCTCTATTGGCATAGGTTTTATTTTGTATTTGCTCATGTTGGCTAGAATAAAATTTTAAATCCAGGTACAGATACATTATTATGAATGTTTCAAAGGCTTCAAATAAGGAAGATTGAAAGTTTGTTTTACTCACTTTCTCCAAATGCTGTGTAAACATTTGAGTACCGACTACCAATTCTACCGGTCTACGGTAATTCTGTCAAGCAAACTATGTAAAATAAGGTTTTTGTATCGGCACAGTTCCAGCGCTACCCACACTAACAATATACATCCTCCCAAAAGCCCCGCCCACATTATGCCCGTCGCCTATCCTGGGGTGGGGCTGTATATCATTGCCCACACTGAAAACTAGTTTTTTACTACCATAAGTAAAATAAGCAAGCTGCGTCTTTGAAAAGAGTATACATAGGGATAGAATTTTAAGGATAAGAAATCTGCTTCAAACTGGATTTGAACTCACATTCTCCAGTTCTGCGGACATCCATATACTGTATCCAATTCACTACAATATTCTGAAAATCATGTTTTGCATTATCTTCAACAATATGATTTTATTATATAAGTTTTACAAGTAAAATAATTTGCATCTCGGCATAAAGCTTTTATTAAAAATATTCATCAAGTCGTGGCCACTCACATAGTTTTAGCCGATACAATAAGACAAATTCATCTACTGCAGCAAACTCAAACAAAACATCATGGTTTATGCAGCACACATTCAAGTCTCTCTTTCCCATTTATGGCAGTTGCCACACTGACAAAGCTGCTTCGGCGGGTGGGACAACATAAACATCCTGTAATCAGTAAAACAAATGCAATAAATATATGTCATTCTAACGCGTATCTACTGAAAGCTTTCAATCTGGGAGTTAGATAGATTGCGAGTGTAATTTTAAAAACGAATAAATGTTTAACAAAGGCATAAGTACACTAAGCCAATGATGAGAAGCTTTGGTTCTGGAAGTTAAAGATTTGCATTGATCAATTGATTTTCTTAACTTTCTACAAGTGAGAAGTGAACATCTAAAGTCAAATCATAAATCTAATTTACTAGATAAAACTGCCACAAAAAATTGAAGCAAAGGTAGCTAGGTGAATCGATAAAAAATTATAAAACGATGATTAGCAATAGCAAAAAGTTATAATTTTATTAATTAGTACATGTATTACTGAGTACTAAAAATATTACCTTTAGTATATTCATCAATCTAAGCCATTGTATTGCTAGATGCTATGAATTTAAAAAAAGCCGTGAAGAACTCACTGCACGTACGTATCTCGCATGGGCAGGAAATTGTATTTTTGCCTCAAACAGGGAAATATAATCTGAATGTAAACTCAACAGTATATTTATAGGAGACTCAAAGTAAAAGATAAATTTACCTCCATTCTCCGATCTTCCTTCACAGCACTTTAACTGCCTGATGCTCAGAAAGCTCAGAGTCACCTTCGTAGTAACTTCACAGCAATTTTTACAATTATGTTGTTCGCCAATAAAATGTGTCGATCGAGTAATTCATTAAAGTAAGGATGTTCATTAATTTAATAAATGTCGATGTCCATGCGGTTTAATAATAGAGTAAAATCCCTAAATTTGAGATCACAGACAACTCGTCTTATGAGTGATGACATTTATTACGACCTATATAAAAGTTTCGCGCTGATGATTGGCTAATAAACGACCTTATATTTATCGATCGTGGTTTCTTTTCAGATCTATCACTAGTGACGTCACAAAACAAGCACTCGCTGGAATGTGAGCTTTTTAAAAGAGTGCCTCATTCAAACGCATATATCTCTGGGCAGGGTTGGTCTACAAAGACAAAAATGGCTTTAAATTGTAGCTGATGTTTTAGCCTTTTATGAGTCTTAATTTCATCAAATAGAGATTTTTGACGCGACTACATCTTTAACAGAAATAATAATAATTTGATATTTAAATAATAATACAAAGTGTATTGTTTGTGTCTTGTGTGTTTCCTCTTGGTGTAATAATATTATGGTTCTAGGGTTCTAGGGTTCTAGGGTTCTATGGTTCTATGGTTCTATGGTTCTATGGTTCTATGGTTCTATGGTTCTATGGTTCTATGGTTCTATGGTTCTTTAGTTCCATGGTTCTATGATTCTATGGTTCTATGATTCTATGGTTCTATGGTTCTATGATTCTACGGTTCTTTAGTTCCATGGTTCTATGATTCTATGGTTCTATGATTCTATGGTGCTATGGTTCTATGGTTCTATGGTTCGATGGGTAATGGTTAGCCTCTGGACCTTGAGTTCAAGTTCTCTCAAAACAAATTTTGACAACAAACAAAGTGGCACTTCTGCCCACAAAAAATCCGACTGCTGCTATAAAGCAAAATTAAAACAGCAACTCAATTTATGGAGATAGGCACCACAGCTATAGTTCTCCTTGCAATTTTTTTTGACAGTAACGTGCTGTTGCAGTGATGAGCACAATTATCAAAGTTCATAACAAGTAATGTTGAGATTGCAAAGCCTACTACTACTTGTAGGCAATTATCTAATGAACAACAAGAATGAGCCAGTGCTCTGTTTTTGAAAGTGGTTTCACACAGCCCAATATATGTTTGGCTGTTTTGCTGGTCATCTGTAACTACTGCCTGGTATATTAGGTTTTTGGTTAGGCACCTTCCTAGTAGTTGGCATTCTTCTGGCTTTCTGCAGTTGCAGGTTCTATCGCTGGTGTTGTCTTTCTTCTTTTCTGTGTTTAGTAGCTTTTTGTTATGGACTTACATAATTCTCTTTACATTTTTCATAAAGCTGTAACATACACAGAGAGAAAAAAATGATTGTAATTTGATTTACCCAGGCTTAAGATTTAATAATATGTTGATAATGATTTAAAAATCACTGTTACCCATAACACATACCCATACTGATTGAATAATGATTTAATAACGATGATTAATGGCAAATTAATCAAGAGCTGGAGTAAATAGTGAGTCTATCCTACATTCAACTGACAACTCAAACTTCAATCACAACTGATCATTCTTAAATCAGTGAAGCAAAATGAAAAAATCAATCATATGACACTGAAGATTGATTTGATAATGATCATTAATTAATTGTTGACAGTCGTGATAATCAAAATTCAATCACATACTTCCTCATGAATCTGTTTTAAATCATTGTTGAAATAATCAAACTTGAGACAGTTGCCATTTATTATTGATTCCACAATCCATAGCAGTTTAAACCAATAGTTGTTCCCACTTACATTTGGTTATACATATCCCTACCACTACCTATACTACTATTAGTGCTGCTACTACTACTATTACTACTACTACTACTACTGCTACTACACAATGAAACGTTATTCCCAATAATAAATGAATCAACCACTCCCTGGTCCACTTCTTGTCGGTACTCATTTTGTTACATGTCAGAGTTAGCCAGGGTCTTTGGGTGGGTGAGCCAGACCCTGGCCATGTCACAGAGATCCCCAACCATAGCTATACTTCTGAATATTTTGATTTGAATGCCAAGTAGTCTCATAGCCAAGTCCCAGCCAAGTTAAAGTTAGGGTGAACAGCCGCACAAAACATCCGTTCAATGTCCAGCAAGGAGCGCGTTGGACAACTTGCAGTAAGTCAGTAAGCGCGTTCTGGCTCTGGGTGAGTGTCCAGGTATTTGCTTACAATCAATAGTCAACAGCTATAAAACCCAGACAAGGTTGATGAAACCTGCACTACTTATGCAATGGTTGATATTTTGTTTATATTGGGCTTATTTATGTTAGTCATACACAATGTCAATTATGAGTTGTGTTGCCTTAGTAAAAAATAATCAGTGAGCAAATAAATCCTAATGTCACCTATGATCAGACTGACCATGGCATACGCTGAGCGGTAGTTACGAACTTGTGTTACGAACTTGATATAACAGCACTTCATTTTCCACTCACTCAAGCACACCTTTACTTATTGTCTGATTAACAGATATTTTATTGTGAGGACAACTTATTTTGGCCTATCTGATAGTATGGTGACAAACAGGAGTGGCAATCATTCTGCTTGGAGACCTGGAGCATTGCTAAGTACCCAAATTTAGCACTTCACTTGCAAAAATGATTCCAGTTGATGTAGAGGGACAAGTCATGAATCTTTTTAAGTGCCACTGGACTGAACTCTCTTATGAGCAAATAAAAATGAGAAAATTTGTTGGACTCAATGCGAATTAAATCTTACAATTAGTTTTGTTGTTGCATGCATTCTATGAAGCAGAATGTCATGTCCACAAAATTAAATGCTTATAGCAGTGCTGTAGACATGGTACCCGCTGTTGATGGGGTCAGACCAATTTTTGGTAAGGCCAAACATTGAGAAACATATAAGAAGTCATAACAGATGCAATAAACTGGGTCGGGCCAGGCAACTTTAGTACTAATGATGCCTACGGCCCTGGGTTATAGCATGATTGCTCAAAAGGCTTGCAGCTGATGATGACAATTGGTACAATAGCTGCTGTATATCATCACAAAGCTGTATTAAAAAAGAAAATTTTAACAACAGTCCACAATCAATAAATTTTCCATAGTTTAAACAATATTTGCTTCATTTTTAGTCTTATAAAGCTGGCAATGCCTTGCTCAGGGCAAGAGTTGTGTTCCCTTAGCAAAATGACAATGAGTTGAAAAAATTTGGTGTTTTGAACAATTTGTTAACTTATATAACTTATACTCGTGGTGCCAGGTATATACATTATCGACTATGACATATTGTACAATAACATTGCTACAACAAGTTCAGCAATGACTGTCCTATCACTGAACTAGTTCATTGGTTCTACCGACTAATCTTTATAATAACCATCTGATTGGCAAACATATTATAATTGGATTATGGCCTGCATAGATAGCATATTGATTGGATGTGTTCAACACATTTTCTGTTATTCATGTCATCAATAAATGTTTTATCCATGTAAGTTTATCAGGCTTTATTTGTTATATATCATAGATATGACCATAGATGTACTATGTTATATCTATGGATGAGACAAGCTTGTGTGCTGAAACCTTAAACAAATGACATAAATCCAAATAAAAACTAGTTTCATTGAACTAGATGAAAAGTCATAACAAGCCCAGTTATACAACCTGTGTTATAAAAAAAATTGGTTTTGAAGTAAATCAATATTAATTATTCTCACAACATCCAATAATTTAAAACGCAATGGTGAATTATTTGTAACCACAGCATGTTACTGCGTTTATCTTTTTATAGTTGGGCTACTTATGTGGCATATCGTGTTACAATGAATTTTTCATCTTTCACATTTGCCCAAAGGGATAGTGGGTGTGGTATAGTTATGTCCGTTATTGATACTGATACCAGTTCATTCGCAGTAGATTCAACTGCATAGCACATTTGTTCATATGCCCACTCAGTTTTTAGCCTGCATACAATCATCTGAACCTCTCCTGTATTAGACAGTGCGAAGTCTTTAATTTGGCACCAATCTTGCTTTACTTTGATGATAGCATCCACCTTATAAGTAGAGCCCCTGATCGTGACTGACTTGCCTCCTCTTCTCTTAGAACAAACTCCAGCAAGATCAGTTAAAGGATGGACATCTCCTTCTTTCCATTTTGCAAAACTATGCAGTTGGTACTGCCTTGCTACAGTCAGCGGGACATTGGAAAAATTGCAAGTTAGACTTGCTGTAATCTTTGCCATCTGGTGTTTCGACTCAGATCTCATGGCATTAAACTGAGTTAGAGGACCATTCCTTCTGATGGCCTCTGCATAATGAGAAAGATTATGGTGCTTTGGGATGAGATCGTTAGAATTTTTAAAGAGCTTGATGAAGAGCTCATGATGATCATTTACGGCTAGTTCAAGGTAAGATACTGATCCATGACTATGTGCTGGTAGAAATGAATAATTCATTATCTCACGGAGTAGTCGGAACAACTCCCATTCTTGGCTATCATGAGGTATGAGATGACCTATCATAACTGGTAGAGCTCTGAGGAGGCACCACATTCTACTGGCGGATTGTGTTATAACAACTTTGCTGCTACTGATTGTTATTGCTCTGGGTTTGTTGGCCGAGTCAGTATACCTGAAAAACATAGCATGCAAAGATAAACGATTTAGTAAAGTTTTGATGACTTGGATGGATTGGTTGATTGGCTAACTGGCTATACTTAGGACTTGTCCCAGGAAGAGGCAACACCATCAAGTCCATCCTGAACATATTTAGCTATAGAGTAGCAATGGACCATGTATATTTTCGATCTATATGTATGCAGTAATTTAAACTATTTACATTCTAGATCTGAGACACAAGGCCTCTGTCAGTGGTTCTTATCAGTTTCAGGAAGAATCGAAGTTTGGATATACAGTAGTTGACAGCTATGTTTACACTAAGCAGTAAAACTGTACCACAAATTGGTTGATGGTGGGGTGAGAAAGTTAATTGGCAGGTTTGCATTGCTATTAATTTATAAACAACTAACCCATAATAAAATGCATCAATCATGTTGTTCAGCTCAGATAATGACAGGTACTTATGGCGAATTATCATTTGCTCTAGAATTAGTCCCAACTCCAACTTGGCTACACCCTCAAGAAGATCATGCATTATATCAGGCGTAAAGCTCTCTATTCCTTTGAAGTACTGCAAGCCATCTAGGTTTGCGGCTGAAACAACTCCTGTCCTACTAGGGTCTGCTATCATTAAATGATCTTTATGGAGGTCATACGTTCTGAGTTGCTGATTAGCTTCAAAGCATGTTGTGTTGTGTTGGCATGAAGGCCTTGCCATCATGCAGAACCTGCAGTAATGGTTGGCTGAGAATGATTCAACCATGCCAAGTAGGCCATTTAGACCTAGATTATCTCCACTTAGGGCTGCTATGGTACCATAAACTAGTGTTCCATTTATGATCACACCTTCCTCAAGCTGTTTTACCTCTTCTACAATGTGCCGAGTAACAGCATTGTGTCCGTGTTTCTTGATATCATTGGCAATAGCCACACAAACGAGGTGATGTTGACTCATTTGTGAGTGGTATTCTGCTGGCAAGTTCATAATGGTGAAATAGTACATTGTGAGCTTGTAGACACCTCTGTTGGCACCTAATGGATTTGATACCTCCACATCATCCTGGTAGAGTTTAAGCTGCAGTGCATGAGGGTGCTTGGAGAATAGATCAGAGCAAGCAAATCGCCTTGAGTCACTAAAGTCCTTTATAAGATCGGTGTCATTATTCATCCCCTTGAAGATCAGTTCTTTTATGTGCTTGTTGGCAAGTACTATCTCAAGCGTGGATAGTATTGAAACATACTGTATCTCAGTTTTCACCATCACTTGTGTGCTATTCCCATTTGAGGTTACTGTCTCTAAACGTTGACCAATGGATTTGGCGACAGCAGGGACATAACCTTCAGTTTCAAAGAACTTAAGCCGCTTGTGCTGGGTTGATATCTGTTGAATGCCAGCCCAGACACTATCAAGGTACTCAGGATCAGCTTGATGATCTTTTAGGTCTCCAAGTATGGAAGCTATACCCTCCACTATCTCTTGAGAGGTGGTTAAATTGATACGTGGATTTGCTTGGATTCGAAGTATAAACCTATGGAAATAAAAACATGTATAAATTAAACAAGAAAAACAGCACAAAAGACATTTATCCCATATATCAATGTTAAAGTATTATTTGGATCATTAGTGAAAGATTGATATGAAGTAGTGCATAGCAAAGAGATTAAGCAAGGTCATGAAATTAGGTCATGGCTTAAGTTTTTGTACCAAAAACTGTAGCAGATAATGTATATTCAGAATAGCTGTTGGTTTGTGGTATCTGACAAGGCTGCAAGAATATGACAAATTGAAAATAACACTTCAATATCTGCAGTGGTTTTGGTTATTGAGAGAAGATGTTGTATATAACACTAATACAGAAAGAAGTACCTCCAAGTACCAATGCAGCTTCGTCTATTTTCCTAGCCCTGGTGTTAATGGGTTTTGAATATATTTTCATTTATTATCGAATGAAAATTCTCTTTCAAATGCTATATGCAGCACCAAGAAATTCAAGCTTGAACCGTTAAGGTATGTTATGAAATTTTTATTGGCTAACAATGGACATTCAGCTCATCAATATGCTACCTTAAAATTGGGTGTCTTTATACTATTTCATTTCTCTGATGAGCTTAGCATTTTACTTAGTTTATTGTGAAAACATTGATATCTTGTGACTGACCTAGACTGTTTAATCAGAGTATCGCCCATAAGATGTTTATTACCCTACAAGATGAATTTATTCGTGGAGTTAAGTTTTGCGCAAATTGGCTTTTTCTTATATATTCGCAGACTAATTTATTCATGAATGAACACAATCACTCTCTAATAAGAGTTACCTCTATTGTGGCTAACAATAGAGTTAACCCTTCGCATGCGCGCACCGCGTGTTTCGATTTTTATTTAGCTTACAACTACGAGTCGATCATGCAAAGCTATAAATTTCTTGCTGCGTTCAGAGTAGCCTGTCTTGACAAACTGTTGTTTTGCAGAGTTGTCTCCATTGAGCGGGGCGAGCAAAACAACAGCTTGTCACAATAGCTTGTGACTTGGATGCGATGTTATGTCAGTCGCTTCATTGGTATTCATAACAGATTTCGCGCAAAAATTTATGGAGAAAAAAATAAGATGTAAACGTATAACCAGAGACCAGCCTTTACGGTAAACTTTAGTAAAACTTGAGAATAAAATAAATTAAAATAAAATTAATAAGAACAAATGAAACTGACGAAGACAAAAATACAAATAAAACTGACTGATACAAAAATAGAAATAAAACTGACTGAGCGCACAAATAACAAAATGTTTAGTTGCTGTCGTTTTCAAAGCTCTTTAGTTCTACTAAATTTTATCGCAGAGACTGGTCTCTGCGATAAACGCTGCTATCTTATTTTTTCTACATAGATTTTCACGTGAAATCCATTATGATTACCAATCGAGCGACCGGCGCAACATCGCAGCCAAGCCGCATAGACGGAAGAGACCAACTCCCTTTCAGTGCAGCTGATGCATCAGGTACAGTGCGTCTTGTGACAAGCTGTTGTTTTGCTCACCCCGCTTGTCTAGGGACAACTCCACAAAAACAACAGTTTGCCAAGACAGTCTAAATTCAGAGGTTTTCCAAAATATTCATCGATTTGAAGGCCTTTGATGAACCAACAACTTGTGGTATGTAATAAGTTATTTTTCAAAACCATTTATACTAAATTAATAATTGAATTGTACTTTGGTTCTTTGGTAAAAAACAATATTATATTTATTTTTCATCATACACGGAGGACCAGTGACTACAAGGGTAATAGATGTCATTTCTAGAAGATCACAAATCATTGGGGAGGTCTTGAATTTGAGGTAAAATTGACCGCAGCTGCTAACCAGGAGAATATATCCATTTTAAAAAAGAAGCAAAAACACCTTTAAGAAGAGACTTCTGATGAAAACTTCCTTATCTGCCAGGTAGTAGCGAGAGAATTGCCTTTAACATCTACCCAAGACAGTGACAGCAATATAGACAGTGTTTGAAGTGTAAGGCTTGTTATGGGGGTACTCTATGGTGACAGGTAGACAAGATGACTCTCGGGCCAGCGGCTCGTCCAAATCGCGTAGCGGCGCGGGAGAGTCTGAATAGGGGTGCCGGAGCGCCCTCTCGTTAGAGGGGGTGCGGGGGAACTCCCCCATAAAAATATTTTTTAAAATAGTCTGTCTTATACCTAATTTCCACAGCTTTTCAGTGAGAGAACCAAAAATTTTGCAATGGTATAATTGATAATATTTTATTACACAGTAAATTCATATTGAGTGCTCAACTTCTCAGAAATATCCATTAAAATGGAAGTAAAATTATTTTGGAAGAAACAATCAGTGCAACAAAAAAATAAAAAGGGAAATTTCAAGTTTTCCCAAAAACATCAACTACTCAGGAAAAATGAGAGTGGTTTAAACTTTAAGCAAGCACAAACAGCCTCTTCTTTTAACATAGACACAAACGGAAACTGAGCAAACAGATATCACCTTAAATCTCAACAATATCACCTATTAAAGCTGCGCGGAAAATAGTTAAGAAATCTGTGGGTCTAAAACTTAAATTTAATGGCCTAAGACTTCCATCATTCCTAATCATCTAAGATAAAGCTTAGGTTTGATGTAGGCCTAGTATTAGCATAGTTTAGGTAATGAGTCAGTCATGTATACATAATACATTAATTTACAAGCATTTCCTTGCAAGATATTAAATATTTGGAGCTGTGTGATACACATACACTCTTAATCAGATGTTCTGAAAAAAGCTTTGTGATTAATTGAAGTTTCATTATAGCCTGTGCACCTGATGTGAAAATGCTAACCCTTACACTTGAAAACTGTTTAGGGGTAGACCTTTAAATTAACAGAGAGATTCAAGTCGGCATCACAATGAAGGTAAATGATCCTACCATTTCTATGCTATAATTCCATCATTTTTAGTGGTAGGGCTGTGATCAGTTATCATTTCTAGGTCAGTTCATGATAAGTAAAAGATTTATAAGTTTTTAGTGCAAAAAGTATGATCCAATCATTTTTAATGTTATTAAGGTAAATCAATCATCACATACTCTCACTCAGCTTTGAAGTAACTATCACTTGGTCCACGACGATTCATTTTTAATCAAATAAAAATAATAATGAAGAAACAATTTGCTTTAGAACTTAAACTAGATGAGTTTTCTGAGAAAGTTTACTTCGATTAGCAAAAGACCAAAAAATTCCTGCACATAGAATAATCCCAAGCTATTTGGTGATGTCTTTAGACAGGTGACAAGGACAGCCGTTGATTGTGTTGCTTGAAGAAAAGTTGAAGGAATTCAGGCTTTTCACAAAGTAGCATAGTTGACCCATTGAAGCGATGCACTTGCTCAATGATTAGTAGCGCAGACGAAGTGTCACCCTTTCCAATAGTGCTTACTGTTTTCGGTTTAAGACACACTCGGATTAAAATATTGAGAAAAAAGTTATGTGAATATTTGTTGACTTCGTAGCAATTTTATTGCATTTTAATAGTATATGATCAACTAGTGTTAGGAGATACGCTTTCCAGAGAGTAACCCTCTAATTTCCTTTTAGGGATACGCCGTATCCCTTTGTACACTTAAGTTTGTAATAAATTATGATATATCTATACATGAAATAGAATATATAATATAATCATGTTTGCTGCAGCGATATCAAGGAGTTGTTGTTGATGAATGTCTAGGTTGACTGGTTGCTTCTTTGCCAATATGCATGCATTGGTGGATATTACTACATGTCTCTAGTTTTTGTAATAGGAATATGTTTTAATCATTCTCAATCTGCAGTAAACACAAAAAAGAAAAAAAAAGTTTAAAGAAAGTACAAAAACAATAGCTGAAGTATTTAATGAAAGCGATCAGTGTTTAAACAAAATATTTAACCGACACAGTTAATTATGGAAAACGTATCCGCACTGCAAATCCAATACATACTATAATGTCCAGATCTGGATCATTATCATCTTCAACTTCGATATTTGAGGTTGATGGAGTTGATGTTTGTATAAAAACACTGTAGGAGAGATTGTTGAGATGACGCCATTCTGTATATCTTGTGACAACCTTGAATAATTAATTTTTGTAAAGAAATGTGATGCATAGACAAAGGGGTTACCTTGAAGCCCTGCGATGATTTTGAAAAGGTTTTGGAACTCGGCGACATTTAGTATTCATGCCTAGCCGCTAGTTTTTCATTTGAGGTAGTATTTATTCTCCCTTTTGATTAAAAATAGAAATAAATATTCACGGAATTTAAAAATTTGTAGAATTCACTTGGCGAAATCACGAAATTTTATATCCAACGAATATTTTCATCCTGTAGGGTGTTTACTGTTATCCCCCACCGGGTTTTATTGTTATAACCAGGATGCTATAGAGTATTATCTGTGAAATTTTATTGTGCATGTACAGCTGTAGTGACACTGCCATGTTGTAACAGTTCAGTTGTAATCACTACATCATTCATAATTCCGAGACCTTATTAATGCGGCTTTTCAACTTGCTTCTAAATTTGGCTGGATTACAATCATAGCTTAATAATATTCACACATTGATATGAAGGCTGTGTATCATATCAATGATACACAGCCTTCATATCAATGCTCATGAGCTTTATACCAGTGATGCCTGTAAAACAGTGGGGTCGGGCAACCAGAATTAATTCATGAACATTTTAATTGAAATATCAAGAAAAAGGAGAGAGAAAGTTACAGAAGACAAACCCGATGGGAAAATTAACAGTTTTGGATAGCCATTGCCAATTGATTAGCGCCTACCAGGTCTATACCATTTACATGTATATTGATTGGTTATATCAGTTCAAAGAACTAGACTAGTGCTTTGAATTATGCAGTGATAACAATTTTATAATGCTTTTTGTAAAAACAGACACTGGCCAATTTAGTTCATTGTATGCAGCGACCTCGGCTAACGATGAAGCTATGATATATAGCCTGGGTAGGCCTACACAAAGGGGATGTTTGTTGTTGTGTTGTATGCAACAACCAGCCCCACTTAATAAAAATCTTGCAGTGGCTAGCCCAGGCTAGATGATATCGAATTCAAACGCGGTTATCCACTAGTTTTCGCATTATTCAAAATCATAAAGGTTGGTGGTATAACAAATGGATTATGAAACCACGATGCTGCTTTGTTACAAGAATAATCATGCTTCAATTTGCAGCAGCCTTTATCTTTATCAATACTACATAAGCAAAGCAATCACCCTGGTTAGGTGATTGAGCAACACCAGACCATTTCAAGTATTGGACATTCTTCCTTTCTGAGAACTGGGCACAGCCCCTTCGATTGATACATATGAACAATTTATACGTATGGAGAATTATAAATGTATTTATGCCTCAGTTTGTTCAAACTTGGCCAAATATTCTCCCAAGAAAGATTTTCAACAAAGCATTGTTGAGTTAACTGAACTATGGTTTCTTTGCACAACTTTGTGGAAACTGTGTGTAGCCAAACACAACTTTTGGCCTAAGACTACTTTGGTCTGCTCGCTGGAGTAATGAAATACCGAAATAAGAATATACAACAGAGTAAATTATTGAGAATTGGTGATTGTATTAACATTTTGCATAAAAAGTGTCAAATGGTAAAGAACAAAATTTCCTCTAGCAACCTAACTAAGAAAGCTTTATAAATGCAATCATATGGAAAAAATTGAAAGTCATTATTGAATTTTACAAGCCAAATTAACCTTGTTAAAAAAGTTAATATGTAAATATGTGAATCAGTATTCACACTGTTGTTTTGATTTCATTTTATGAAACAGGGTTGAGCTTTACCAGATACTCAATCATAATATGTTTAGCTTGGATGTCAACAGTCTAGTATTATAAGTGCCAAGACTGGGATCTCATTAATAAATCTAGACCACCACATCATCAATTTAGCTGCACTGACTACAGCAAGTCAAATTTCATGTTCTACCAGCAACACAAAATTGAGCTGTCATTTACAAAGCTGTTTATTAACGAGCTTATGCAGGAGCAATGAAAGCTCTTCAGGCATGCTCTTTATATAACGAATCCATTGAAATAGCTGGCAAGGACTGACATAATCAACTTGTAAAAATTGTTTTTTAATTTTCTAAAAAACCTTGGACTCTTGTGGTAAGGAAATACAATGTAGCTATGATCATAATTTTGTTGAGTTTCAAATCTGGAATAATTGAAAAATCTCCTCATTGCATACTATTGGTTTACCCTGGAATGTCAACAGTATAAGAGACGTTTATGATATTGAAAAAATTCATTTTGAAGCAATTGAAATTTCACAAGCATGACGAAGTTGTGTACATATTAATAATTAGAGCTTTGTATACATTCTCCTTGATAAACATAGCATTGTGTGGTGAAGCTCTTGATTAAATAGTTGTACATGTAAAACCAGATAAAATTATAGTATCAAACCTTTTCACACTTGCAAAAAATGGAATGAGCTACAATAAAATAATGTTGAAAACGGGGTCATCAGCTAAACATTGCTTTGGTAGGCAGTTTTAGATATAATTCATACAATGGTAAAACCCTCTATCTAATATTGTTGTATTGTAGCCTGAACTCAGCGTGTGTCAAGTTAGTTGTAGTTGATATATTTTTATATAAATGTACATACTAGATGATAAACACATTGGCTGTTATGCTAAAGCCTTCCTAATTCAGTGAGCCCAATAACATCTATTCACCAATGCCTTAAAACTTCTGTTGGATTGTGCATAAACTGTTATCTTCAATTGAGCAAGCTGCACAATGCGCTGCTTTTGTCACCATGGCAATGCTTTTGGCATCGCAATGCTTTTGTAAAAAACATAGAGACTGGCCCATTTAGTTCATTGTATGTAGCGAGCGCAGCTAACAATCAAGCCATGATAAATAGCCTTTGCGAGCCTACACAAAGGGGGTGTTTGTTGTTGTGTTGTATGCAACAACCAGCCCCACTTAAAGTTAGAAGGCACCCTCAAAATAATTTCTTTTTCAAAAAGGTTATTTTCAAGAAACACATGTGCCCTATATAATTCAAGTGTGCTCCTTCCATTGCTGCTACTAAAAAGTATGTCAAACCAGTTTAAAACACTCATAACTTGGACTGAATGTTGGCCACTTCCAGAAACAATATGCCTGAGATATTGATCGCTGTTGTTGTATGCAACAACCAGCCCCACTTAATAAAAATCTTGCAGTGGCTAGCCCAGGCTAGATGATATCGAATTCAAACGCGGTTATCCACTAGTTTTCACATTATTCAAAATCATAAAGGTTGGTGGTATAATAAATGGATTATGAAACCACGATGCTGCTTTGTTACAAGAATAATCATGCTTCAATTTGCAGCAGCTGTAACTGCCCTCCCGGATTAGTAATGAAGTTCCGCACAGACGTATAGATGTATTTGTTGTGGTATATTTACATCTTAACACCGTGAAACTAAAAGTTATTAAAACTTGATTAACATATGACATATAGCTAATAAAATATAATGTGAAGTGTTGACATGAATTGCAAAAACTAAAGACATAGATGAACAACATTAATCCAAAAAATAAAGGCATACATATAGACAGACATACCTTTTTCACCCCTTTCCAGGAGAGAGTTAGGTGTACAATATGTTTCTGTTCTATCTAGTTATAAAGAAGTCTACACTCTCTGAGAATATAACATGAAAATGAATAAGACAGCGGTTGCTGGAAATTTATATAAAACTGGAGGAGAATCATCGTATTGCAAATAGTGACAACATAAGGGCAGCAGTGATTTCATTTATTTCTTTTACTTTGTGGGGCAATATTAAAAGCAGCTATTTTTAAAGATAGGAGGATGCTGAAAAGTGGTGAATCTTATTAAGTAAACAATTAGAGCAGCTTGTTTTTGTCCATTTGCACATGAATCGGCAGCGATAAGGTATTGCACCTGATTGCAGACTGATTTGCACTTGTGGTTAAATCATTACATTGATGGATTGGCAGCTAGCTGATAGTAAACAAGTTAGCCGGAATTGACGTTATAAAATTTTACAATTATTATTAAAAACATTACACTCCCACCTAAAATTTTATAAAAATCGTCGGCAAAAGTTTTAGTTGGATTTTAGCTCTCAATTAAGGTAATCAGTTTTGACACAGGTCTAGTTAAGTATTTATGTGATTTTGCACCCTCGCGCCGGTTTCCTACTAAAATTTTAACAGATCGTACCAGCCCATCCTTTGACTTAAAGCATTCCTCAACTTTTCCACGAGTCCACTGATTTCTATGCGAGTTTTCGTCTTTTATCACTACCAGGTCTCCAATTTTAATTTCCCGGTTTCCACTCACCCACTTTTGACGAGCTTGCAAGTATGCTAAATACTCAGTGCGCCAGCGCTTCCAGAACAAGTTAGAAAGATGCTGCACTGCACGCCAACGTTTGCGGCTGTAAATATCGCTATCAGAAAAATGGGAAGGCGGTGGAAGGACAATATCAGATTTCATGGTGAGAAGAAGGTTTGGACTAAGAGGGATCTGCTCTTCAGTGACACCAGAAAGTGGCCTTGAATTGATTATAGCCATTACTTCGTACATCAGGGTACGGAGGCTACTGCTATCGAGCCTTCCACTATGCTTTCTCAAAAGGCTCTGAAGCACACTTCTAGCTGTGTGGATCATTCGTTCCCATACACCACCCATGTGGCTGGCAGCAGGTGGATTTAGTTTGAACTCTAATACACCCTTTTCTGTCAACTCGGGAATGGCTCCTATGAAGTTTGTGCCCTGATCACACCAAACCTCTTGAATGGGACCCCTGATAGCTGTTACGTTTCGCATGGCATTGATGAATGCAGAAGTAGTCATGTCATCAAGCATCTCAATATGAACTGCACGACTTGCTAAGCATGTAACCATTAAACCGTAACGCTTCAGTTCAGTCCGCCTGTCCTTGACTAGGAAAGGGCCAAAACAGTCAACTCCACAAAAGCTAAAAGGAGGTGATTCGGTGACTCGTTCTGGTGGCAGTGGAGACATCTGTGGTATAGCTGGTCTGCCTCGATAAAGGCGACATATGACGCAATGGTGAATAAGAGAAGAGATCAGAGATCTGGCACCGACAATCCAGTAACCAGCTGACCTCATCTTTGCAAGAGTCATTCCTCTTCCTTGATGGGCTGTTTTTTCATGAAGATGGCGGAGAAGAATTTGGGTGAAGTGGCCAGTCCTTGGAAGTATGGCCGGATGCTTCTCCGGGTACTGTAGTGTTTTGCTGTGGTTGAGTCGTCCTCCGACCCTCATAACCCCATCAGCATCAATAAATGGATCAAGGTTGAAGATTGGGCTGTTACGAGAAATTTTATTGTCGTCTTTTAGACACTGGTATTCAGAGAAATGTTCTTGTTGAGTTGACCTTATGATATATGATGCAGAAGCAGTTCTAGCATCATAAGAAGTGTTGTTCATGCACTTAGAACGAGCTTTGCGAATAAAGATTTCTGTTACTTTGACAGCAGTTGACCAAGAAGAGAACCGATGAAGCAAACTGTAAAGTGAAAGATGCTTGTGGGAAGCGTGAGTGGTGGTCATGAGGGATTTGACCTCAGGATCACCATCAGTGATCTGAGGAGGTAACTGTTCAGGGACTACCAAAGGCTCTTTCCATAAAAATTCTGGGCCCACAAACCAGTTTGATTGTAAAAGCTGTGCCACGGTCATGCCTCTGGATGCATGATCTGCAGGATTAATAGCTGTTGGAACATAAAACCATTTCTCAGGGCAACAGTTGTTTCTGACTTGTTGAATCCGATTTGTTACGTAAACGTGAAATTTTTTGGTGGTATTTTTTAGATAGCCTAGAACTACTTGTGAGTCTGTCCAAAAAGTTTCGGTAACATCCAAACCAAGTTCTGTTTTAACAAGGCCAGATATCTGTGATGACGTAACTGCGGCTTGCAGTTCAAGGCGAGGGATTGTGACTGGTTTCAATGGGGCTACACGAGCTTTGCTCATGAGCAGAGAACAATGAACTTCGCCTTTAGTATTGACGAGTCTAAGGTAACTGACTTGTCCATACCCACTTGTGCTGGCGTCACAGAAATGGTGAACCTCAGCTTTTGCAATGTCACTAAAACTAACAGGTTTATAGCATCTTTTGATGTTGATACCAACAAGATCCGATAAAGATGATTTCCAACTCTCCCACCGTGACAACAGATCTCCAGTTAAAGGGTCATCCCATGATGTTGCTTTTCTGCACATGTCTTGAAGAATGTTCTTACCTTGCAAGATGTAAGGAGAGAGGAAGCCGAGAGGATCATATATGGATGCAATGGTAGATAAAACACCTCTTCGCGTAGATGGATTAGGTTTGAGAGAAGCACTGAAACAAAAGCTATCTGACTTTAAAGACCAGAGAAGCCCCAGTGTTCTTTCCATTGGTTGGCAGTCACTGTCCATATCTAGGGCCTGTGTGTCTTGAATATTTCTCTCAGACTCAGGAAGAAACTGAAGAAAATCAGATGAATTTGAAGAAAACTTGTGAAGGCGAAGATTGCCTTCCTCGCAAATTGATATAGCATCACGAATCATACTTCTCGCGGAGTTGGAGTCAGGAAAGCTAATTAATCCATCATCTACGTAGAAGTCCTTTTTGATGAAGGACTTTGCTTCAGAATTAGGGTTCGGACTTATGTCGCAGAGCTTACGGAGGCCGTAGGTCGCGCAAGCTGGGGAGGAGGTAGCACCGAATAAGTGTACTTTCATTCTATATGTGGCGACTTCACCGTCTTTATTGAACCAAAAAAATCGAAGGTAGTCTCTGTGTTTTGGAGAAACTCTAAACTGATGGAACATCCTGCCAATATCGCAAGTAACTCCCACGGTCTCTTTGCGGAATCGCATGAGAATGCCAACAAGGCTGTTCATTTGGTCAGGCCCTTGTAGAAGGTGGTCATTCAAACACATGCCTTCTATTTTGGCTGCACCATCAAATACAACTCGAATTTTTCCAGGCTTCTTTGGGTGATACACCCCAAAGTGAGGGATGTACCAAGAGGTAGCTAAGTCTTCCTCCTTTTTTGGCACGATTTCGGCATCACTTTGTGTGATTATTTCATCCATAAACTGATAGTAGTGGTCAGAGAATTTTGGATCAGTGAGTTTTTTCTGGAGAGCTTTAAAGCGACTCATTGCAAGTAGTCTCGATTTGTTTGGGCTAGGTTCACGCTTCAAGGGTAGCGGCATTGTGATAAAGCCTTCTTCATCTCTATATGTTTGCTTATCCATGAGTTCTAGAAAGTCTAAGTCGTCGATAGAGAGAGTTCTGTTTTCATCAGCCGGTTTAGAATGGAAATCAGAACTGAAGATCTTTAGTATTTTAGCTTCTAGGTTTTCACTGTTGTTCTCGTGATCTGCATTTTCAGTATGAATCTTGAATGATATGTTTGATCGCGCTGTTGGTTGTGACACTGCTAAGTTTACTATGGTCGTCAAGTTAGGTGAAAGGGTTGGTAAAGCTGTATTTCCCATCAATGTCCATCCTAGATCAGTTAGTCGAGCAAAGGGTTCATGATCACCTCTGCTTACCTCTTGTCTAGAGATGAAAACCTGTGGTAGGTTGCATCCAATTAGCAATCCAAGTTCAATTGAGCTACCTTCGCTCGAGGTAATAAATTCAGTAGCGAGATGACGTAAGTGTGGCCAGTCGAGAACAGACATCGAGTTAGGAATTTCTTCAAGATTGTATGGAATCTTGGATTGGCTTACACAAGATGGCAACTCAACATATTTTTGTTTGTTATACCCCCGAACCATCAGCCCTGAAGCAGCTTGCCTGCTTGATTTAGTCCCATCGACGTCATTTAGTGTACTGATTTTCATACTTGTGTCATGAGTTGGTGCATTGAGCTTTTGTAGAGTTTTCTGTGTTATGAACGTACGATTTGACCCAGAATCTAATAACGCATATACAAGAACTTCTTGTTCAGGGTTTTCCTTGCTTGATATGTAAACAGGAATTGTCCATGATGCGAGGTTAGCAGGCTGTTCACTAGTGTCTGTACAGTTGCGTACTGTTGCAGGAGCTTGATTGTTTGCTGGTGGTTCACCCTTGTTGAATGGTTGTGGTTGTGAGACGTTACCCTCACTGCTTTGGTTTCGAATTGGCTTCTGCTGCTGTGAGGTCTTGTTTGCGCCACCTCGACTTTGTGTATAATTTGATTGCTGATGCAGTGGAGAGGTAATGCTGCCTCTTCTATGATACTCGTGAAATACAGTGAGATGTCGTTGCCCACAGCCCTTTTTGTAGCAGGTTTCTGGGTGACGACACTCGTTCATTCTATGACCTGGCTTGGAGCATGAGTAGCAAAGGTTGTTGTTAATAAAAAATTGTTCAATGTCTTTGTGACCTTTTCTTTCTAGTTTTAAACAGGTACCAGTGGTATGGTTTTCCATGTTACACAAAAGGCATGGATATTTTGCGTGTTTAGGTTTTGCATTTTCTAGTGGCATGTGCTTAGATGGGGTTTTGCTTTCTGAAGCTAATAGTGTGGTTATGCGCTTTTCCGTTTTGTAAGGTGGTTTGTTTTGGTTGCTACTATTGTCATATTTTCGACTCAATGTGGCTCTTTTGGCCAAAGCCACACTAAGGCTATTTGTTGCGACGTTTGATTCTTGTGTGAGGAAATCACAGAAATCAAAGAAGGTGGGAAACTTGAAAGTGTTTGCTTCAATTTTTGTTGCTTCTTTAGCCCATCGCCTGCCTACAGAAAGAGGCAATTTCTCCAAGATTTTCATATTTTCATATCGATCATTGAGACAATTTAGCTCGGGCAGAGTTCTCATAGCTGTTTTGCATGATTCGAGAAAGTCTGCAAGTTTCTGTAAGGATTCGCCGTCATGTTCTTTGATGGTGGGCCAACATCCCAGCTTTGATCGGTAAGCTTCAGCTAAAATGTGTGGTTGCCCAAATCTTTTGTCAAGCTTCCTTTTAGCATCTTGAAAGGCTTCTTCAGTTCCTAACCGAAAATAACCGGTTACAGCATCCTTAGCCTTTCCGCTTAGGTATTGCTGTAAAAATGCTAGTTTTTGAAGAGGTGAGTGATTGCCGCTTTCGATGAGCCCTTCAAATGCTACTTTCCAGTCTAAATAGGTTAATGGATCGCCATAAAATATAGTGGGTTCAGCTGGTTTCAGTTTGATGGTGTGGATGGCTTGGGCAAGCGTAGCTGCAAAGGCTTGATGTTCAGGCATAGGCGAGCCCAAGATAATTGGACCTGAAATAGGGTTCTGCTTCACGGTATCTGGTGGTAAATAAATGGTTTGAGGAGAAGAGGCTTGGTTGGACCAGTCAGGCGGTAGCTTTGGTAGTTGTGTAAGAGGTTCTGCATTTTTTTGCAGGTTGGGAGTGAAATTAACTTGCGCTTTCATGTCAGGTTGAGTAGGAAGCGTTTCATCAGGATTTCCTAGATTGGGCTGCTGCTCAGAGATATATCTTTTTACGTGCTCAATGGCTGGTGGTGCAGCAAATTGCAAACCTTTGTGAGTGTCCGGTGTTGGGCCTTGAGAAATAATAAATGGTGTCACGCCTTGAGAAGGTGGGTGAAAGAGAGAACTAGCGTCTTCCTCTAAAGCCTGAGAGATGACATGCTCTTGAGCTTCAGCAGCATCTAATTCAGCTTGCAACTTGCTTTGTTCAACAGCCATTGTCAGTTGCTGAACTTGTTGTTCCAGAGCTTGAGTGGTTTTTGATGCTTCCAATTTCTTTTTTAGAGCTGCAGCATTTGCTTTAGCTTCTATTTGCATCATTTTAATTTTTGAACTTGCTTGCGAAGATCTAGAAACTGAGGACTTGGATCGGGATTTAAATGAGCGGCTCGCTGATGCGGGCGAATAAAGGTGCAACTGGCTGTTTGGTAGAACAGTCACACTAGAGTTGCTCGAACAAGTGGTATTAGCTTTGGCTGAAAACTGACTCATTCGTTGCAAAATTCTTACCATCAGTTGTTCATTATCCGCCACCACTCTATCCAGTGTGTTGCGCATTTTCAAGTCTGGCTCGAGAGCGCCGCGCATGATTTTCCATTGCTCATACACTTGTATGATATTGGCTTTACATTCAGATAATTGCCTTTTCAAGCATTCCCAGTTATCATAAGACAATTGTTTCCGGGAAGAAAGATCAGCAGCTAATAACCTATGAAAGCTACTACAATTTTCGACAACATAGTCTAGTTCTTCAGTTTTACTTCTAATCTCAGTTCTTTTAGCACAATATGTTTCATTATTTGACTGAGATATCGAGCTTGAGGATTCTACAGCTATTTTAGAAAAAGTCGGCTGGCTAAAGGCGGATCGAGAAAGTTCATTAACTGAGGCATCTGGTGCATTGACATGCGTCTCAGACATGATTAACCTAGTAATCTAACGGCACAAATTAGAAAGTTTTTAGAAACAAAAGTTAGGTAGCACAAAACCTAAGTTTAGTATGAAGCCGTGATGCTATGACAAGCAGTTTTAATTATTTTATGAGCGCTCAGAATGCCTGTGCTGTGTTGTACATTCAAAACAGCTGAATTACACACACACACAGCCGCTATCTAAATTAGATGTCCCTAATGAGGTAAGAATGAGATGATTGAGGTGATGTCCTAATTATTGCCCGGAATTTAAACTCAGTGCTGCTTTATGTTGTCACTCGTTCAATACCGATGTTACAACAAGGAATATGGGAAACCTAAGAAAACTATTTTAACTTGCAAAGTTAATTTTCAATTGAGCTGATTAATTGACAAAATTAATCTCAAATCATATAGCGTGGCAGCTATCAGAAAAATCTTTAATTTAAGCAGCTTGCAATCACTACCTAGGTAATAATCAAATAGGAAAGTTAAAATTAACACAATACAGAATTGCAACTTATCTATGCAGAGGTCTTGTCGGCTGCTGGCTCTGGCTTCCTGGCTCTGGCTGCGTGGCTCTGGCGCTGGGCTGACTGGCTCTGGCTCGGTTAGACTGTGTCTAGATAATTGTTCATTGGTGTGTAGTCTTAAAGGCTTTCCGTGCAAATGGTTGATACCTGGTAGGTGATTTGTGCTTGCTTATTTTAGATTTGATTGTTCTTCTGTACAGATGTGTTGATTGTTGGTTATTGCGTGAGCAGAGAGTTGGAGCTCTAGTAGAGAGTTTAATTGTCAGAGGAAAAGCGTCGGTTGTAGTTGTAGATGGGTCCCGCGTTCATAGAGGAAAAGTTTCACTGTAACTGCCCTCCCGGATTAGTAATGAAGTTCCGCACAGACGTATAGATGTATTTGTTGTGGTATATTTACATCTTAACACCGTGAAACTAAAAGTTATTAAAACTTGATTAACATATGACATATAGCTAATAAAATATAATGTGAAGTGTTGACATGAATTGCAAAAACTAAAGACATAGATGAACAACATTAATCCAAAAAATAAAGGCATACATATAGACAGACATACCTTTTTCACCCCTTTCCAGGAGAGAGTTAGGTGTACAATATGTTTCTGTTCTATCTAGTTATAAAGAAGTCTACACTCTCTGAGAATATAACATGAAAATGAATAAGACAGCGGTTGCTGGAAATTTATATAAAACTGGAGGAGAATCATCGTATTGCAAATAGTGACAACATAAGGGCAGCAGTGATTTCATTTATTTCTTTTACTTTGTGGGGCAATATTAAAAGCAGCTATTTTTAAAGATAGGAGGATGCTGAAAAGTGGTGAATCTTATTAAGTAAACAATTAGAGCAGCTTGTTTTTGTCCATTTGCACATGAATCGGCAGCGATAAGGTATTGCACCTGATTGCAGACTGATTTGCACTTGTGGTTAAATCATTACATTGATGGATTGGCAGCTAGCTGATAGTAAACAAGTTAGCCGGAATTGACGTTATAAAATTTTACAATTATTATTAAAAACATTACAGCAGCCTTTATCTTTATCAATACTACATAAGCAAAGCAATCACCCTGGTTAGGTGATTGAGCAACACCAGACCATTTCAAGTATTGGACATTCTTCCTTTCTGAGAACTGGGCACAGCCCCTTCGATTGATACATATGAACAATTTATACGTATGGAGAATTATAAATGTATTTATGCCTCAGTTTGTTCAAACTTGGCCAAATATTCTCCCAAGAAAGATTTTCAACAAAGCATTGTTGAGTTAACTGAACTATGGTTTCTTTGCACAACTTTGTGGAAACTGTGTGTAGCCAAACACAACTTTTGGCCTAAGACTACTTTGGTCTGCTCGCTGGAGTAATGAAATACCGAAATAAGAATATACAACAGAGTAAATTATTGAGAATTGGTGATTGTATTAACATTTTGCATAAAAAGTGTCAAATGGTAAAGAACAAAATTTCCTCTAGCAACCTAACTAAGAAAGCTTTATAAATGCAATCATATGGAAAAAATTGAAAGTCATTATTGAATTTTACAAGCCAAATTAACCTTGTTAAAAAAGTTAATATGTAAATATGTGAATCAGTATTCACACTGTTGTTTTGATTTCATTTTATGAAACAGGGTTGAGCTTTACCAGATACTCAATCATAATATGTTTAGCTTGGATGTCAACAGTCTAGTATTATAAGTGCCAAGACTGGGATCTCATTAATAAATCTAGACCACCACATCATCAATTTAGCTGCACTGACTACAGCAAGTCAAATTTCATGTTCTACCAGCAACACAAAATTGAGCTGTCATTTACAAAGCTGTTTATTAACGAGCTTATGCAGGAGCAATGAAAGCTCTTCAGGCATGCTCTTTATATAACGAATCCATTGAAATAGCTGGCAAGGACTGACATAATCAACTTGTAAAAATTGTTTTTTAATTTTCTAAAAAACCTTGGACTCTTGTGGTAAGGAAATACAATGTAGCTATGATCATAATTTTGTTGAGTTTCAAATCTGGAATAATTGAAAAATCTCCTCATTGCATACTATTGGTTTACCCTGGAATGTCAACAGTATAAGAGACGTTTATGATATTGAAAAAATTCATTTTGAAGCAATTGAAATTTCACAAGCATGACGAAGTTGTGTACATATTAATAATTAGAGCTTTGTATACATTCTCCTTGATAAACATAGCATTGTGTGGTGAAGCTCTTGATTAAATAGTTGTACATGTAAAACCAGATAAAATTATAGTATCAAACCTTTTCACACTTGCAAAAAATGGAATGAGCTACAATAAAATAATGTTGAAAACGGGGTCATCAGCTAAACATTGCTTTGGTAGGCAGTTTTAGATATAATTCATACAATGGTAAAACCCTCTATCTAATATTGTTGTATTGTAGCCTGAACTCAGCGTGTGTCAAGTTAGTTGTAGTTGATATATTTTTATATAAATGTACATACTAGATGATAAACACATTGGCTGTTATGCTAAAGCCTTCCTAATTCAGTGAGCCCAATAACATCTATTCACCAATGCCTTAAAACTTCTGTTGGATTGTGCATAAACTGTTATCTTCAATTGAGCAAGCTGCACAATGCTCTGCTTTTGTAAAAAAAACATAGAGACTGGCCCATTTAGTTCATTGTATGTAGCAAGCGGGCTAACAATCAAGCCATGATAAATAGCCTTGGCGAGCCTATACAAAGGGGGTGTTTGTTGTTGTGTTGTATGCAACAACCAGCCCCACTTAAAGTTAGAAGGCACCCTCAAAATAATTTCTTTTTCAAAAAGGTTATTTTCAAGAAAAACATGTGTCCTATATAATTCAAGTGTGCTCCTTCTATTGCTGCTACTAAAAAGTATGTCAAACCACTTTAAAACACTCATAACTTGGACTGAATGTTGGCCACTTCCAGAAACAATATGCCTGAGATATTGATCGCTGTTGTTGTATGCAACAACCAGCCCCACTTAATAAAAATCTCGTAGTGGCCTGCCCAGGCTAGATGATATCAATTCAAACATGGTTATCTGCTAGCCTTCGGATTGTTAAAAATCATAAAGGTTGGTGCCATAATAAATGGATTATGAAACCACGATGCTGCTTTATTACAGGCATTCAAAGGCTGCTGCAAATCATGCTTCAATTTGCAGCAGCCTTTATCACTACTATTCGAGCAAAGCAATCACCTACCCGGTTAGATAATTGAGCAAAACCAGACCATTCCCCCCAGCAAAAGGACTGCGAGAATGACATGGCAGTTGAGTTGACTAAACTAAGAAATGTAATGTATTGTATTTTGAACCACATCAGGCTTGGGTTAATTCATAAAATTATATGTTTCCTAATTGGAACTGGACAGAAGAGCTAGATTTAAACTT
This sequence comes from Watersipora subatra, assembly GCF_963576615.1. Lineage (NCBI taxonomy): Eukaryota > Metazoa > Bryozoa > Gymnolaemata > Cheilostomatida > Watersiporidae > Watersipora > Watersipora subatra. Next base: position 25,586,360 of record NC_088714.1, read on the forward strand.
GGTATTGGAAACTAACAGACAATAAATAAAAAGTACTGGACATCCTCCCTTCCTGAGATCTAGGCACAGCCCCTCGATTGATACATATGAACAATTTATACATTTGGAGAATTATAAATAAATTCATGCCTCAGTTTGTTCAAACTTGTCCAGATATTCTCCCAAGAAAGGAAGTTCAACTAAGGAAGATGCACCAACTAAGGAAGTAGGTGTACCTACTTCTCTAGTTTATTGCTATGTAAAATGCATGCAAACAGACTAAGTGATGTTTATCCACTATCAGCCAATGATTAGCATGGCAATTTTTTCATCGTGATACACCTTGAGTTCACTTGCTATTTATATCTGGTAGTGTTAATAACTGTACTGTTATTTTTTTGCCCGAGGTAGAAATGCGCAATTTGTATCTACATGTATGTGTAAAATAATTATGATTACTGACTCACCTCGTCACAGTATCTAAAATGGCAGAAGAATTTGTCTCTTCACTTCCAAATACATGTCCAACTAACTCCGTTTCATCATTTGTGCAGTCATCCTCCGTTGCTTCACACAGTTCAACATTTTCATTAGAAGCTTGGCCGTTGTATGATTTTGCTGTGTCACTCAATAGTATTGAAGGAAAACCTGTCAGGAGTAATAAAATGAATGTATTGCTGTCTGACACTGCATAATGTACGCATAATGTACCATCAGTTTGGATTGGGTGAGATCAGTTACGCACCTTTTGCAAGGGTCAGACTACTTCTTCAAATAGGGAAATTTATCAATGGAATTTACATACCTGATGAATTTCCTCTATGAGTTGTGATTAGATGGTTGGTATAGTGTGCTTTACGAACTTTCGTATTTGTAGAGACAAAACTTTTTTCACAACCACCGCAGGTTATCTAAAAAATAGTACAAAATGAAATAGACAGCATAAGTAGATGGGCTTCAATAAAAATTTACAACATCACCTTTTATTATACCTCCCTCTCCAAACTGACACCTCAGAGGTACTCATTGAGTTATATTCTAACTCTATTGGGTTATTAGTTCCTATTATACTGGCAGTCAAGTTTGGGCCAAGTTTGTGGAATTTTCCTTTCAAAAACTCACAAGATTAAAAGGCTACAGTCATGTATGAGTACATACATACATACATACATACATACATACATACATACATACATACATACATACATGCATGCATGCATGCATGCATGCATGCATGCATGCATGCATGCATGCATGCATGCATGCATGCATGCATGCATGCATGCATACATACATACATACATACATACATACATACATACATACATACATACATACATACATACATACATACATACATACATACATACATACATACATACATACATACATACATACATACATACATACATACATACATACATACATACATACATACATACATACATACATACATACATACATACATACATACATACATACATACATACATACATACATACATACATACATACATACATACATACATACATACATACATACATACATACATACATACATACATACATACATACATACATACATACATACATACATACATACATACATACATACATACATACATACATACATACATACATACATACATACATACATACATACATACATACATACATACATACATACATACATACATACATACATACATACATACATACATACATACATACATACATACATACATACATACATACATACATACATACATACATACATACATACATACATACATACATACATACATACATACATACATACATACATACATACATACATACATACATACATACATACATACATACATACATACATACATACATACATACATACATACATGCATGCATGCATGCATGCATGCATGCATGCATGCATGCATGCATGCATGCATGCATGCATGCATGCATGCATGCATGCATGCATACATACATACATACATACATACATACATACATACATACATGTAGTATTATTGTATTACTGATACCACAATTATCTAATACATGTACTATATGATTGTTTATTTACATCATGGTTATACCTTGTTTCATTATTAACAGACGCCATGAGTTACATAACTTAATTCAATGATGGGATTTATGCTGTATATGAAACAATGACGCTGTGAGTTATGGGGAGTGCTTGCTTTCGGTATGGGCCAGCACGACAACTAAAGTGACCTGGTAATATTACAAATTACAGCCACAGCTGAGAAGAACATTTTTATTGACAACATTTAACTATTATAATCACTCACTTTGTTCTCTTTGCTGTCAGGATGTTTCGTTGAGCACTGTACACTATGATCCCAAGCAGTCTTAATACCAATATTCTGTAATTTGGTTTTGCAGTAGAAACAGGTAGTTGAAACCACCCCTTGATCGACAGCAAAACTCATGATACCTTGAAATGAGTATGATTTAAATGTAAATAATTTACATTGAAATCGATTTAAGCCATATATAAATTATTTCTATGTGGCTTGGCACCTCAATTATGGTGGCCTTTTGAAGGGAGTGGTTTTTAATAGAGCTCATTGTATATCAGGCTTTGAGGCAACTGAAGTCATTCTGCCATTCTCAATGAAAACAAAAATAAAGTTGCAGCAAATCATACAAAAATATTGTGCATTGCAGTCACAGTTGTTTTACCAATGCTTCATGGATATCATTAATGGCCCATTTATGTTTGTCACCAGTATGACTGTATTTCACCAGAGATAGAATAGCTAAGACAACTTACCTTCTTGATTAAACTTCAAGGATAAACTTGACTCTGAAATCAAGGATAAACTTGACTCTGAAATCTTCTATTTGTAGCATGTAGCTAATGTATCCAAACTGCTGCAATCTAAGCTTGAGGCTGTACTATTGACAAAATTCAATCCCCTTACTATTTTCATTGATGGCTTCAAACCACCCATTCAATGGCCATTGTCTGACTCAAATCTCCTAATTTCACCTTCATCATTCAATAAAACAAAGGTAGTTTATGGAGTCGAAGATAAGTGAATAATATAGTATTGCTGGAGCCACCTGTAAGCTTTCTACTAAAGCTAAAAGGATGAGATACTTCAATAAATTACTACATTACTTTTGTTTAGGAATTTTTGCCTTGCCTGATCTCGATCAAATACACTTACTACCAGTGAAACATTTGGTTGGGAGCAACTATCTGGCAATTATTTTCACCTAATCTGATACATAGAAACCTTTAATGTATTTTATTTTACTGAGTGAAGATTGATTTCTCCTATAAAGTTGCATCGTCATTTGTAGTGCTCAGAAGCTCTGTAATCTGTTTTTTTTACTTTATAAGTGTTAAGTGTTGCTTAGAACATGGAGTTAAGGTGGTTATATGTGGGCCAAGGGGGTGGCCATGGTCTGCATGAGCTGGCATTGACACACAGTATTATACAGATGTCGATTTTGCTACTTATTGGTGCTATGTGTACACAAAATTTGATTTACTTGGTAATAAGGAGAAACCATGATAGTAATGCATTTCTGACACTGCACATTTCTGCTACTGTTGCACTATCTATCTGATACTCAACCCAACTGAAATGATTAATGTATCCATAATACAATATTCAGTATAAGATAAGCTATTTGTTTTAAGTCAAATCAAGTAGCTACACTACACATCTTGCGTGGTGGGATAGAGGCATGGCTCTCTCTCCCTCCAAGAGAGTCTGTCCAGACTAACCCACATCCATTATGCTTTTTTTACTTATGTTGCCATCTTGGGGTTTTTAAAATTCTCTGGATTCTTAGCTTAAAAATACAAAATCAAATCATTGCATTCATGGTTAACTATTATTCACAGTATTTTAGCTAAATACAACAAATTGGCCATGTCTTACTTTTAGACCTGCAAAATGTTTCGGTTTGATCCCGTGGTTGCGGTTTGTTTATATTAAATCAAGCGGAATGTTTAATTTTCTGACATCAGACAAAACCGAAAACACCGGTTAACCGGTGTGAGTTTGAGGCGCGGTTTTGGTTTCCATATCATAAAAACTGTGCCTGCGTGCTTGGGCAGTTACACGGAATCTTCCATGGAAATTGACACTACTTTCTCTTGACAGGTTTTTTAATCTTTACTTTACATATACATAGATATCACATCCATTCTCGAAAGCTATTTATCCCTCCCGCTGCCATAAACGCATTTATGCATTTTCTAAGGTCCAATGCTTTAGATGCATTATTGCGACTTTCCCAGCAATTACGTAGTAACCTGATTTTATTATTCGTTGACAACATAACCCACGGCAATTAAGACTTTTATGAAGATGACAATGTTGTCCGAAAACTTCTCTAGAAAAATCAGCCTAAAACAACGAAGCAATTTTAACCTTTCTAACCTAAAAATGAACATTTTTTGTGTGAGTTCACTAAGTACCGCGCGCGAGTCAGAAAACAGGTAATTAGTTATGTTGATCACATTATAGCCAATTCAGAATTTCATGATCATACTAATAATTAAAGTAGCAGCATTGTCTCTGATAGTGGTGAAAGTAATAGTTTTGTAAGAGTAAGGAACATTGTGGAGAATCATTTTAGCTTCGCATCGATCGTAGCTTCACATAGCTTTATCATCGCACAAAGTATAGATCCATTGAATTTTTGGATAGCAATGTTGATTAAAATGTTGTCAAAATAAAATATGTACCGTAACAAACATGCTCTAGATAGAGATTGAAAAAATACTGTATACATAACATGAAGCAATATCGGCAGTTTTCGGTAAAATGGCTGGCACTGGGTAGATACTTGAATTTGTGCATGGTTGGCAGTGAAAGGGTTAAATTTCATTACAAAAATTTGAAGTTAAGGTTCATGAAATGAGGATGTTCAGGTTGCCTCAGTGTCAGGCTAACTGCAATCAATTGTGACATCGTTTGACACCGTGGTGAGTCCTGATGTGTGTCGGTTATAAACGGTGTTCGATTGAAGTTGAGGTCGATAATCGAATTGGCATGGGGAGACAAATCGTGCAGGTCTACTGACATTACAGCTATGAATTCCCAATATCTATGATGATGATAAGCAGGTCAGACGCTGGGCAGCCTAATCATAGCAGTGACCAATGAAAACAAGGTAGGCATTTTTAAATCAACATTGTAGAATTAAAGCTGGCAATGGTCATTTTGCACTTGACACTGTTAAAGCGAGCACTTCGTAGAGAACACAACACAATGGACAACTTTTCAGATAATTATCAAACATATCGTAGTGACGACATGGACAATATAGAAGCAAGTGCATGTAATTATGAAGAGCTCGTGCCATCACACTTTCTTCAGTCATTTGGAGAGTCAATTGTGAAAACCTGCCATGGTGAGTTTGTATAACATACAACATGGCAATATTTAGCCAAAAATCTATTGTAAATGTCATGATAATGTTTCTGCAACCAAGCAATATAGAATTCCTGAGAACTACATTATTGAATATTACAAAAAATCATAGAACACAAGCACATCACTTGGAGCAAAAGGAATGGTGGTTGTATTGGGATTTTTAAGACTATTCACAATCCCAAATATTTTATAATTTAATATATATTAGCTGTTGTTTAAAACATATAATAGAACATGTAACCTCAAAGAAAGAACAAAACAACTATGAAAAAATTGCTCACATATTCAACCATAATATATAACTAAAATTTTTAAATCACTTTCAGACCAAGGGGTTGACGAGGATATTTTTATAGAGCTAACGGAACACCAGCTGGCCAAGCTTCAGCCTAACATGACTTTACGAACTCAAACACTCCTTATGAGGAAACAGAGGGAGTTAAAACAAGTAAGTTGAAATACATTAATTCAAATTGTAGGAGTATGTTGAGTAAATCCATATTGACCATTCAGGGATGACAAAACAATCTTCACAAGAATGCCATCGCGTGGTATTTTTGTGGTTTCTTCCTATTATGATAATGATGTCACTTTTAATATGTTCAATTTCAAATTAAACAAACTTCAAATAATATCTTTGGAAGACATGTTTAAACTATGTTACTGGTATTTTACCTTCATATTAAGATCAAATCCAACTTTTTTAAATAAATGCCAGTCGCAGGTAAGAGAATTTCGATAACATTTGAAGAGTTGGATCAGTTCCTCTTTTCAGGGATCACCTTAGAACATCTTTAATATAGATTGTTAAACAATGCTAAAGGCATGCGAAACAAATAGTAGCTGTTAAGGGTCGCGACATAGATTTTGAATTACTTAACTCAGATTATGTTTACATTATTAGGCAAGCATTGTTTCAATTCTTTGTCTATTACACACAGAAACTATAATTATATGACTTCCCTTTATCCTAGGCTACTTACGCGTAGTAACAAAAATAACGAAACACTGAAAATGCTGGCGCTTTTGATGACCTGGTATTCAGGTTGCCTATTTTAACCAAAACTAAGCTTAGATTTTTGATCTTAAGAAATTATGCAAACCAAATTGACTCGCATCATTCAGAATAACATTCAGAACATTTTGGTGGAGGAAAACACATCCAAACAGGTATCTGTCACATAGGTTGTTAGTTGAAGATGGGTTATGTTAACGATTATGTTAATAATGAAGCTTCTGCCACATAATCATGTTTTGACTTCCCAGATTTAGCCAAAAAAGGAATGTCTTGCCTGTAGGCCTTATATTATGTATCTATTGTATTGGTGGACTACAGAAATGTGGCTATGCTAGACTATTATGTAAATTGCATTGTTTGATGGAATTATGTTGTTTATCTTTTAGTCACATGGGCAAGAGCCATCAGCACCTGTTACTTTAACCAGAAAGCTACAATCCAACAGTGATTCTAACTTGATGGTAAGTTGATGCTAACTATAAATAAAAATCTGAGATCGGTCACGAAACAATGCGCTAGTGCCCTTTATTTAATAGTGTCATTGTTTAAAGCCAATGGGTGAAACACATTGGAAAAAGTGACACTCATCTCAATATAATGTTGTAATAGCAAAATAAAGCTAACCTGAGTGCATTCATGTTTATGATCGAGAAAGCTTTTGCCAACCCCTAAAAACCTGGCTCAGTCTGCATATTGAGTGTTGTTTAGCCTGTTTTGGAGAAATAGCTCTGAAAGTGTGCACCTATGATGGCTCCTAAATCTGATATATCCATCCATCCAATGCTTTTTGACATATTTTGAAATTTACCCCTTCCACCTGTTAATGTCCATTTCAAATCCCTTCAGCACCTTTGCACTTTTTCCTTTAGAAGTGCCTTTTTCTCTCAAAAGAAAGCTGGTTTTCAGCAACAGCGCCCCCTCTGTGGCAATATCAATACTCAATACACATGTGCTTGCAATAGTGCTACTTCAAACTGGAACTTAAATCTGAATAGATTTCATGCTTATAAATGCTATTGCTAACATTAGGAAATTCCAGCCCTTAAACATATTTTTCCTCACTCCCAAAATAGACCCCGCCTCTCTAATAATTTTTTTCAGTTTGTGGCCAAATAACCCTTCCAGTGTTGGTATTTGTGTCTACCTTTCTAGGCGCTCATTTAGGAACCATCACTATGTGTGCGTGTTTTGGACTGTTTCCCCCTGGTTCTTAAAATGTATCAGTAGTAAGCTATTGGCCAGACCAGGAACGTGATTGCCCAGTCCTATTCATACTAATAAGACACACCCATAACCATAATCATGTTGATGCAAACAACCATAGGTATACAGTAATAGTATCTATACAAACAGCTATGCTAACGATTTTGTAATTTTGCTGAGAAATGAGAGACTTGTGTCATATGCCTCAAACTATACTGCAAGTAAACCATATATGAACTTAAGTGAAATTAATGTATAATCTCATGATTTGTGATTACAGCATAGAGGAAGTTACTCTTACGATAGTAGAAAAATCATGAGCCTAATGTTTGGTACAGAAGTTATAGAGAGAATGATGTCTAAAGATATACCACCTCTAGAGTTCGAGAAATCGTATCGTAAAGTGGTGATCAAAGTTCACTGCCAGCACCTGATGGAGCTAACAGAGAAACGGACCAAGAACTTGTGAGTATATCTTTCCACAAAGGCTCATTGTGACTTTCAAACCCCTTTGTCAACGCCAATGCATTAACCAAAACAGGGTTCCCAAATATTGTGCAAGGAAATGCACCAACTTGAGAGCATAGATATGGCAATACTATGTCATCAGAAAAACTTGTTTGAACTTGTCAATGATTGCTACTTGAGCACCTCTATACCAATGTGGCTTAAAGGTTTCGTGTAATATAATCACTGCATTTGTAGCTCCCCTACTGCAACTGACAAGAGAGAGTTGGCAGCACATCTGGTAACTGCATTCCCTGCTCTGAAAGGAGACAAAGATCCAAGTGGAGTAACATACGTAAGTTTTTAGGTTATGAATATGAGTAAGATTGTCCCTAATCATTAACCCTGCTTAGATCCGCATCACTATATTACTAGTTGTAGCATAGGTTCCATGAGCTATTATGTATGACTTGTATTATTATCATCTCCCAACTCAACGCAGAGTTAGACAACTCCTAATCATTAACACTGCTTAGATCCACATCACTATATTACTAGTTATAGCATAGGATCCATGAGCTACTAGTAATGACTTGTATTATTATCATCTCCCAATCCTTAACACAGAGTTTGATAACTCCTAATTATTAACCCTGCTTAGATCCACATCACTATATTACTAGTTGTAGCATAGGTTCCATGAGCTATTATGTATGACTTGTATTATTATCATCTCCCAACTCAACACAGAGTTAGACAACTCCTAATCATTAACCCTGCTTAGATCCACATCACTATATTACTAGTTGTAGCATAGGTTCCATGAGCTACTAGTTATGACTTGTATTATTATCATCTCCCAATCCTTAACACAGAGTTTGATAACTCCTAATCATTAACCCTGCTTAGATCCACATCACTATATTACTAGTTGTAGCATAGGTTCCATGAGCTACTAGTAATGACTTGTATTATTATCATCTCCCAATCCTTAACACAGAGTTTGATAACTCCTAATCATTAACCCTGCTTAGATCCATATCACTATATTACTAGTTGTAGCATAGGTTCCATGAGCTACTAGTAATGACTTGTATTATTATCATCTCCCAATCCTTAACACAGAGTTTGATAACTCCTAATTATTAACCCTGCTTAGATCCACATCACTATATTACTAGTTGTAGCATAGGTTCCATGAGCTATTATGTATGACTTGTATTATTATCATCTCCCAACTCAACACAGAGTTAGACAACTCCTAATCATTAACCCTGCTTAGATCCACATCACTATATTACTAGTTGTAGCATAGGTTCCATGAGCTACTAGTTATGACTTGTATTATTATCATCTCCCAATCCTTAACACAGAGTTTGATAACTCCTAATCATTAACCCTGCTTAGATCCACATCACTATATTACTAGTTGTAGCATAGGTTCCATGAGCTACTAGTAATGACTTGTATTATTATCATCTCCCAATCCTTAACACAGAGTTTGATAACTCCTAATCATTAACCCTGCTTAGATCCATATCACTATATTACTAGTTGTAGCATAGGATCCATGAGCTACTAGTAATGACTTGTATTATTATCATCTCCCAATCCTTAACACAGAGTTTGATAACTCCTAATTATTAACCCTGCTTAGATCCACATCACTATATTACTAGTTGTAGCATAGGTTCCATGAGCTATTATGTATGACTTGTATTATTATCATCTCCCAACTCAACACAGAGTTAGACAACTCCTAATCATTAACCCTGCTTAGATCCACATCACTATATTACTAGTTGTAGCATAGGTTCCATGAGCTACTAGTTATGACTTGTATTATTATCATCTCCCAATCCTTAACACAGAGTTTGATAACTCCTAATCATTAACCCTGCTTAGATCCACATTACTATATTACTAGTTGTAGCATAGGTTCCATGAGCTACTAGTAATGACTTGTATTATTATCATCTCCCAATCCTTAACACAGAGTTTGATAACTCCTAATCATTAACCCTGCTTAGATCCACATTACTATATTACTAGTTGTAGCATAGGTTCCATGAGCTACTAGTAATGACTTGTATTATTATCATCTCCCAATCCTTAACACAGAGTTTGATAACTCCTAATCATTAACCCTGCTTAGATCCATATCACTATATTACTAGTTGTAGCATAGGTTCCATGAGCTACTAGTAATGACTTGTATTATTATCATCTCCCAACTCTTAAAACAGATTTAGATATCTCTTAATCATTAATCTGTCTTTAAACACCTGCTCTCCACCAAGAAAAGATGAACATGAGTTGAAAAGCATAAAATCCTCTTCAAGATTGGTTATATCTTTTATGATTCAAATTACTGTTTATTATTTGCAAAAGCGCAGATGTATGAAAAATAACGGCCAATGAGCTCTTATGCTATTGTAAATCTTGGGTAGATATTAATATTGTTACTTGTTTAGCTGTAAAAAAATGGTTTTATAAAGGGTGGTTATAGATAGTTTTCATATTTTTCTTTACAGGGCCACTTGTTCCACACAAGGCCTACCCAAGGAGGGGCCATTGACTATTGCATTAAAAATATCAAAAGATCAATGGTGCTGATAAAAAAAAGGAGAACAGGTTTAGATACTCTGCCATCCAATAAAGCTAAACTGTCAACTGGTATGTTTCATGAGTTCAATTTTTTTGTGGAATATGCAAGTTAATGATTGCACTCGGTTAGCCTATCATACATATGCATGTATTGATTAGCCTATCATACGTATGCATGTATTGATTATTACTTCCGGAATGCACATTTGCATGTAGCTCATTGAAACACACATTGATATTGGATTCCTACCAACACAAAAACTCAAAACAATAATTCGAGATATATAAATTTCAGCAGCACCAAACATGGAAGACCTGTCTCTACTTAATGACAAAAGCAAAAAGCTACTGAGCGAAACCTTTACTCAAAGAAGAACCCATCTTTTAAAGGAGAATATAGATATAACGAAATTTGTTGAGGGATGGCCGCACCTGACAAGAAGCTTTGAAATGGTACGTACTGTAGGTTTTTGTCATATTATTTCATAGTCTGTTTGAATAGACTAATAATTGCTACCCTCGAAATACTCATTGTTTATAATGTGTACTGTTGGATGGCACAAAGGGGAGGCAAATCCCACTTTTTTCAAAAGGACTCAATCTTATGCACCAACATTTTGAATGTTTTTTGAACGGGTGCAATTGTAGTATTCATACTAGTGATAGAAAAAATCAATTCAAAAACAGCCTCACCATGGTGCAGCCACATCAGCATAGTTTCACCATACATACCAGCCCAACTATTTGCCAATAGCCTTGAATTAATAATTGTCATTTGATTACACAGATCGAGTATGAATTCAGATTGATAATTGGTCTGGAGACGGAGGTTGCCGATGCAGATGCTTTTACCGACATGGTCATGATCATGACAGAGAAGAAAGGTATGGGGAGAACCATGACACCCATGGTTATAACTCTATACTCACTTCTGCAAACAATATCCTAAACTAGTTTTAATCAGTTACATAATATAATCATCCCCCAACCCTACCTACCCACATCACTATAATGCTGGTTTAGCAGAGTTTAGTTATGACTTGTATTATAATAATTACCCAACTTTACATGAGTGATTAGTTATGAGTTGTATTATCATCTTCTCCTAACTCTTAACACAGAGTTAGATAACTCCTAATCATTAGCCTCACCTACCCACAAAACTATATTACTAGTTGTAGCTTAGTTTACATGAGCTAGAGGTTTGCATTATCTCCCATCGTCATGCTAGATGACTACAACAGCATATATCAGATGTACAATTTTTTGTATCCATAAAACTAAGAATTTACTACCATTGTGATTTTATAGGTGACAAGCTTGATGATTTGAAAAAATGTGTATTGAGGGGCAAGTCGGCAGCAACCAGCCTCTTTATGGAAAGACACCCACAAAGTATCCTGGATGATACAAGAATAGGATCAATTGTCTTGACAAAGGCACAGGGGTGCATCTACCTGGTTTTGCCAACGGGAGCAGTGTTCCCAATGGCAACTGAGGTAGATGCATTTCTGGCCTATGTCAAGTGCTTGTTTGTTTTTAATCAGAAGTACCATACCCAAGCCCACTCATCAGTTGGGGTTCTGGTGGAACGTCTGTTACGGCTGCCCTCATCATTGATGTCAACAGCCTCTGCATTGCAGAGGAGATTTCTTCAAATGATGGGGGATAGTCAGCAACAGTTTCTCTAGAACTCCAACTGATGGTGTCTTGGTTGGCATTGCTAATACACAATATATTCTCTTTTATATTTATAAACATGCACATGTAAATACATAATCACAAAACTGTTCTTTTTTAAACCTTTTTTATTCTTTTTATACCTTTAACGCTACCATATTATATTATGCTTATACATTCATTTACCATCCGTATTTCATGGAAATAAAATAATTCATAGTAAATAACTAACCTCAATGTGTAATTGTCTTCTCCTGGTATAAAATCACAATTTTTATTATAATTTAAAAATGATAGTACCAGAGTTTGTTTGTTTGTTTTATTTCATCAAAAAATATGAAAACAGAAAAAGAAAAAGAAAAAATGATGAGGCCCAAACTGCGTAGTAGAATTGCTAGTCAAGGCGCTGGCTGGGCCACAAGTTCGAACAGGGAGCATCCATAGCAGCACAGCACTAAATCACATAATGATTTAGTTTTGGTTATTTCCACAAAAAGCATCCCTGTACAACAACTCAAATATCAATCATTATATGATTGAAGAGGCACTAGTATACCTGTACAACAGCTCAACAATCAATCATAATATGATTGAAAAAGCCCTAGCAACCTGTACAAAAGCTCAACTATCAATCACAATATGATTGAAAAAACACTAGCGTACCTGCGCAACATCTCAACTATCAATCACAATATGATTGAAAAAGCACTAGCAACCTGTACAAAAGCTCAACCATCAATCATTATATGATTGAAAAACCACTAGCATACCTGTGCAATGGCTCAACTATCAATCATAATATGATTGAATGAGCACGAGCATGCCTGTACAAATTCTCAACTATCAATCATTATATGATTGAAAAGGCACTAGCAAAGCTGTACAGGAACTCAGCTATCAATCATAATATGATTTAATAGCCACAGTATGCGTTGGCATAGGTAAATCATTATTAAATCCAATTAAATCAATTTTGAGTACAGTTTTGTCACCCTGAATTTAGATTTAATAATGATTTAAAATTCAATCAAAATTTCTCTCTGTGTAGCTTGAGTGTATTCTGGTTAAATTTTTTTCTAAACGGGTGGAATTTGTTGAATATTCTTTTAAACATTATGATGAAAGCTCGTCCTATGTTGGTACTGGCGGCTGCATTATATGGGGGGGTTGTACCATAATATGTTTCTTTTTCTGCGGTATGGTCGTTTCCTATCATCTTCATTCTGTGGTTTGTATATCAGCTTGTGCTGGTATTTGCTATCATTTAGGGCATCCTGATATATTTTAGTTGCATTGTTGAAGATGGTTTTGCTTGACGATATGTTGTTAACGCGCCTGCTGATAGAGTCTGGTAAGTTTGCGATTATTTGCGGTGGGTGATTGGATTGCGTGTGAATGTAGCGTGGTATGTTGTTTGACTTGTTGAAGGGCTTGCACGAGTTTTGGTTTAGGTCAAGTGTTATATCCAAGAAGTTTACAACTTTTAAGTTGGCTTCTATAGTGATATTTAAATCATATTTGCTAAAGATGGTGCAAAGGCCTTTCTTGATCGCTTCTGCTTTCCTAGGTGTGCTCCAAACAATTCCTAGCCCATCATCTCGGTATAATCTGAAAATGTGATTATATTTCTCCTGAATCTTGTGTAGCATAAACAAGTCAACCAACTCACATGTCTCCGCCCCATTATGTGATCCCATTGTTACATCGAAAAATCTGTTTCTGGTATTCTTCACCCAATGAGTATCTTTATTTACCAGTATAGATATATTGGCGTGTATGATAATGTGTCGGGTAGTAGCATCTATGGTGGTGAAGTTAGTGGCATAATCTAGAGCCAGGTTCATTAGCTCTATTGTTATAGATGGATAGAAATTTACAATATCGAATGATATAAAATTCGTACCTTTTTTGTCAGTATTGTTAAACCATTCTATGACTGCTGAAGTATTTCTCCACAGATTAGCATTAGATTTAGCTGTGACACACTTGTTGATGTTATCAAGCAGCTATTTACTGATCTTACCGATTTCAGACTTGGCCAGGTGGATAAGTCTAGCGCTTGGTGTATTTATAAAGTTTTCCTTATGATCTTTAAGGGTTATGAATGCGTCTTTCATTTTCATCTGATATATTCGGTCGAGTAAATCGAATGTTCAAGCGATTTCGGCAGCTTCCCTTGTGATGCCTGGTAGTGTGGATCTGTCTGCTTTTGTATAAGCTGTCGTTATGTTCTTTTCTAGCAGTGTATTATATTCAGCTAAATTCATGTAGTAATAGTTGTTGGTTTTGTCCGTGGGTATCAGCAGTCTATCTGAAAAATATACCTTTTCTTTCAGATCTTTCTTCAGTATATTCTGGAAGTTGTTGTTTACGTACTGAAATTTGATGTTCTTAATTAAGTCAAATAACAAATTAGAAAAATAATGTATAATTATGCATCCAGATAAGGCCAGTCTAAATAAGAGACAAAAACTCATTTCTACATGCCGCCACGGTAAAAAATTCTTATTATCCAGTAATATAACCTAGCCATATACTTAACAACATGACTGTCATATAATTATGTTTTAATCCTATATTGGGGTTGTTCAAAGCACATCTTACCTGCTTGTCACTAGTAAATGAGTTTTATCTGAGGATAATACATTTTACTATGTAAATGAAACTAATAGTAATAAAGCTTTTTAGTCAACTCTCACTTGGCTATATTTCAGCTCTTGCTTTTAGTAATTGAGCGCTATGGTAGAAAGGTTTTGAACTGACATTCGATTCTATATTTGTATATATATATATATATATATATATATATATATATATATATATATATATATATATATATATATATATATAAATGGTAACGTCGGGTAACACAGCTGGCTTATATATGTTTAAAGAATATGCATTTATATACCATAAAGTATAGTTTAAAAGTTGGCATGAAGTGCTCGATACTAAAGTAGAGCTTACTATAAATTTGGTAAGAAATTTATTACAATTTGACTCAGCATAAACATTACTAAAAGTTTCATATTACACAAAAGGTGTGTAACACTCATCAGATAAAGTTCTTAGTGAATTGTATATAAATACATATTTTTAAACATATATAAACTAGGTGTGCTACCCGGCGTTACTATATATATACTATAGATTTTTGTATACTTACTTCTCTGCATTGTATCGTTAGTTTATATAAATACATATATACATGTTATATAGCTGAACGCCTGACGTTTCCCGGGTAATAAAAATCTTTGAACAGAAAATCTATATATATATATATATATATATATATATATATATATATATATATATATATAAACAAGCTGTGCTACCTAGCCTTGCCCAGGTATTAAAAATCAGCTTATAAACAATGAAACGTAATGAGATGTACTATTTGGTACTGTCAGGGTTTGAAACAATGAAAGTTTGGAATCTGCAGCAAACAGCGTAAGAGAAAACAGCAATCACGTTAAAATTGGCATCGCAATAATTGTGATGCTAAAATAAAGGCATGCAAGACAGCTAAGCTAGAAATGTATCAGCAATGGAAGTACTGACGGGTCAGCGTGAGAAACTGCAGAGATAGAAATTCGAAGCATTAGACATGACAGCTAGGAATCATCATAGATTGAAGCGCTGACAGGTCAGCGTGAGAAACTATGGGTCTAGGAAAGCATCGGTGTTGGAAGCATTGGAGCATTTGCATTAGGGCTAATTATACAAGCTTGTTGTTATCTTTTCTCTGGCTAGTGAGTATTGACAGAATTGCTGCTATTTTTGATTTTCTAAACATAATAGAGTACAGATACTTAAGGCTAGATTAACCAATCATAAGGCATCATTCAACAATGACAAAAAAAGATACGCAACAACGCTCAGTAATTATATTTGGGAGCTGAAATGGAGCAACACAGGGGATACCATCAAATGGAATGCAGTAAAGCAAGCGAAATCATATGACAACACCTTAGAAATATTCAGACTATGATTGTTAGAAAAATATTATATAATTATGCATCAAGATAAGGCCAGTCTAAATAAGAGACAAGAACTCATTTCTACATGTCGCCACGGTATAAATTCTTATTACGCAGTAATATAACCTAGCCATATACTTAACAACATGGCTGTCATATAAATGTAACTATGTTTTAATCCTAGAGTGGGGTTGTTCAAGGTACATCTTACCTGCTTGTCACTAGTAAATGAGTTTTATCTGAGGATTGTACATTTTACTATGTATATGAAACTAATAATAATAAAGCTTTTTTAGACAACTCTCACTTTGCTATATACATATATATATATACATGTAAATATATATATATATATATTTATTTTTATTTTTATTATTTATATATTTATATTTTTATTTATTTATGTATATATATATGCTTATATAGCAAAGTAGTATATATATACTACATATACTATGTATATTATATATATATACATATATATATATACATGTATATATATATATATATACATATATATATATATATATATATATATATATATATATATATATATATATATATATATATATATATATATATATATATATATATATATATATATATATATATATATATATATACTATAGATTTCTGTTTACTTACCTCTTTGCATAGTATTCTTAGTTTATATAAATATATCTACATATGTATTTATATAGGAGAGGTGCGGCACTATTAGCCTTTGTGCAAAGCTCATCACTTTTGTGATTTGAGCAGTCTGGTGCCAGCACATTGACTTTCTTAAAGTCTGTGAGGCAACCTAGTTGTTTCATGGCAGGAAGTCAACTCTCATTGGTAATGGGATTTGTGTCCCTTGCCTAAGCTCTGAGCTGCACTGATGAGGCTTCAATAGCCGAAACAGTACTGTCTGTAGCATGAGTATATATATATATATATATATATATATATATATATATATATATATATATATATATATATATATATATATATATATATATATATATATATATTATAGCTGAATGCCTGGCGTTTATTGGGTAATAAAAGTATTTGAATAAAAAATGTTATTTTATTTAACAAATACAACATTTACCTTAAAGATTAAATTTCATATCATGAGAAAAGGTCTTTGTGCAGTTCAAATAAATTAAAAGAAAACTTACAACTGCTGCAAAAGTTTTCAAACTGTTTTAAACAACTGCAACTTCTAAATTTCGTATCATGAGAGAAGTATTTCGTTGAAATAAATTCAGAGGAAAAGAACTGTAAAAGAGTCTAAATGTAAGTGTGTTACCATTAACAACTAATTGTCAAATATGGTCTGCTTTGCTACAATAACAATGAAAATTATTCGGTATACAATTATAGGATTTTAGTTCGATTCAGTGTTGGTATCATGCGACGAAAATATCGTATAGATGTATAAGGTGGTATAAAAACCCATGGTAGTTATCTAAGGCAATCACCTTCTCGAAAAAATCATCAAGACCATCATCTTTTAAAAGTAGTAACAAACAATATGTTAACCTTAGTAACAATAGTTACCCTCAAAAACTTTAGTGCAATTTAAAGTTATACACTGTAATCTGCAAGAAAATGTTCTTACCTTCAAGACCGACGTTTAATATAAATGCTGAAACTATATAACTTACATGAATTAAGCTCACTAAACATGTGTTTGAAGGAAATTTCATTAGATATTTTAGTAAACTTCAAACTTGTAACTAAAATTTTATCACTTATCTGTTTGCGATTCAGTTTTTCCGATAACAGATAACCATAGTTACTAAACTGAGATAGCGGCAAAATAGCACATCAAAATTTTCACTATTTCTTCAAAATCAGTGAAATTTCACCAAAATTTTAATACTGAGAAAGATTATTGTTGATATCATACGGTGGAATACAAATTTGCTCGAATAAAAATTTAGTGAAAAAACATAGCTTTTCATAGAGCTTGGTGGCAAACATTTCACCACAGGGGCATCAAATAATACTTCATTTAGCTTGTGGCATCCGGAGAAGGGTATACCGTAAATGGTAAACAGTGACGAATTGGTACAAAATAGGTACCCTTGTCATTAGATGCGAGTTGAGGAACTTGCGGTTGCAATCTTCATGAGTTCAAATCCAGCAGAAAGTGAGATTTTTACTTCAAGATTTTAATAGCTACAACTAGACAAACAAATAGCTTGACAGACAGAAAATTTGAGATATATTTATGTAGGTACATATATAAAAATCACATACATGTATGTATATACACATACGTATATACACATATGTATGTATACATGCGTATTTAAGCATACATATGTAAGTATACATTTATATGTATACATATATATGTATATATGTATATGCATATTATACATGTATATATGTATAAATATATACATAGATGTATGTATATATACATGCATACAAATATGTGTATACATATATACATGTATATAAATATATGTATACATATATATGTATATATACATATATATAAATATATATGTTTATATATATAATATTCATATATATATATATATATATATTTATGTTCGTTGCATAATTATGTCTCTTTAGCTGCAATTTATGAAAATAAAGTCAATTAACTTTACTCTGCCTACTTCAAAGGCTATACGATACTGAGAAATGTTACTCTTATGAGTTACTGCAGTCTAATGAGATTAGCTTTTTCAGTTTGCCAAACTGGAAACACATCAGTATAAAACTTGCATTATCTAAAAGTTTCACTAAGATCGGATATTTTTATGGTGATAATGGCAGACTAAAATGAGTTAGTCTCTTTTAATTTTAAAAAGTCACAAAGTTTTATATGGTAAAATAGTTTGTCTATTTAAGTATTATGTCACAAAATAATGGAAATCTGCTAAAATGAGTGTGTAATATTTTCAAGTTTTTGCTTTGCAGTTTGTATAGTGCTTCATTAGAAATATTATAGAAGAAGATCACTGTTTCCTGATAATAATAACATAGCAATGCACATCAGTTTTACTGTTTCACTTGTGATTACCTTTGCCCTAAGCACTGCTTCAAAACTAATTTATAAATACTTGCAATCTTTTATTGTCAACTGCAGAATGTTAGCTAATAAACGTTTGTTTAAAGATTTATCCTGCCCCAATGAGAGAGACATGCAAGTTTTTATGAACGGTTACACAGGTTCATATATTTCTGGGCATTATCACCGCAAAGTCGCTACAAGGTTGCCACTAGATTGCCACAAGGTTGCTACAAGGTTTCTACAAGGTTGCCACAAGGTTGCTACAATGTCTCCACAAGGTTGCCACAAGGTTGCTACAAGGTTGCTACAAGGTTTCCACAAGGTTGCTACAATGTTCCACAAGGTTGCCACAAGGTTGCCACAAGGTTGCTACAAGGTTGCTACAAGGTTACCACAAGGCAGCATTCAGTAAAACATACAAAAGGTTTAATGCTGGATGTTCTAAATATAGGCAGTACAATGTTAAGCTGCTCCGGTATGTTTATAAGTTTCAAACACAAGGATCTGACTTTCAGCAGAAAGTGGTAAGTTCATGTTATTGCGTGCAATGCAATCCAAAGAAAAACTGAGTTACATAGGAACGTAAGTACGATCAAAACAGTATTACATGCAGCAATGACTGAAAATACAAATCACTTGCAGGTTAAACTTTTACATAAACATCTCTGTATAAAAATACCTATTTAGTTGTGTATTTGGTGGAGCTATAATTCAATTAATGATAAGTGCCAAATGAAATTGATTGTGAGTGTCTGATGTATTTGAACTGAGAAGTTAAAAAATTGAACCAGTAAGATGCCAGCATGTTCAGCGTAATGTATGGCTTTGATAGCAAATGCTTTCATGAAGAGTTGTTGTTGTTGTTTGCCGCTGCTTAGTTTGTTACCATGTTAGGCAAAATAGTAAATGTTCACAAGCTAGGTATGATTGCGTTTTTCTTCCTTAGAAGGATATTTAGGGGGGGGTGATGATTCAAACTAGACATGGTCAGCATCTAGCATGTTCCAATGCCCAGTCAATGTTAAAAGCTCACTAATAATCTATTTGGTTAATATCAATTGTTTTTTTACACAGTGTTTTCATAATGGTCCTTAGTTGACATAAAATCAATTGACAGTTATCAACTCTGAATATTAGCAAACTGTGATAATTTTACATGCATAATAATACAAATAATCATGGGTTTAGATCTAAAAAATTCTGGCTATAACTAAAGTCTAAATTAACCTTTAGGAGAATGGAGCTGAACCAAATCACTTGCTGAACCACTTGCTTTTTTCTAACTGAAGAGTTCTTTTACAAAAGGAATACCATACTGTATGATGGTTACATGTAGCATGAGCTATGTAGCCAATGAATCTAGATAGCTTAACAGCATAATGCTTTGTTTTTAATATAATGTTATATAAATGGCAGCATTTTTAATGCAAAGAGACAAATATCTCAGCAAAAGTAAAGTTTATGTTGCTTGGTATCTTTTTTCAAAACCAACTAAAGATTTTTCTTTTCATTTCTAACCAACTATTAATTAAGTCTAGTTTTTCCCCGCAAGCACGCTTCCTTCCTTTTGATGTAAATTGCTTACTACTAAAAGCTATTTGCATTTACTTAAGGTCAACTGGTAGCAAAAGTGTTTAGATAAATCTTTAAGGCAAGAAATAGATTTTAAAGCAAGAAAAATACTTTTCAAGCAAGACAAAGAGGTAACCAAGACTTTCCTCTTTGTTTATTCATGTTTCCCATCAGAAAAATAAAAGTTAGTCGGAGTGGGTTCATACAGCAGCTGTCTGTGTATTGGAAGAATGTTGTTTTTTGTGCTAGACTTGCTTAGCATGCCGCACTGTTGTTTTTTGCATTAGCCAGTACTCATCATTATCAAGCTAGTGTTTTACAATTTTGTTTTTCACATTAAGAAACAGCCAGCAAACCACATCCTAACCCACTAAAAAGTGTACGATTGTGAATAAATCTATCACAATGGACATCTGCAATTGATGAAGTTGTCGTCCTCTGGCAACCCAATTGATTTAAAGGCTAGTAAGCATTCTGATTTAATGAGGAATTTTTTGTATGGTAAGCCAGAGATTTGAATAAGATATCTTCATTATCAGCTGAAACAAAAAACGTGAAGACGAACAAAGAGAACTATCTGCGTAGAAGAGAAAACCAATTGAAGGAATGTGATGTAGAATTTTAAACAATAAAAAGTTTGCAAGCTGGTGCCTTTCTGAATTACACTATATTTCCACAAATTATCATGTAACACACATTTTCTAAAGATATTTCATTTTCTTTATTATATTTTTACAAAGTTAATTTTCTGTGCTTTCGTTTGCCAGCCCTTGACGACATTTGTTTTCAGATACACACAATCAGTGTAGTCTAGGGCAAAACCTCAACTCTAAAAGGTCTAGTAACTTTGGTAAGTTGAAACTACTTTTTAGAGTTTGCCAAATTTTAGAATTCATATAAATTTAAATTTTCTATCAATATATTTGTTAATAATTTGATTGACAGTATTAAGTGTTCTAATTAATAGAGAATCACAATGTTAATCTGACTATCTGTTGATCTTTTTTGAAAGTTTTCAGCAGTTTCGATGCAGTGTGATAATATCACCACATACTAATATTTTTTGTATTGACGTAAAGAATAAAACATGCTTTTGATGCACCGCTTTTGATAACAAAAGATAATATATTCTAGGATTCATCTCAGCAAAATATTTTTATATTAAATTTTGCAAACACCAGAAATTTTAGACTAATAATGCATTAGAAGAAACGATGAAATTTACTGACATATAAGTCTACAGGAAATCACTTTAAACCTTCGACATTCATTGAGTGTTGCGTTATTCCCCCCTCACAGGCCCAGCTGTGTTTTAGATTTTTTTCAACAAAATTCAGATACTGTAGCTTTAAATGTAGCGCCTTTCGTTTTTATTAACTCTGTCCTAACAAAGCAGGTCAGTGAAGCGTGGATTGTTTGGGCTCGTTACTAGTTAAACTTGTTATTGAACTTCCTTGTTAATTTGACTGAGCAGTGCTCAATTGTTGATTCATTAACCGCTGTTTTGGACAGCGATAACAAGATTGACTGGCTAAGTAGCTGTTTAGCTATTGCAGTCTACTTTCTTCATACTTGAGATTTCAACAAAAACTGTAGAGCAATGCTTATTTCATCTCTTATCATCGAAGTCTTTGTTCTCCTTCATACAAGCAGTGGGAATCAGGGTGAGTTTTAAAGCTACAACTTGTACTTCTTACCAAAACTGGTTACTTAAGCTTTTACATTTTCTATCTATAGTTTGGTTTATAGTGGTAAGGATTTTTATTTGTCGGCATATCTTTACTGGAGGCTAGGTACACTAGGTTTTATCTTTATTTTAATATTTACAGTGTGTATGTGCATATCTTTATTTATTTTTATTGAGGGTCGTGCTAAAGCAGACATTTTGGCTTGAGACTGAAAATATTAAAGTTGTTTTTTGTTATGGGTGGCCAAGTATCTTATATTGAAGGTAGTTTCTATGAACACAAGTATTTATCCTCTGTGTGTCAACACACATATCAGAGTAAATATCATTTTCTATAACTGGATGCTACATTATTTGTTATCTATTTTATTAGTCATTTAATTTTTTAAACACTAAAAACTCGTTTAACTAGCAGCATTATTTAACACCGGCACGATCAACAATCAACTTTGTTTGCTAACTTATGTAAATACATATCTTAGTTTTACGAATGTTATAAAATTCTTTAGTTTCACCGGCAGTGCTGAGAACACGTCATAGCTCTGTAGTCTACTTACTAGGTATCATTAATACCTAACATCATGCGGTCTATATACATGCTGTTGTGGGACTTCTTCACAGTGCAGCCAACAAATTTTGTTGCTCTGACATATTAAAGGACTTTGGAGATCAACATTAACTTTTTGATTTTCAAAATTTAATTAGATTGGTAATTATTATTTGTTGGTTGTTATTATGTTGGTGAGTCTTCACTTATTAACAAGTTGCACTATGATTAGCACAGATAATAGGTATACACACAATTCTAAAACATTGAACATGTATGATTGGTGTGGTGCAGTGGATAGTGTTTTGGCCTACCAAACTGACGCTTGCAAGCTCTAATATTGAATGATGCAACCTTTTTTCAACACCCAACCATGAATTAAGAATATGGAAAAAATTGGACTAATTTTTTGTTAAGTGTTTGATTAAATTCATTTCTAGGCCATCAATAAAGTATTTACCATATATTTAAAAATCCAATAGAGCAAAAAGTTTTATGTTTCTGAATACAAATCAAACACGGTGAATGTTTATCATATGCCAATTCTGTCACGAAGATAGACATATATAAAGTGTCATGCTATTCCCTAAGATATGGGCAAAAAATCTGAAAGGCCCTTATATCAACTGGCTAATTGTCACTTTATTCTCTAGCTCAACATAGTTATTTTATTTGTTGGGCGGTGTTATTAACTCTCGGCATAAGCCAGACAGTCTCTTATTTGACAGGAAAATAAGTTTTTATAAAACTGATATCAAGAGCACTTTGATGCTTAGAGGTAGTATTAGCAAACTCAGTCAAATGGAAAGAGTCAATATTATAAGTGTGACTATTTGTTTCATTGCCTCTCAGGAAAAGTTTCATAAACCTCCAACAGATTTTAGGTTGTTGAACTTCGAATGTCCAACAATTTTGAATAACTCACTTTAACAATCACTGATTCAAGCTTACATATTACTGCGCTACTAGTAAGCTTCTAACTCATAATTGTGAGCGTGGCTCGTCTCAAGGAAGCTATGAAATTATAATATCAGATGATAGCAATTATATGATTGACCTTCATGGCATTACAGCAAGGTTACAAGGTCAAACCTTGTCAAACCGCTTATCTATTCGCTTTATAATTAAAGCTGTTCTGTGTAGTAGTAATATTACATGGAATATTTTGAAGGAAGAAGGAACCATAAAGTCGGCAAGTGCCACAAAGCAAATCTCGTGAGATAAACGCTTTTCTAAAATACTGTTGGTTCATCAGGCATGTACTGAAATAAATGTAGTTAGACTGAACCTCTACATGTAGGAAAATAAGTAGTATGTACAGATGCCTGCTAAACCAATAAAAAAATTGTCATCACTCGCTGTATCTTGTTCACCCTCTCAGTTTAATGAGCTAAATTACTGTCACAATAAAATAATCAAAATAAATTGTCTACATAAATCATTTTGATCCAAACAACTCACAATTATTCAATTTTTATGATTTTAATATCGCGAAGCTCGTTTTATATGGGGAAGACCGTATATAATTTGATGATTGCCTGAACCATGCAATATTATTTAACTAGTTTGCTGACAGTTGAGGGAGCCGTGAGAAATCATCTTATGTAATAAATATGTGCATAACTATTACGTGATGCAGCAAGGTCATTGAGTTGTGAACTAGTGGCTGCTTGACTATGAGTTGGAATATTTGAGTTCGACACTAGTGTAAGGCTATATTTTGGTAATGTTCTTAGCATGTCTATAAATGGAGGGACGGACGGAATGACAGACACAACTTTTATTATAGTATAGATAGGACTGCACGAGCACAAGTTTGGTATGTAATTTTTTGGAGAGTCATAGTGGGTACGACTAAATTTATCTCCTTACAGATTATCAATGCCAACAGCTTAAAGTCTTTGGTTTGACTTCTTCCAATATTTGAAACGCCCGCTAATCCTGATAAATATCTCGCTTTTAATCGTGGCGGCTGAATATCACACCAATGTTAGGGTTGAAAGCAATTTTACCTCTATGAGCTTTTTATGAAAATCACCATAACCCAAAAGTTTTCCGCTATTTTTAATAACAAATTAAATGGAAGTTGTCGTTGTAAAGAAACAACATAGACTTTTCAGCTTTGTAGAAGCTGGGTTATCATGTGTAAACAAAACCTTGGACTTGTGCCTTCTCTTATAAGTCCAATCTCATCAGAGAACAACAATTCATTAGATAGCTTGTTTGTAATGTAATGGCCGAACAATTGGAAAATTCCTAGTAATCAGTAAAATGTGCAGCTGCAGCAAGAGGTGACTTCAAGGCACAACCACCCAGTGGCAAGTGAAGTACAACTAATTTTTGGTAACTTGATGTATAGCTATATATGTAGACTTGCATGAGCAGAGCTTTTCTGCTAAAAAAACAGTCCTTTGCTAGTTATTTATATAATAATATTTATGTATAGTGGTGCAAAAATGAGCTTTCCTTCAACTCATTCTGAGTAATTTAGTGCACAAGCATAGAAAGAATAATATCAAAGTAAGGTTATAGTTCACTATTATATAGTAATGTTTCTACAAGTCAATATGTACATAGTATATAGAATTGCATTATACACTTGCTTACGGGCTTGCCAACTAGTGATATAGAACAAAATATAAATATTACAATATACTATAAAATAGAATAGCACTGTATTACATAATAAATAAATTTAGTAATTAAGGTCAAATTTATAAAGCTGTATCTAGTATTGGTCAAGCAACAGTTTACACTGCAGCTCTATATATCAAACCTATATGTACATATACCAAAGCTTATACCAAAGTTTCATTCCTTTCAAAACATTACAAAATACTCAAAATATTTTATTTTTGTGTTGTGTGCAACTTTCAATTATTTTGACCATATATATTGTAGTAAATGTTTACAATAATGTATTAATGTTGGGATTTACGTAATAGTAGTCATATCAATAGTTTCTATATTAAAAAATATAATTTTTCCAAGAAATTTTTTTTGGTCGGTGTTTATGATTTTCTTTTGATAAATTTGATTATTTTGCTTACTTTGGCTCATTAAACTTGTCTGCGCTGAACTCGAACTACAATACTAATAATCATAATAGTTGGAATAATAATGAACTTGAACCCAATTTTTAGTAATATTGATTGCACGAGCTTTATTTTCACAAAATCTTATATTTCCTGCATTTAACAGTCAAATATAGTATTAGATATATATGTATTAGATATAATATTTAGAGTCTTGACAGGTCGTTTTAATATTTATGGTTAGTTGCTAGATCCTTTAAACTATTACTTTATGAGAGAGTATTCTTTAAGGAATAATCCAGATGCATTTGTTTGGTTAGCGGTAAAAACGCCTATCTGACTCTATCATTACAGTTATCATGTACTAGCCGTAAACCTATAAATGCCTAAGATTTCTTTTGTTTCTAATTCCATAACATTTAAGTGGGTGTTTAAGAAGCTACTTTCCAGGAGTTACACATTGTTGAAGAAAAGATATTTTTAGTAACCTAACAGAAGGCACCGGAGCACATCCGTGCGAAGTTGAGAGGAAAACCGCAAAAAATTCAAAACACACTAACAGGCACGCATGCACACTCCTACACAAGCGTGGGCACAAAATAACGGAGTGAGATTCTTTAATATAGACTAGCATTGAGGCTTGCCTATCCCCTTTTAATTTTCAATCAAATTGCCCACTGCATGTGTGGAGATTTTTAACTCAAGTTGCAGCATTGGTTTCACAAGAACAATTCAAGAAAGCATTCATTGGGCGTGGTTGTCCTTAATTCATCATGCACACTTGCATTCTTGAGCTTCTATTCAGATGGGTGTTTTAATAGCCGGGTTTTAAGAGCTAATGGATTTTTGATTAAAAAACTGATTAATCCTATATGTTTATAGACTGAGCTAAGAATATCTTGATGAGTTCACAAGATATAAAAATAGCTTATACTGATGACTGGCTTGCTGTCATGAGCATGAGAATAGATTCAGTTCTCAAGAGTTTTAAATTGTTTTTATTTACACTACAAATGTTTATTCTTAATTAACACTGTGAAAACTCTTTTAAACCAAAACACTACTAGCTATACTAAAGCAGTTAATCTATAGTAAAACTTTCATTTGCATGCTTTGACACTCTATTTTTCAACCCTTCCCTTATAGTGACATTTTATTAAAAGTGGCATTGAATTAAAGGGTAGCATAGTACTTTTAAAAACTTCATCAAAATTTTTTGCAAAATACTTTTGAACTTTGTATACTTTGTACTGTTCTTCCGATAGAACAAGTGACTTTAACTCTTTTGGATGCAAGAAATTTGCTAATTCATCTTCAACTTGTTAAAGATATTTAAATAAATATACACAGTGATGCTTATACATGTCTCTACCAGTTGATATCTAGGGCTTGCAATTAACCTACGATGAGCTTATAGCTTGCATTGGAAATTGTTGAATCTTTAAAGTTTTTATTTGATTCTAAAATTGAAGGTATATTTTTATCTTATAACTATATTGAACAAGGTTGCAATATAGTTATTGGAACTATTTCATATTATTTTGGCTGTTCATTACCTTCTATAGTGTTTTCTGACCTCAACTTTTCTTCTGCACAGCTGAACTAGTCAATATTAGCGCCCAAAATGTTTTTAGCTCAGCAAAACTTTTAGGTGATAAAATTTACACTTTTTATTTAATTGAAGAAAAACTGAGTGTAATCAAAATAGCCTCAAATTTCTAGTCTCAAAGAAGCACGGACTACAAGGTGAATGTGCAAAAATCTTTTTTCACATAGATCGAATAACATGTATCAAGACTGCATTAAACATGGAACTACTACGCTATTAGCCTAATACAGCTAGTAAGTATTTTTATTGTGTTGCATTCAAAGTTGTGACAAAACAAAACGGTGAAAACTTGGAGTTGAAACACGGACTTTGAAATGAACAGAAAAGGCAAACAGATTAATTGACCTTGGTGTGATCTGGTTAATATTAGTACAGTTTTGTAGAAAATTTTCCACTGATACTTGCTATTATGGCTCTTAAATATCAAGAATGTCAAATTGTGGCAGTCAAATAAAAGTGACATTTAAATAAAATTGGCGTTCAATTGAAGGGTACACCCTATTTTTCAAATTTTTCTATAGTGGCATTCAAATAGAGAGGGAGCTCAAATAGAGGTGAGCTTTAAATAAAGGTGGCAGTACAATTAAAATACAATTTTTATGGTCAGCTTGCTTTCTGACTCTCACAAACATCTCAGCAGTTGTGGTTCTATCTAAAATTATATGCCGAAGTTTTCTCAGCCTTATGTTTAGTGTTTATGTGCTTTGTTTCTGTGAAATCTGCAATGTGTTAAAAAGCGCAATTTTGATTAAAATAGCTGGTAACCAAAAACTGCTAACTAAGCAATCTTATTGCTCTTTTCAAACTAAATGTAAAGTTCATGCATGAAGATCGTAATTTTAAAACAGAAAGTATGTTGAATTTGCTGGAATGGAGTTAAATTAAAAAGTGCACCCTATTTTTCAACCTTGTTTCCTTAGTGGCATTCAATTAGAGGGGGAGCTCAAATAGAGGTGATGTTTAAAAAAGGTGGCATTACAATTAAAATATAGGTTACAGTCAGCTTCCTTTTTGACTCTCACAAGCATCTCAGCAGTATTTCCATCTAAAATTATATGCTGAAGTTTTCTCAGCAATGTGTTTAGTTTTTATGTGCTGTCGTTTCTGTAAAATATGTAACGTGTTAGAAAGCGAGGTTTTGATTAAAATAATTGGTAAGTAAAAGCTGCTAACTAAGCAATATAATTGTTTTAAAAAAAATTAATGTAAAGCTCATGCATAGAGATCGTAATTCTAAAACAGAAATTATGGTGAATTTGGTTATGAGTGATTATCTTTTAATATAAAAGGTCTATTAAAAGTTTGTTAATACCATGGTAATCCTTGAACTACCTTATATTATATGTAAATATAAATTTAAATTTGCTGCTGTAATTTTGTCATAGGTCTAAAAAGTTATTTACTTATTCTATTCCTGCTAACAGCGGTTTTAATCGTGAGACAAAAAACTTTTTGTAAGTAAATAATTTGATGGAAATGTATTGAAAGTTACTACTTTTGTGCATCTAATTTTAGAGTTACAATCTTCTTTACATATTTAATTATAATTGCAGGGGAAAATCTTGCTTTGAATAAGCAGGCCAGACAAAGCAGCACTTTCACAGATTACAAAAGTTACCCTGCATATAGTGCTGTTGATGGAAGTTTTGACAGCGCAGACTTTTCACACACAGAGGAAACTGGTATTAGATGGTGGACAGTTGACCTGGGAAAGAGGTACAGCATCGGTCAAATCAAGTTATATAATAGATGGGATTGCTGCCGTAAGTTTTCCTTCATTTTAAATACTATCAGTTATATAAAGATAGAAATATTTCTCCTGGTTGGCACAGAGTACTTGACTGGCTGTAGCTTATAATCTTAAGCTTAAAAAAATTAGAAGCATCATTAATGGAGTTTAAAAGTTTAACTTACTTGTAAATACTGATTAAACAAACTCATTGATGATTGCTAACGGCTTGGCTACACAGACCGACAAAATGCATAAACGACACGTAGTGACGAAATAGTCGCTGTGACTGAACAAGCCACACTACTAAGTGATGCGTCATGTTGGAAAATTTTCTAGCTGATGGAAATTGGTCTCAGTAATGTGAAGTCAATGGCGTCCTTCCTAGACTCCCCAGTACTGTCAGTGACTTACCATCAGGATATCTATATTCTAATATAGATCTTTGAGGAGTTGAGATAAAATAATATGTTTGCAGCTATTTGCAATGCTATGTTGTGCTCATTAAAATACTACACACTAATAATGAAAATAGTCATATACAAACACATAAAGTCTGACATGAATTAATTTATAGAAAAAATATTTCAACTGCCCAAAAAATTGATCTAAATTTTGTTATGAAACTTTTCCATTTACATGTATTATAATAATAGCTACATGTATTAGAAACCAAAATATTTTTTCCAAGTATAAATATTTGTTTGCGTATAGATTTGTTTGCCATCATTGTGCCAAAGCCATTGTTAGATACAACTTGCATACATTTCAAATAAATAACATTGAATTTAGATTGTTGTAATCAGTTAGTTCA
This sequence comes from Watersipora subatra, assembly GCF_963576615.1. Classification (NCBI taxonomy): domain Eukaryota; kingdom Metazoa; phylum Bryozoa; class Gymnolaemata; order Cheilostomatida; family Watersiporidae; genus Watersipora; species Watersipora subatra. The sequence continues at coordinate 25,616,714 of NC_088714.1, forward strand.
GCCAATCACATTTAGGTCAGTTTTGTTGTTAAAAACAACAATCAACATATTTGATTTGATATAACATAACAAGCCTGTTGGCAATGCCGAAGGCCAACATTTATTTTTTTTGTGTAGCCAAGCCTTAAGAAAACAATATTCAAAACAAAAAGTAGTAATTATTACACATTAGTAGCAACTTTGGCATCTGTGATATACCAAATTTGTGAAATACCAATTCTGAGCTTTAAATTCTTTGATATATTGTATTACATGCTGAATTCAACAATGTCCTGTTTATGATTCTGGGGAAGAATATCAGAGCATACATACAAATTTAAATCATTAGGTATCACTTTGTCTTATTACCAAAGGTGAACAGGTGATAAAGTGTTATTTTATGGCTGTAAATGTGCTTCAATGTGATTACAGAAGAGAGACTTGCTAACATAACAACACTGACATCAATACTTGATAACCTAACGGATCCTTCTCTCTCATCTCCTGACTGGATAGCTAGAGCTTACCGTGGACCAGCTTATGCTGCTGTTGGCATCATAGATTTTAAACCTGCAATACAAGCTCAACATGTTGCTGTGTACAGCTCATCAGACTCGAAACCACTGGCTCTGCTTGAAGTTGAAGTTTATGGTGAGCTTGTATAAATAACAAAGCTTATTTTGTTTGCTATATAATAATTTGCTTTATAATGTAATGTGCTATATTAACTGATACCTTACTGTAAACTGATGCATTAGAATTGTGACTAATCTTAGAACATGTTATAAATAATAGGTCCAAACAACTTGGCCCTTAATAAGACGGTCAGTCAGAGCAGCACTCCTGGCAGCAACTCAGCTGAAAAAGCAAACGATGGAAATTATATGGGCATCTCTCAAACCAGCTCTCTTGGTGTGAAATGGTGGAGAGTAGATTTGGGGGAGAAATACAGCATCAGTAATATTGAGCTATATGGTACAAGTGAGTAGAAATCATTTCATTTTGTTTCATTTATCACTAATATATGAAGTAATCACAATGCAAGAAATGCACAATCAAAAATAATCGCCCAATAGCTGCAAAGTAAGTTGCAGTGTTAAAACTTTAGCAAAGATAAATTATTTACAAGTTTTTGCTAAACTCTTTTGTTCTACATTTTTCTGCAGATAGAAAAATGTAATACTTTACAAACCAATTAATAGCCAAATATATCTGAAAACTGAACTTTTCAGAAGTGTCAAACTAATGATCAGCTAAAAATAGTTTCTAAAAGTCACACTTTCAGCCACTACAATGGATCGAAAACATTCGCACCCTGATGTGACACGAATGCGCTCATGTTTTTTTTTTGTGGCTGAGAAGATAACTCTGCAAACCCCTCAACAGTAATACCATAAACTTTTTATTATCTATAGAACGATAAAATACAAGCTAAATCTTTTTGCAATAATTGACGTTTTAGACATCATGCACGCCTCAAAATCATAAATATTCTTAAGCTCTTCTAGTCAATTAGTTCATAAATAACTAATTATGTGTCACTAACAATTTTGTAAGCAGTAAAAAAGTTTTCCATAAATTGATCTAACACAACATAGCTAATGATCTAACACTAAAGCTGCATGTTTACACTATAAAATTATTGATAATTGATTTATTTTAAATTGTTAACTTAGTGTTAAGTAACAACTAACATGTAACATGTGACATACAATAAATGTCAAAATGGCGTAAATTAATAACTTCATATCATAATATAGTTAGTAAATAATTAATTGCTTTCTCTCAAAGTTAAAAAAGAACACGTTGTTTGTTTCGGCTTGATTAAGGCAAATGTTTGTACAATAAATAATATCCAATTTTGATAAAACCTATTGAAAAAATGATGAGCTCACTTGTGATAAATCATCAGTAAAAACTTGATCATAGATTTTTGTTTTTATATATTTTGATGTTATGGACAAGCAATAACCAAAAGATTGCCGTATAGCAAACCTAATTAGTGTATGCTGAATGTAATTCTATAGGATTGTTTTCCATTCATTATTAGACTGACTGCCATGTCGGTAACATATCATCACAGGAGACCAGAAGAAAGTTCCTAGTTTGTAAACTCGCATAGAGTTCAGTAAAATCTTATTGCAGGTTTATCTTTGAAATGTATACTTTTTCACTATTTCACCATGTATACCTCCTCTCCGGAGACACCTTTAGATTTTTTTCCCGTATCTCTCTACAGCAGCTATGGCCAAATTGCAGATCTAGATCCGGATCCGGATTTCTGTAGTTTTTTGTGGATCTTTCAAGTTGGCTGTCAAAAGATTTCTTGAATAATTTTTCTAATAATTTGGTCAAAAAAGATTTTTGTAAACTTTTCTTAGAATTTTTGAAAATTCATTGTTTCAGCTATGAGTTTTGTGAAAAACAATCATAGAACAAGACTCACCAATACTCATCTTCGTAAACTTTAAGATTCGCTGTAAGTAGCAGGAAACCGGGTTTTGATAGTATTGGGAAGTTAAAGCCCACTCATAATTTTTCTCACTAATATCCAACATGCTTGTTACAACACATTCATTCAATGATTTTTAGTCAAATTATGTATATAACTAAAGTTTTTTTAAATCACATTTGATGCCTTGTTTTAAGATGAACACAAATAATTGCGTGTTTTTTTCATGATAAAAAAGAAAAATACGCATCTTCAGCTTGTTATCGATCTTAAATTTGTTAGATTTGGCTGTAGCGGATCATGACTCAAATCATTTGGCCATCCCTGCTATATAGCATGCCAAGAGATTTCAGCGGTGCCATCAATAATTAGGCTTGTCGCACTCTAATGTATGAGTTAAATCTATAATCCAGTAGTACCAAGAGCAATCATAGATTTGGTGGTATTTCAGCAAATATAATCTGAATGAACATCTATGCTAGCTGTTTGTTAAAAACTTGTATTGTGTACACAACATCATCACTATTATTATAATCAGTGCAGCGGTTAGCCAGACTACAATGGTAATGTTCATTTTGGTCTCATAATCAATTTTATCTTTCTCTTTTGTTGTTCAATCTACACATTTCTTTATGGATTATCCAAACTAATATTTTTTATTTGAATTCCTTATTTTGCTCTTTCATAATTTTAATAGGTTGTATCGCAGTTTTTTGCAACAGTGATTACATACATTTTCAACATGTCAAGCCCATCTCAAATTGATTTGTATAAAGTTGATTTTAGGTGATAACATGGTTGCTTTGTCAACTCACCAGTATTGCTATTTTTTTTCCTTTTTGAAATCCTCATTTGGATTAGAAATATTTCATGCAACTTTGGATTGTTGTTTTTATGATGTGATAATTACCGAAAAATGTATCTGCATTTCCTAGTCTACAATTTTCTGATTTTACAAGAACAAATGTTTAAATATTTTAAATGCTGCAACATGGCTTTATAATTTCACCGTTTTACCATGTATAACTAATTGTTCTAATTTTTCAGTTATTACAAGATTTTTTCACTGCAAAAATCAGCATCCACAAAAATTGTCCTCATACGTTTATGATCTCAATGAAAATTGGGTTAAAGTATTACATTTTTGGTAATGAGGAGTAAATCATTTATGTATTTTATTATTTATAATTGTTTCAATGCAAGTCAAAAATTATTTGTATTCAAGCCATCAAATATTAACTCTGCTAATTGCAAAAAAGCGTCATGCTGTGAGAATTGTACAACGTATTGTTATCAGGCCAGTTTCTTTTAGCTAGAATGGGTCTTCTTTTAGGTTACAGTAAATGTCCTTTCGAAGAAATATATTTTTCCAAAATTATGGACGATTTGCTGTTATTGAACCTAGTGTTTCAGTTTTACAAGTCAGAGATTTGTGTATTACGGTGTTTACCAAAACTTTTATTTTCATATTCAAATACATGGCAGGGTATCTCAATAATTGCTATTGATAAAAACGCTTTATCTACTTCTTGCTTTTTTTACTGTTCTATGGAACTACTTTTAACAGGCCTACTTTTCAGTATCCTAAATGCATGTAATCACTTTAAAAGCATTTTTACCATGGATTAGTTTGACTTATTCTGGTTTACTAAAGTTCTAGAAGCTACCATATGCAACTTCCTTAGATAGTAAGTGTTATTAAATACTTGCTTTCTCTGAGTTTATACACACATATGATTTACGTCATACAGTAAGTAATTACCAATGTTACATGTCCTACTTAATATGGCCTCAAACAGTACCTCTTAAAGGTTGACTTGCGACAAAATTCACATTACAGTTATTTGATATGAAAAGGTTCCCCATGTCTTACTCTGTTGTGTTGTAGGTGCAACAAATGTGGAAATGTGATTAAAAGCTCTTAAAAGCTCAAAAAACGAACAGTTAATCGCAGCAACACGAGACCGCCGTAGTTTGGATTCTCTTTCCAAAACAGCTCAAATGTGACGTAGCTGTGGTAGATGTTTTTTGTTTACACTTTTATGCAACCTTAGTCATCAAAATATTTTTCACAAATATGCTTCACGCATTCAATAAAACCATGTCTATTGTTCTTACCCATCTGTTTTATAGTCATTGTAATGCTGTCACTTTTAACAGTGATATAATATAACTTACCGTAAAAATTTGTTTAATTTTTTAGCCTCAGCTTGAAGGAGTACATGTCATTGTCTGATAATCACAACGAGCCTGTTGGTAACCTGTGATAATCAAAAAGTGCTGCAAAAATTATTTGCGAAATATTGGGACACATGATCAGATTACGACTTGCCGATTAGACCAAACTGAAAAATAAACTGTCAAGTAGCAAGCATTTATATTTGATACGAGGTCTTCGGTAAAACGGGAAGTGTTTTTCATAAACTAGTGCTACGATAAGTTTTATATTGAGCTTTTTATTGGCTTTTCACTTCATGTGAGAACACCACATGACAAGACAATAACCAAATTTAATGACTACATCAGAGAACTAAAGAGATTCCAATCTACGGCGGCTTTTCATTTTTGAGCTTTTAAATGCTTGTAATCTTATTTCCACATATTTGGCACCTACATCACAACAGAGTAAAACATGGTGAATCTTTTGATACCAAATAACTGTAATGTGAATTTTGCTGCAAGTCAGCCTTTAAGGTTTCTAAAAAACTAAAACAGTTTTTGCAAGGTATGCCACAGTCCTATAAAATGGTAGCTCATAACTAGTACATAACTATTTGCATTGTAGTTGTTGTAGCTAGTGGATAGGTAAACTTTTGACCGTCTTATTTATGCACATAAAAAAGCAGATAGCTCCATCTATGCAGCCATGAACTCTCTCAAATTAACCAAAGTTGTTTCCTCATTATGCCATGTTTTTATTCTCAATAGCAGTATTTCGTGACAAACAACCTGTGAACAAAGTATGACAAAGTCTATGTTTTGATTTGACAGTTTTTGGTATTCTATGTATAGCGAATATGGATTTTTAATAAGTTGATGTTAACTATTATTGTCATGCTGGAGAGTCAAGAGAATTTTATATATCTGGTTGGAATGTAGTCTGCTGTAATGCCAATACAAAAATCAGAGGTTTTATTGCATTAACATTGGTTATTTTTTATTTTCAAATATAACAGTAAAACTGTGGTAAATGCATTAAATGCACTTATCAAAGTTTTACTTTGGTCAATACATTTGATGTATTTTTGATGAACGAGCTTGAAAAAACTTTTCAACGGAGTTATGAAATTTATAATCCTGACAAACTAAAATATATTTTGAATGAGGTTGACTGGGACACCTTGGTTTACCAGATAAAAGTGTACTGTAGATTTGGCTTGTAACAACTTTCTAAACATAACAAGAGAAATGTTTTACCAAATTGCTCTTATAACGGAAACAACTTGTTGTAAATCCAAAAGCTTCACAACCTTCTGGATCACCAAAAATCTTCTTTTTGAGATACGGAACAAAGACAAATTATTTGGCTAGTACAGAGCTCACCTCTTTAATCCTAATATTAAAAAGAGCTACATAACAAGCTAGAAATAGTTTCATTCCTTATCAAAAAGCTAAAGCTGATAATTGTTGCAATTTGATATCAAAAGTTAATGACTCGAGAAATCCTTAGAATTTAATAAATAATGCTTGTAGACAAGACAAAGGTTATAAAGCTCAACAAATTGCTGAGCTTTTAAACTTTAATTCCAACGAATTAACCGATGACAAACAAATAACTACCAAGTTTAACACTTATATTACAGAAATAGAACCCAGGCTTGCCCAAGTTTATTTTAATACAACCATGCATCATCAAGCTTCAGAGATAATTAAATTCCAGAATTTTAATTTTGCAGAAGTTAATGAGTTCAGAGAGATGTTGCAAATCTTAGATTTAATTAGATGAAATTTGATTATGATTGAATGAAATGATGAGATTTAATCTCAAATTTAATTAGATGTATTTAATGCAAATGCATTAAATGCATTTGCAATGCTGTGCAGTTGGTTTGTACTAAGTTTAAAAATATAACAACACCCATACCTATGTCAAGTTTTTAAAGTAATTTAGTTGTACAGGTAAATCTTCAACATTTTTTACCGGTTGTTTCACTACACACGCTAGCAAATTTATACCGCAAAATTAAACAGAAAAATCTTCATCTTCACCAAAGAATTCAGCCCAAGCTTTTTTGTTGACAAAATTTCTTGGAAGCTTCATATGGTGAAGTTCCAAAAGTGAAGTTCAAATCTTTTAAAAATATATTATGTAGCAGTTCTGCATACAGAACTGTTACATAATGTAAAAATATATTATGTAGCAGTTCTAAGTGAAATGTCTGTTTAGGATTGTGCTGTAACACATGTTTTTGTTTGAGGTAGTAATTTCCATAGCCCATTAAAATTATAAATAAAATTATCATCCTATTTTCAGCCAACACTCTAGAGAAGATATCTATATTAACCTCAAATTATGAGTCACCACAAGCTCCTGCTCTTGACTCTGATGAATGGACACAGAGAAACTATCAAGGACCACCATATGGTGAAGTAGGAGTGATACAGTTTACAACTCCAGTTGAAGGACGCCATGTAGCAGTACTTAGTGAGAGCACTGATCAGCCTCTGTCTCTAACAGAAGTGGTTGTCTATGGTATGAGTTTTATTTCGACAAGCTTGTAGTAAGTGAACTAGTAATGGTTGAGTGAGATATGGGTCTATGCAAGGTAAAAACTGATTTTAAAATAGTAAATATTAACCCATCAGTGAAAAGTAAGAAATTTAATTGATTCAAATTTAAAATAGTCTTCAGAAATATTTTGCTACTCTTTTCTAAGCAGAAAAGTCTTTTTTGTTTAATTTCATCTACTCAGAAATTTATCTGGAAGTACATGTATACTGCAGTGAGTAGGTAGTGTTCCTAGGATGCCTCGGCTTTGTTTAGTGATATGTTACCAACATGATAGTGGCTAAGGGTAAAAACATGTTGCATTATGCTAATAGCAAAATATCAAATATAAATTTGCACGATTCGCGCATTCATGCATTCAGAAAGCTCTATCCCATAGCCATTTAATTACCAAATTGTTCACATGTACATGTAAATATACGGTTCCAATTAAACCAAATAACTTTCTATTTCAAGAACTGTTTATTAGACACTCAAAGCTTTGGCATCTAAGATGCTTAGGTTTTGCTGAGAAACATTGTATGAAAACATGACACCATCTTTACAAAGTATACTGCCTTATCTGTTTAGACATAATTTTTGTGTGCTGACTACTTGCTGGGTTTACTTACATAGTTTATATTTTTAAAGTAACTTCTTGCATGTTCCATGATTTTTCTTGTCTGAAAATCGCAATAATTTAGCAAGCAATGATTTTATGTATTATACGTAATATGAGTAATTCCATGAGCAAGTAGCTAATAAAATATATTAGCTAAATCAAATATATTTTTCTAAAGTATGATATAAAATGGTATCGTATACCATTAACAAAAAATTACGGCAGATTTGTTGAGCAAAAAATGCAAGGTTAATTAGGATGTTGAAATTGTACATTGACTTTTCAAATTGCTTAAAATATTTGAAGTGATTGGCAATAAAATAATCCTAAATCTATTAAACTCCCTATGAATATACACATTTGCAAAATATTTGTAGATGGGATATTAACAAGTCAATTAAGAAAAAGATTAAAAAACACCATTCTTAAAAACGCTTATGCAGTACTCAACATATAGTTTACGGTTAACCCTTTCATGTCAAATTAAATGATTCCATTGCATGCTTCTAGGTACAATTATTCAAGTGACTGCTCACAAGAGATAGAATCAGCTTGTTTATTGTTTTATATTAAATCATAAAACAAGATGATGAAAAATAAGGTGCAATAATGGCCCATATGCGCAGTAGCATGGCTATTCAAGTCGCAAAGCCTGTGTTAACAGATGAAATTGTTAATGAAGAAAAAATAGTTTTCTAAGCAAAAGAACTCTGAAAAACTCTATTCCAGAGAGTCCAGCAAATACTGCTTCAATGCAGTCCTAAAAAACATGACTATCAATTTTCCTTAGCCAAATTGGCAAGGAATTCAAGGCTGGTGAAACCCAATAGGCAACCCTTCTATGGCCACCAGCAGAAGAGGAGGGTGGAAGAGGTAATGAAAATAAGGAATGACGAGTGTTGTAATGCGTTGACAAGTTAGTTTAAGATTTAACTTGTGTGAAGGCTAAGGAAATATTCTTATTTGGTATTATAGTTGTTGTATAGGAGAAGCACGAGATTTTTTAAACAAAGGAGTTGTTGAAAAATAAGAGTTTTATGATATATTATTCAAAGTAACCGCTCCTGGATGACCAAAATTTAGTTTAAGTAGCCCAGTAGAGCGCTTCTCCATGATTCCAAGCAATAAACTATTTTATGGTTAATTAGAGTATTAAAAGCAAAAGAGGCGTTTCTAGTAAGATCAATGATGCTTGGTAAATAGGTCCCAAGCTTTGTCGCAGTTGTTTTCTCAATAGTTCAATGTGTCCCAACGATTTTAGTGTACTATTTATTGCGACACCTAAAATTTTTATCCTGTTTGTATGTTTTGTTCATTCATGGAAATGTTTTTTGTTATTTGAAATTTATGGTTTTTGGTATTTGAAATCTATGGTTTATGAATAACAATGAAAAGTCTCTTTTCACCATTTAATGTCAGTTTGTTTTGGTCACACCAATTTTTTATCACGCCTAATAATCTGTTAATTTTAGCTAAATCTTCATTCAAGTTATTAGCGGTATAAAAAAGTTAGTATCATCAGCAAACAAAATAGTTTTAAATTTGTTAGTACTTTATACAAGATCATTTTGGCATATGTATAACAAAAATAGTGTTGATCGAAAGATTGATCTTTGTGGTAATACACATTTAATTACTACAGGTTGAGATATAGGTTGAGAGATATTTTTTTGAGTTGTTATAACACTTTGAAAACGGTTAGATAGATAATTCTGAATTAATTTTAGACTCAAATGAGAAAAACTTATTTGCTTAAACTTACTAAACAATATAGAGTGATCTATAATTGTTTGAAGTCTTTGAGAGATCAATGAATATACAGTACATGGTACCTAAAACTGATAGACTACTGTTTAGAGCTGCAAGTGTACTGTTTCTAAGTTCTATCAATGCTTCACGAGTACCTTTCCCTATCTGAAATCCAAATTGAGATTCTGCAATAACGTTTTCTTTAATAGTGGTTCTGGATTTTGTGGTTAGTAAGATGCTCAAAATTCTTTGAAAAAAGCTGGCAGAATAGAAATAGGTCCATAGTTATTAGATAACAGCTTATTGGCTTTGTTTTTAAATATGGGTACAACTTTAGCACATTTAAATTTTTGTGCGAAAACACATTTATTTATGCTAATGTTGATAACTCATTTATGCTCAAGGTTTTGATAACTGAAGTGAACATTTTTTCGCTAATTTCAAAGAAATTCAAACTGTGCATTCTGCTTTGTTCATTTTGATTTGCAATATCTCTCTAAACTCTAAACCAAGTAAATGTAATGTAGGTTTGTATCCTGATGTTTTTTTCTACTGTGCCACAAACAGTATTTAATTGATGAAAATTATTTAGTATATGATGTATACAACTTGCCAAATATGATGTTTTCCAAGTAGGAATATCTACAATATTTTGGAAATTATACTAGGGAGTTAAATCAACATAATCAGCTGAGTCAGTAGTCATATTATTAATAACCAAATCACCAACCATTACATGGTTTACCCCCCTCCCACTTGGAGATGCCAGGTAGTTGTCTAAATCAATCAATAACCTATCTGCGTCAGTAAATGGAGCCCAATATAGAGGTATGATAAGGAGCGACCCCTCCCATCACCTTCGCTAGCCTCAGTGAAATAGACTCTGCTCCGAATAGTGACATAGTTGTAGAATCTAAAACAGCCACACCACTTCGCACATAGACCTCTGTGCATCCGCAGCAAAAGGTACTACTGTTATCTATAAAAATGTAATTAGAAATCAAAAAGAGTGTGTGCTGGTTACAGTACAAAAAGTTTCACTTAAATGAATAATGTCAAAAGAAAATCTGAATGATGCAAGCAACTCTAAAAGGTGATACAAAAATTTTTTAGACTACCAATATTTACATGCAAAATACTAAATCCATTAGTGTTTGAAGAATTTGATCTAATTGGGTTCTAATTGAATCAGTGTTGCAGAGCTGCCTGCATCTTCTTTTCTTTTAATTTTAGCTCAACCTTTTTTCATTGAGGAAGAAAACAACTCAAGCTACATTTTCTATATACATTTAAAACAATGTAGTTATGTAAAATTAAAAAAAAAACTTTTTATGAACAAGATTAAAAAATTGTTTCAAACCACTTAATTATTAAAAAAGTACTAGCAGCTTAGAGCATGAAAAACTAATCCAACTTAGTTTACTATAAGTATAGGCTGTAGGCACATTTGGTAGGATGAGCAGCAAAAATTATAATCATCCATCCGCTAAAATATATTACCTAACTGCTATATGATGACTTTAATCTAGTAGATATCACATTTAGTAGCATATAAATGACTAATAAATGTAATGCGCGCTGCTACTTGACTGAATTACTGATCATAAGTTCTGATACGACAGAAACTATTTTCAGAATACAATTATGCAAAATCAGAGAAGACAACTCAGAGTTCTACCCAAAATCAGAAGGCTAGTAGCTTTGCAGTAGATGGAGATTTGGCTACCTTATCAATGACTACAAGTGAAAGTGGCCCATGGTGGATGGTTGATCTTGGAAGGCTGATTCTACTCAAGAGGGTAGAGGTCTTTGTCAGAAATGGAACATGCTCCGCAGCCTCCTCAGGAACTATTGAATGCTGTATGTTGACTACTATGTAACATACAATACATGTTGATAGTGCATTTAGTTTATTTACAGTGTTTTATTACTGCTAACTAATTTGCATGTGTATATTGCTCAGTAACAAATATGTTAGCAACTATAAAGATACCCTAAGTGCAATGCTAAAAAACTTGACATTGCGGAATAAAAATACAATTTATGTAAAGAGAATTGGTTTGCATTTACTGTTGATTGATAAATTCATTTGTCTATTTTTAATTGTACTATAGCTTCTGCACAGTGTAAGATGTGAGAAGCAAAATATATACCACAAATCAGTTTACCTATGTTTAGACAGTCTTGTGGTGAATGTATCATCTTAAAACCAGTAATTACCAAAGTTTTACAACATTGGTAACTTGAAACACTTTTCCTCAACATCTACAAGTAGACTATCATATAAAACATATTAGTATTTTTTTTTCAAAGGCATTAACAAAAACAGCAGTAGAAATAAAAAAATTAATATTGTTGTAAGGAATAAACAGTGGTAAATTATAAAGCAATTTTAAGTGAATAGTATATCTAGGAGACAAATTAAAATATGTGGCAAAGTATAGTCCTAATATTCATTAAAACATTTAAAATTCAATAGTCGGTTTGTATTTATCTGCTTACTTGAACTTGTGCACTAGAAGTAATAATTCATAGATTTTTGTTATTAAATTTTTTGCTCAAGTTTTGCAATTTCTATAAAATAAACAATGCATTTTACCAAAAATTAATTAATTATGCAAGAAACTGCATTCAAAGTATATTTTTAATTATTTTTACAGCTTCTTGCTTGAGTGGTCTCTACTTGCTGACAAGCAAAGTCAATACCAATACTGCACCGAGTACTGACTCTAGCAGCGTATGGGAAACATGTTACCAAAACAATTCAGCACAAGGAGACAGCTTTAAGGCAATGTGCAGCTCTAACCGAACTCATCTCACTCGACTATTCACTATCCTGTCTACTAGTGGTGATAGAGTTGAGCTGAGAGAAGTTGACATATTTGGACATGGTTAGTCCCAAACTACTTCCATGTGTAAATAACAGTTAATGAAGTTCAAGTACTCATCAACAATGTATTTATTTTTATATATAATATTTATACTTACTAATACTACTTAATATTTTTACTTAATATTTATAATGATCAACATGTTATCTGATAGGACTCATGCAGTACTTTATTGCTGTTTATCGTGTTCTGGTAGAGACTATTAAGTCAATGCTATACAAAATGGGGTTGAAAGTTTAAATAATTAGGAAGAAAGCAATTTATTCAAAAATAATATCAAACATCTGTAAAGCAATTTTAATATGCACATGCTTAGCTATAATATACATGTAGCTAAGCACATTTAGGTGACAAGCAAGGTCAATACAAATACTCCACCAAGTACTGTCCAAGGCAGTATATGGAAAACATGCTACCAAAACAACACAGCACATGGAGACAGCTTTAAGGCAATGTGCAGCTCTAACCAAACTCTTCTCACTAGACTCTTCAGTATCCTGTCCACTAGTGGTAAAAGGTTTAGCATATTATGCTAAACAATAGGTTTAGCATATTATTCTAAACCTATTGTTAAATGAAATTTAGCTGCTAAAATACCCATGCATCATTGTTAGATACTGAAAACATCTTATACATGTATATGTGTCGTCGTTTTCTGACAAAACAGCCACCAATCAGGTTGATGTGAATGATTTAAAGAGTAAGATTTTCCATTTATATTAAAAACATTTCATTATTTGTTTGATTTTTGTTATTCACTTTATGCCCAGTCTATTTAACTTATTTATTATTACAATAGAAATGGATGGCCTACAGAAAATCCTACAAAAATCCTACAGGCCTACAAAAATGGCCTACTGTAAAAATCACATTATTCTCACGACCAAACGAGCGGGAGCAAAGTTTGAGAGTTTTTATGATAAATGCATGTGCACAAAATTTACGAAAATTATTCATCGACAACATCACAAACCCTTGTTTTGAAATCTCATCAACAAAACTAACCATCATTTTGTAGAGTCGTTAAAGTATAATAACGATACAAAACACGTATAAGCCTATTTAAATATTTTACCAAGTCTTTGTAAACCATCCACATTATCTCAAAACTTACCTATCTGATGGGATTATACCCAAATAGACAGATTAGTTTGGCCGAAAATTTTTATTAAAATTTGCTAAGCCTTACTTTTTTAATATTAAGACCGGAAATTGAAACGCCGAGCAACAGAGAATAGAACGATTAAGTTGCGCGCATTTCATGAAAAAACAACATGCACATTTCACCAGGCTATATCATTGTCGAATTGCCGAAGGTTTCTGTAATTAACGTAAGAGTACTGAAATCGTTTCAATTTTGCCGATTTCAAAGTAACTGACATTTTAGACACTTTTGAGTACTTTGGTATTCTAACTGATGTCCAATGCAGTGTAAGTAAAGGAAATGACGATGATTTTTTTTCTAACGATTCTTATGAAATTATTACAATATTTAATTATAAGTTCGGATGACTACACAACAATGACTACGTAGTACAGATTTTCTAAAAATCAATATAAATATCACAACTTCTTGATATTGTTAGCTATGACGTTTTGAAATGTAAACGAAATTGTGCATTGGTTTTATATTATTACTGTATTACTATATATTAATAACATTGGTTATTCTAGTAATATCAGTGCATTTTACTTCTAATATTGCACTTTTCCTATTGCAGGGGGAGAGACATAAACATATAATCTTTTCCTTTCAATATTGCTGTTTGTCATATATAATAACACCCACGCCCAGTACATGACAGCTACGATGACAGTTATCCAATTGCACTGCAGTGCCATTTGACTGCTAATATTGCATTTTTCAACCATCAGTACCCTTTCTTATTTTCCAATATACAGCCATACATACAGCCATTTGTCATACAGCCCACTTTGGTCATGGGCTGTATGTCAGTGGAATTTCTAGTACTCATAATTTTTTGTTTTGCCAATATTCCTGATAGATTGTGCCACAAATGTTTTTTAGCTTGTACTGCCAGGTTATTATTAGTAACTTAGTTATCCCTGAAACTATGTAGTTTAACAAAACCTCAAAATGTACATAACAGAAAGTATAGAAACCTTGTGACACCTGAGCTGAAGAAGACTTTGATATTTGTAGGTAGTGCGCTCACCAGTTAAATTATGGCGAGAACTTCATGTTAATTAAATACATTATTGCCACTCTTGCGGTTGAATGGACTAATTCTAAAAGACTTAACATGCAAAAAGTGGTTGTGCTAAAAATGTCTTATTAACTGTCTTTGTCGGTTTTAATTAATAGTAAGTACTAAAAAATTAGGCAACAATAAAAAAGAACTCTGCATTTTGTATGGTTTAAAATCAATGATTATCTTATAACAATTTGATACGGAAAACCTATACTCACCTGTTACTTCAACATAATATACATATTTTATAACACAATTATGACTTAAAAATTTTGACAGTCGTTGAATCGGCACCCTATATAATTGTTATCAATCGATTTTTGAAAATTACCAAAAGATTACATGTTTAGCAGGTGACGGTAGGAAGCTTTTATGAACTAGGGTGAACGTTTAAATATAGAAACTATTAAATCTGTGTAAGTTAGAATAGTGCAAGCTTAACCAAGTAAATTTGAAACATTTATGGATTGTATCTCAACCCTATCTCTACCTCCAAATTGGAGAAATGTTGAGCCTACACAGTTTTGGTTTTCTCCGGAGTAAAGTAAAGATGATACTTCTTTACTGATTGTTACTTTATTAATTTAGTGTCTTGCAATGAGGTTTTACATTTACATGCAGTACTTGTTTTGATACAATGTAAAGTTATCTGCTGAATCTACTTGAGAGTCATGGTAAGTTTTCAACTAATCAAAACAAATAAGCTACAATGAGTTTTTATAAGGGTGTCTGCTACGAAATCTAACAATTTTAACACACAAGGTCTTAGAACAAATTAATATTATATAAAGAGGTTACATCTTATTTTTTGTTCATTAACCACATACAATAATATCATATTTTTAGAGGCTGCACAGCTTACAGAAAAGGTTGCAGGAAGAAAAGAAAGCTCAACATACACCAGTGTCACTATCTCTTTTTTTTCTTGGAACCAGTTAATGGTGGGCTTTGAACCACCAGCTAAGTGAGTTTTTAAAAAAAGTCGTATGTAGTAAGTTTAAAACTTTGTTTTTGCAATGCGAATAATTTTGTATAAAATTAGTATAATAGCGCACCAAGAAAATCAGGGCATAGACCTTTCTTACCAAGCAGGTGATGTGAGATAATTATTATTAAAGTATCGACAAAGTGGGTTCAATCTTCTTATTACAAAGATCTGCTTCTAGGAATAGTATGCAGTAAAAACCATGTACCATCGAGTTAGCCTTTTTATCACTTTGGTTTAATTCATCGATACTTGTTCAGAGCATTTCAATAGATTGCCCTAATAATTTATCATTGTTTTTATAATCATAATATTCATAGTTGTATTTTTTATTCAAATTCAAACAACTTTAAGGGTAAAACAAGCCAAAACATTTAAAAGTGATAATTACATCATCAGTGTTTCAGTTGAATGCTTTTCAAAAGCTAACACAAAAATTTGCTGTTCTTATCGGTAGCTTCAAAAACATTTTCATGTTTTATGGGTGAAATCAAACAAAATAGAAAAGAATTTCACTACATATTCAGAAACATCATATTGAAGGAACCGATTGAGCATTGAAACATAGTCATGTCATTGAGTTGTCAGTATTCTGCTATGTTAAAGCTCCACTCTGGGCAAATTATATTGATCTGTAATGCATTTATAAAATATCTTTGCATAAATTTAAAGAACCTTTTTTTAGTTGTTTTTAACTTACATATCGTTTTTCTTACATCATCTTAATATTGTATCTCTACAAAAGATAAACTATTTCCTGCCTTCATCAGACCTATTATCATTAAATACATACTATACCTTGTTTGATGAGCAGAATTTTTATAAGTTGATCTGAGACTAGCTATTTGCAACGTTCAATATTGATTTATTGTAACGCTACTCTGAGCTTGACACATGCAACTTAAATACACATTTTTCTAAAAACATGGCTACACATGTCAGCGTTATGCATCTTTTCTGCACCCAAAGTGTTTACCACAAAAATTTTCAAATACTTTGTTCCATAGTTTGAAATTTAAATTTTGCTCAAAAAATCCCCATAGAGCTTTGGTTTGGTTTACAATTTTTTGAAAAAAAAAATTTAAACTACAGCAAATATTGGGCTGTATGCTACATTTACAAATATTACATAAAATATATAGTTGATAGTTGATCTTCCTACTACTTATTTTAGGTACGAGGTAAAAGCAAAGCAGGATGGTAACATGATAACATCATCAGGTGATATTACTCATGATTCAAACTCTGAAAGAGCAACAACAACATTATCTGGGCTTGATCCTGGTCAGGAGTATGAGATATCTGTCAGCTGTTTTCTTGAAGATTCTATTCTATGTGAAGGGATTTCTCCTACATTTATGGTTTCTACTTCAGCATGCTCAGGTACGCAAATACTAAAACATATTTTTCATATTGAAGGTATATAGTATATATAATTCTTATCAATATAATTGTTATAACATGTGTATTTCAGTTTCATTTGAAGAGTATTTATAAAATTATCTACTCTATTTTAGACCCATCTCCACCTGAGCTTCAGCACACAACTGTAATAACAAAGGATAGTGGTATAGAAAGGTGGAGCTACACTTATATGTGGGAGGTAAGTTTTTGCCTGCAAACACTGGTTGTGTCAACATATACTTGTAGTTTTTAAACTTTCCAAAACAAAAAAATTTGAATAAAGTTATTGAACATAGAAACTTATTAGTGCTAAAATCTACTTTTTGTTGCCCTTTTTTACAATAAAAAAATAAATGCATATTCGGAAACATTGGTTATTGACACACACAAAACTAGCACAAACTGCTTTTACAGTTTAATTGTATGTTTCATTGAACTAAAATATTTTTACATTTTAAATATTAACCTTTAGTTCAAGAACATTCTGGTTTTTGTTCTACTGAAAGATAAAACCAGCATGCTTATCAAAACAGCATCAAGACCACACACTACTAGGTTGTTTACACATTGATTTTTATAAAATAAAAACTATCAGTAAATCTTTTAAACTAAACTTTGCATATTATCATTAAGTTCTACTAGCATTGCACACAACACAAGCTAATTTATGGTCAAAGAAATAATGAGGTTTCTAAAAAATTTTTATGTAAAAGAACTAATTTGATATACAAATAGATCCTTATTAGAAATTTAGCAGTCGTATGAATAAAGTTTGGTGGCTAACGTTATAATTGTATGGATGCTAGGTATCTGCATCTAACTGTCGAGGACCAGCAACTTACACTTACTCCAGCCCAGAAGTACAAAGTCAGAGTACCACTGACAGATCAGCTACATTTCTAGTAGATGGTTACAAGGAATTTACATTCACTGTTACATCAGAGAATGAGGCAGGACTGAGGTCCTTATCAGTCAGCAATCAGAGATCTCCAATACTGAGTAAGTTGTTGCGGAGTGTCTTATATGTTGACCTCTCAATTTACTTAAGTTATCTCATCAGCATCTGAACATGTTATCAATAAGTAAATAATAAATATAAGCTATTAGGATTACACGTTCCTAGATGTTATTAGCATAAAATAATTTGATCGCAAAACCGCCTCCAAAGATTGGATTGTCTGTTAAAAGCATGTCTGTTCAACTGCCCTTTAAAAAGTCTAAACACTGTAGTTGCTAACTTATAAAAATAACTGGACCATGTTGGACTACAGAAAAAATTAAATTAGAAAAATAATGCTTAAAAATGTTTTGTGACTTCATTTTGTATTACGCTAAGTTAAACATTTTAAGAAAACCTATATTTTAATGAACTTGTATGTGATTTGAACGATTAATAAAGTTTATATTTGGTCAATTAAGTTTATTCAGCCTGTTCGGATCTCATGTCTGTTCAAATGACGCTAACATATTGGTAATTTAGCTGAATGTGTGTTAGAAAATGTAGACAGCCTTCCATACTTTTCATGATGATTTGAAATTGTGAAACATGATATTTTTTTAATTCAAGTCAACCTGCTTGCAATAGTTTTGAGATTTTTCAGAATGTACATCTTTCTAAATTTTTAATAATATTCCTTATTTAAGTGAAGGCATTTTTGCAAGTTGATTGCTGTTGATGTGATTCTCGTATCATGTTGAAAAGCTTAACTTAGACTTCTCCTGACAACTAACAATAGATGCATTAGTACAGTTCAGTCTTTACTTCTAAACTTATTTTTGCTGCTAAACCAGTGGCTAGCCATTGTAATCAAATGCAACTACCAAAATACTTAAATAAGCAGTTGTAGTTGTGGTAGTAAACTAGTTATCATTTTCTATGCACATGTACTTTAGATTATCACAGAAATCGAGTACATTGAAAATATTTGAGCTTTTTTGTGTGTCCAAATTTACAGTCGCACTCGTTATTGATGCACCAAAGATTTTCTCAAAATCGGTTTGTATTTTTCAGGGCCCCAATTTGGTGACAGTAAAATTATTGTACAGGCAACAACTTCTGAATGTGTAGAAATCATATGGGAGAAACCTGAATTTATAGGAGGACCAGAACCGAGCGTAGAATATCAAGTATTTTTTCATTATTTCAGTTCAGTTTTTATTGACATGAAGGTGGGCATATGATCAGGCCATTTTAGGGTTTTTCCTAATCAGTAAACTGGCCAGGTGTTGACAAATAATTAATTTTTTTAACATTTCTGTCCCTCTTTATGCTTTACACCGTAGATGTAATCACACTTAGATTGCATAAATAGTCTTTATGCAATCTAAGATTTTGTCAGTTTAAACAATGAGTTCTTCATTTAGGTAAATGAGGCACACCAAGGGAAAAAGGCCCATGCGATACTTTTTGAAGATTTTAGCTTTTTTTACCATCTGATAGAAAACTTTTTGCTGATTCCAATGATATATAACATTTTATTTTTCTGACAGTTATGAGTGAGTTCGTTACAGGAAAACGGCCACAAGACTAGGTATTTTGGTAAAACAATGATTTGAGAAATCGAGCGTTGAAAGTCAACCGGCATTATAACTCCTACACTGTTAAGCATCCTCATAGCAACGAGACATCTAGTGAGTGCCAACAAAACAGAAAAAAGTCACTTAGACTAATTAGACTATGTCGAGTTTATTGCTCTCAGTTAAAAAGCTCTAAAACAACTAGTTTTCAAGATACAGCTACCTGAAGTGGGCCTAAAATATTACAAGGGCTTCTGTGAAATTAATCGATTTAGTCTATCAGTGTCTATGGCTCTATCACTAACAGTTTATGGGCATTCACAAGTAATTCAGATAGCTTCTATAGATTCTCTGTATTAGGGGGGGGGTAAGAGAGGTGCCACCTCTCTGGCTAAATAGTCTTGTCTATCAGCTGACATACCACCTGGTTGAATGATATCTGGCACACAATCGTATAGAGCAGTTGTTGCTATCCCTCGCTTTAGAAGTCGGAACCTCCCCATCTCTGTTTCAACCTACAAGTTTACCAATTGTCATTTGTAGAACAAATTGATAGTTAGTGAGATGATTGAATACTACTATCTAAAACTGGAAAACAAAAACTATCCAGTATTGTCAATAGAGGTTGAACGTTATCTCATTTTTTATGTGCCAGTGATTAAGTATGTATATAAATCATTGAGTGAGCTATGATCATGATTGAACTTGCCATGTCATCATCATAGAGTTAAAATCAATACATCTTTGTAATATTTTCAAGGGGATTAAAGTACTCAGACAGTTTCGTGTCCCAGCTACGCCAGTTACAATCCTCACAAATGTTAACATGAAAATCAAACTAATAAATCCTTTGACAGAGCTTTCAAATTGTAGCGTATAGCTTTAAGTATGACAAAAAATAATTCAACCTGCTATGCCAACAAGTGCACCAACATTAAACTAAAAGTTTAATTCAATCACTTGTACTTATCTAGCATATGTGTTCATGGAGGCATGGTTGATGTTTTCGATTAGATGTGGTTTTGTGTAGTTGTCTTATCTACGATATTTAAGCTTTACCAATCCGAAGCCAGCATCCACTAGAGATCCAGTATGCCCAGGAAGCATGAATTGTAGGATAATTGAAGAGTTTTTCTTCATAATCATTCTCTAGTTGAAATAGGCTAGCACACGCTTGTTTTCAATTTGCCTGCAGCAGTTATTAGCGTACATGACTATGTTTCCATGATTGCAGAATTTGAGGTAGTGGTCAAGCATAGATATCACACTATTCGGGTCATGGGTCTGCTTTGCATCTATGCCGATAGTTTCATTCTCATCATAGATGCAGTTTGTTTGTGATGGTGTCGCGGTATCACAGGCGCCAAAGAGTTGAAACTTTGTTGAGTTGAGTTTTTCCTGACGTGCTTGATGAGTTTTTTAAAACTTGTTTACTTATTATACTACGCATATTAATAAAGGCTGCCTTGAACAATGAGCGGTGATCGTATTGGAAATTTCTCATGGCATACTTTTGAAGCCGTGCTTTTTTTGTTGTTACCACTGCAAAATATAGTGTCCTGTGGTTTCATTGAGAGAGCTAACATGACAATGATTAAGGCATTCTTTTCTTTTTTCTCGAACTCACCCAGTTTATTTATCTATATGTATTTACTCACTGTGAATTGGGCTGTGCACTTTTTTGAGCAGCAAGACTGATTGCTAGTTGCAGTCTCATGCAGTTCTGACTGAACAGCTTATTCTGTCTATAGTGGTTGTGTCACATCTTTCCCTGTTGAGACTGGGGCTGGTATGTGATGTCCATCATCATGAGCAGATCAAACAATTTCTGTTGTTACTAGAGCCTCTTCATCACAGCTAGAGCTACTAATCTCTGAATTTGACTCACTATCTGAGTCACTATCACCAAAAACTCTCTATTAAGTGCATTTTCTATATCAGTATCTAATCTTATCCATCTTCTTTTGCCTGTCATTTTGTTTCTAAGGTTCTTTCACTTGAATATTCATTATAAGAAAAGTTCTGGTGCACATATAAATAGTTCTAACATCTAAACCAAATGATTAAATCTAGATGGAAATTTCCAAGATATCATTCAAGATGCCCACTAATCTCGTTAGCAACCAGTTAGCAAGACCCATACAAATGTCATTAATTATTGCTTTTGAGCAATTTCTTATGCAGAAATCTGAAGAAAACATGTCAAAGAACCTTATAGTGTAAGAATACAAAAAAGTGTGTGAAATGGTTTTCCAACTTTGAAAGCCTCTAGACAAAATCAACAAAAGTATCTAAAGGGCCTTTTTCCCTTGCTGTGCCTCAAATGCAGAAGTGTGCATATTCTTATACATCATCAGTATCAATATTACATTTCATTATTAAAAATATAGCATTTTTATTTAAAACAAATTTCACTTTCAGAACTTCTAGTTCTTCATCTTAAAGTATTTTAGGTGTTAGTTGGCATGTAGGATTATATGAAAGCCTTAGTTTTAAATGTATCTCATATCCTTAACTTTTCCTAGTAAACTATTCAATTACTGATTAGAAGTGACATCCAGATTAGTCACATCTGTTTTTGGTAAAATTTGATGTATATCTCATAGAATTTAGTAGATATTTCCAAATTATATCGTTTTACCTTTACCTGATCAAATCACCTAAAATTTTTAGATTCATTCAATCAATTGAATGACATTTACTTACTTAAATCAAGTGTACTAAACTTATATAATCATATCAAGTAAAGTTTTGTTACATCATGCGAAGAAACATTCAACAGTTGGCACACCAACCTCTACTATGCCAGAGATTTTTACCACCAAAGCATTACACACCCATAGCAAAATATCTACAACTGAGTAATTAAAAGTATGTTCTGCCAACACCTGGGTGCCAGCAACCAATCAACATCCTGTGCTGCTAAATGATCTATCTGCCTTTGACACCACAAGCCAAAAACCTCCTGGCAGCAAAAACGACATCGCAGTTCAGTGGCTCAATTAACATGTTATGCTCTCCTCATTGACGTTTTTCAGTAAACATGCATTTGCTGCCCGATATATAGCCAGTCCTGCTAATAGTATTTCTTTCCTTTTATGTTACTGATTAATAATTGTATAACCATAGATATTCATGTAATACTTTACACTTTGTACAATAATTATATAACTCTAGATATTCATGTAAGACCTTACACTTAGTACAATAATTATATAACCATAGATACTCATGTAATACCTTACACTTTGTACAATAATTATATAACACTTGATATCCATGTAATACTTTACACTTTGTACAATAATTATATAATCCTAGATATTCATGTAATACCTTACACTTTGTACAATGATTATATAACCCAAGATATTCTTGTAATACCGTATACTTTGTACAATAATTATATAACCCTAAATATTCATGTAATACCTTACACTTTGTACAATAATTATATAACACTTGATATCCATGTAATACTTTACACTTTGTACAATAATTATAAAATCCTAGATATTCATGTAATACCTTACACTTTGTACAATGATTATATAACCCAAGATATTCTTGTAATACCTTATACTTTTTACAATAATTATATAATCCTAGATATTCATGTAATACCTTACACTTTGTACAATAATTGTATAACCCTAGATATTCATGTAATACTTTACACTTTGTACAATAGTTATGTAACCATAGATATTCATGTAATACCTTACACTTTGTACAATAATTATATAACCCTAGATATTCATGTAATACTTTACACTTTGTACAATAGTTATATAACCCTAGATATTCATGTAACACCTTACACTTTGTACAATAATGTGAGCTACCGTTACATTATTCAATATTTATGTTTACATTATTTAAATTGTTCAAATATGTTTTGGTGTTTAAACTAATTCAAACTATTTGACCAAAAGTTTAAAAGTCAAATTAGTTAAACTATTTTTCTACAACTGCAGCAATCGATCACGATAAATTTTATCCACTTTACATTGTCTCTATTCAATTGCAGCCCTGTGAAACTAGGCCTTCCTTCTGCAAGTTACTTGTGGAGAGGAAGAGAGCTGGGTTACTGCCAAGGACTTATCAGCATCCTCGTGTGGCCACAAACCATCCACTATAGTTAGATGCAAACTTAGAGCTTTAAATGGTAACCTTCAGAGTGATGAGCTAACAGCAACTGCAATAACACTAAAGAAAGGTGACGTTTGTTGTCAGTAATTTATCTCGTAAATATACACATAAGGTATAATGGAGTAGGTATTAAAAGGGTAAGGCAATAGCTATATGCGCTATATACATTCTTAACAAGTTTTAGAATGATACAGTTACAATAATATTTATGCAATGACTGCACATCACCGTCCATGTTTAATTTATACACATTGCACTCAATTTGGAATCTGGAACATTTCCCTTAACGTGTTTCTAAATTTATTATGCGTGAAACTCATAACCTACTGGTGGCAGTACTGCCTAGCGATAATGGTTGTCATGTTATGATTGAGTGTTCAGTCATAAGCTCATTTAATGCTAATAATGGCCATATTTATAATTTTTGTAATGAATACTTGTAACTCTGTTAAACCACTTAAAAATTTAAATGATAAAACATGCTTATTATTCAAAATTACTAAGGTTCCTTAGCGCGGTGTTTAACTTGAATCATAATAAAAAAATTAGTTTTTTGTATTAACGCTCCAATTGCCTTGGCAGTAACATATCAATTAAAGTTCTTAATGTATAACCCTTCTGCAGAATCTTTCTTTAAAACTGCCTTTTAGAAACTATACATATACGTGATTGTATAAAAGAAATAATTTATTTTTCTGATAGACTGTACATGCAAAAATGAAAATGAATCAGAATAAAATTTTGGTTCATGCTGTACTTTTTTGGGCAATCGCTTTTGTATCTAACATTTTAATAAAAGTCATTCTGAGCTTTGTTGTTGCAGAAACCGAAAAAAATACCTCATCCCATTCTTCAAACAAGTTATCAACAGGTATGTTTGCCACTAAAGTTTTTCAAGGCATCTCTTATGGTAGATTTTGATAAGTTTTAATATAAGTAAAGTGTTTCATATTATAGTTTTGTCATTTAAAAAGTAAAAATAAAGCTTACCTATTTGTATTACCACATTATAAAAAAGACAAAATATAGCGTATTGTAAAGGATCCACCACTACCCTTTACTACTTTATAAGGCACCAAACCAGTTAGATTATAAAGTGCAGTATATTTTTGCATAGATATATATAATAAAATACAGTCAATGTGTCTGCAGCAAATAAAATCATAAAACGAGGCTTTCTCTTGCTCTACCAACCTCTGCCTGTTGTGCTTCTTATATACATGTGAGGTTTGCAGTGGCAGGCTCAGCCTTTTTTCCAGATGGCCAAGTCAGTTGCAGGTCAATCATTTCGGTGAAGGCTTGGTGCTAAGTGGGTTTTCTCATATGACGACTCGGTAGCAGATTGGTTCTTTGTCTGCTGGCCTGGTGGACAGCCTGGCTGTTCATTACTTCTAATGGTTGACCATATTTTCAGTCATGTCTAGAGCCAGCTCAGTATCATATTGCCCAAGCTCTATGTGGCCTAGACCCTTTTGTCCTAGGCACAGCTGGCCAGCCGTGGTTGCTTCTTTGGTTTTGAACTCATCTACTTTCTGGTGTTAGACCTTTCAACTCATTATAGGAAAGGACGCTCACTAATGGATATACAATAAGGACAATTCATTGGACCAAAAGCCTGCGCTGTCTAGTCTCATACCTCGTACCTTATCTGTTGGTTAGCATTTTTTCTATTCTCCAAGCCATGAGCCAGATTGGTGGTATTTTAGCTAACTCCATTCAGTGCCAGTTAACCTCCAACAGATGCTAAGCCTTTTTTTCCTGCTGAATGTATAACAACTGGCCAGCTGCCCAGCACTTCAAGATCTGGCTAAGTGATCATGACAGCAGTCCAGCATTAGTGGCAGGCTGTCTGAAACAACTGGTCTGATGGTAGATGACTACTCCGTGAGCTGCCGAGTTGATGGTGAAAAGTCTCTAAGATCAGAGTTGGTTTCTGTCATCTTGATGAGTTGGCCTGACTTTTCTATCGCACTTTTTGAGGCTCGCCCCAGTCCCCTGTGTCTTGCCTCACAGCCTGCTCTTTGCGGATCCAGCAAGGCGTAGTGAGGGTAGAGAAACATGGCTTCATAGAAACCCCTCCACGCCATCCTCATGCTTTCAAGAATGGCTGCAACTTTGCCTAATTTACGTGGTACACCACTTCTTCACACACCCCAAACTCTATGCTTTCTCATTGTCACATGACCGTATCTTATGACACAAGCTGCAGGCTGAAAAGGCACACAACAATGACAATAAGCTAGAGAACATATTGCCAGCTCATCCAAACACTCCTGACAAATTGAAGGAGACCAAGAGTTTCTGACCTGTCCTTCAGAGTAACCTTTACTCAATTTCAGGGTTCTTGTGCTATAAATATATTGACCTTAACAACAGCTTTTTTTGCCATAGGCTCACGCACTCATTGCCGCTGCAATATTAAAAACTTTGTGTCAGCCGGTAACATTTTAGAAGTCGGCTCCTCCGTTTTAGTTTCTGCATTTATTTGTGAGTTTCAGGTCAAGGCAAAATTCTAAGATTTTCCTACCTCTTTAAACCAGTCACAGCTGTAGTTAACCTCAAGTGGCAATGAGTTATTTCAGCTGGGCTGGCCGTCAGCTCCTTCTAGATCTTTTTATTTACTAGCCAGTTTAGATCAGCTTGTAGTAGAAGTCAGGTATGACTAAACATGACCACCTCTGTCATTAGAAGCAGGGTCAATCTTGGAGGCACCTTGACCATAAAATTACATGTCTCCAGTTATCTCTTCTGAGAAAACCCTACTACATTGTATGACTCTGTCGTGATCGTGCTTTGACACACGGCTACAGACCCCTCTTCTTAGTATAGACCTTGCCTGTTTAAACCATGAACTTTTAACACACCTGCTTTTAAGGGTCGTAACTGTTAGGGAGATTTTTGAAAGAATAATTTAGTTCACTTTCTGAGACTCTATAGCTGCAGGTGTCCAAGCTGTTATCAGCATGGTAAGGTAATATATAGAAAGGCTTGATGCAAAACTGACTCATTGGTGCTACAGAACAAATATGACTGTCCCACTGATAAGTTTTTAGCCAGAGGCCTTTTTTATTTTGACATTGCTACAACTGAATTGTGCAGAATTAGGTGGCTTAAAATTAAGGCAAGCTCATTCATCATACCAATCCAGCAGTCTGATTTTCTGAGCCGGTTGAGGAATGTGCCGAGTCACCACTAGTGTAAGTTATTTTGGATTCGTAACTGGGCTGGGCTCACTGTCCAGAAATATTGAGATTTTCTGCATTTGTGTCCTTTTTGTGTGCTCCTATTGTATGAAAGACCTTCCGTGCTGTGTCATAATTCTTTAAAGCATCGTTTTTTGGGGATTTGTTGAAGTTTTTGAAGTATCGTTCTGCACTTTCGAACTGTGCCTCTTGTCTGTGTGGATCTGTAGCCACCAGCAAATATAGCAACAACTCCTTCACTTAGGACTCTAGCTGCTACTAGCGCTACGGCTTATGGGAAGGCAAAATCATCAATAGGATCATTTTATCCTTTGGATGAAGTAATCTTTTGGATAAAGCAATACCATACAACACTACCAGGCATCACAACTATACAGGATTTCATCATTTGGATAAAGTGGTCTGTTAACACCAATATCTACTCATCACATTTTTGGTGTCCTTGGCAAAGGTTTTACATAGTTTACTGCTACTTTCTTTCATGGGTGTCTGGCCTGCAGTCTTTGCATGTTTTTAGCTGACTTTGTCGCCCCACACTTCAAATTTCGACACTTGATGAATCTTTTGACCAGTTTTTCACAGTCGCTGTCAGTCTTGTTCAGTACCACATAAAGGGAGATGACTGGTGTTCTATCCATCTTGGAGTAGGCAAAGGACATGTGTTTGCCACATGGTAGCTTCTTTTACAGCTGAGAAACAGACTGCCTTCCATTTGGGCTGGTCATGGTGTCAAGTTTAGGCTTTTAGCAGCCCATCTGGCTGGGTTATAAAAATGGCCAGATTTTGTGCAATTGCCCAATCTTCTCACCTCCAGTTTCAATGACTCCCTAGTAAAGTCTTCTCTCTTTGAAACTGCTTAATACATGGCAGCCATTGATCCTCATCCCGTTGTTCACATTTGTTTCAGCACTTTGCCAATGTCACTTCGTATCTTTTCTCAGCCGTGTCACTACATCCTAGGGTGGCCTCAACTAGCGCTTGGCTAACCCTCCCACTGCCTTCTTGCGGCTGTTTTTTTGGGCAGGGAGTCGGCTTATATAATTTACCATTTTGCACACAACCCAGGCAATCTCTGACATTGCTGCAAAGCTTTTCTCAAGTCTTCACAGCAACGGCTGACCGTTCATGGTGAGTTCCTTCTAGATGGCTTTGCCATTCCTGAAGCTGATAAGCTCACGATGCCAGTGGTCTTCACAGATCTGCCAGCAGTCTTCCCCGATCTGCAAAATTTGCTTATCAGCACTTCTGTAGCATAACCTAGCTCTGATTACTGACATATATTGAAACTCTTCAATATTGCCAACAATATTGCTACCTAGTTCTACAGCTTTATATTTTTGCACAGCCAGCGGAGTAAAACATATTTGGTTTGGATCACAAACTTTGGGCTATACCGATACAATTGAAGCAGCTTTATGACTTGGACTACGGCTGGCAACTTCCTCCATGCGGTGCAGGAGTCGCTTTTAGCAAATGACAAGGTCTTGCTAAAATATGCAACTACTTATTCTAATTTGCTTAGGACCTAGGTCAGCATTGCTTTTACTCAACATTTTCTCAAAATCCTATCTAGGAGATCAGGCTGAATCGATATGGGGTATCCTTTAACCGATGCATAGGAGATGCGTTGTTTCATACACTCAAAGGCATCCTGTCTTTCCTCTCTTTATTTTAACTTGTCTTCTTTTTTGTAAGCCTGTGCAAGTGTGGTGGTAAAGCTTAAGTTTTTTTGAGAATGGTAACCTATCATGATCAGGAAGCCCTACAACTTTTTAAGCACATTAGAGGTTGCTACTCTGGAACCGCTCTGGTCTTCTCAACATCAGTAGCCACATCTCCTTTGCTTATCACATGACCTTGGTAGCGCACATTTGACTGAGAAACTGCACTTCACTTGCATGAGCTCACCTCTTGGCAGCTGCTAAAACACTTCTTTTAACTGGTGCAGATGGATGCCGAAGTCCAGTGCAGTGCCTAGGATTTTGGTCAGTCAGAGTAGCAACACTTGCCAATGAATGCCATACAACATTTGTTCTATAAGCCTTTAAGAAGCGATTGCTGAGAAGTGAACTTTTTGAAAAAATTAAACCAATTTAATTAATCTGAACGAGTTGCAAACGCTGATTCTTGAAGGCGCCTGCTTTAAAAACATTTTCCAGTAGCGATTGACCAAATCCAGCTGCCATTGACTAAATGCTGCCATACTTTTCCGTCTGGCAGTGTGCTCTAGAACTTGCTGCCAAACAGAGCAGGGAGGCTTTTGCTGACCTGAGAGAGAAACTAAGCATCCTGTTCTGTCATCTCACTCAGCTGGCAGCAGGCTAGAAATATCTACCTATTGTTATCATTTTTCTATGCAGACACAAGTGATGAACTGCAGGGAGCCTCCAGCAAACTTGTTGAATGCCTTGCTAAAGAGTTTCTTGGTTTGACATACCACCTCGGCCTCTATTTTCATCTAAGTAAACAAACATTTTAATGCATAAGACTCATCTTTTGGTGAAATATAGTGCTTCAATCAAAGAGCTATAGTCAATGTCTCTCGCACTGAATGTGGCTTAGTAAAATTTTAGCGATTTTGCTAACCCTTCAGATTGTCACGGCGCCAAAACAGTATGTTGCTCAGAACAGATATTCCAGATCTGTAGGCATTCTGTTTGTAGTTTTTTCACAATTCATGTCCTAAAACCTGGGTTGGAAAAGAATGATTCATTATCTACTCAGTGGTCCTCTACTCCAGTGTACATGCTGACAATGGAACCAGCTGAGAGCGTCAGAAGTTAGTCTGTGAGATTCAAGCACCATGTGGCTATGCTTCTTGTTGGTAAAGGACATTTTATGTCCAGGGAAACCTTCTACCAGTCCTAATAAGCAGTAGTTTCAGGTGTTTACCCAAAATGTAATGACCATTTCAATCTGTGTAGATACCATCGTGTCTCTCACTATCTGCACCTTGCTAGGTAACAGCTGCTGGTGTCTGTCTGTGCAAGTTGACGATCGCCTAGTAACAGAAACCACAGATTGTTTAAAATTGATAACACACAGATGAGACACCTGTATGATATCCCCAACATGGCATAAATAAGAATGGCATCAACAACAAGTCATCCTTGCTGATGTGGCTCACCACAAACACCTTCTCAGTCTTTACATCTTAAAACCATAATGGCAACAATTTGACTCGGTAGAATGGCGGTCTCATCCTATCAGCAAAAAGGCTTTGGCTGTCAAACTCATTGAACTGGTCTCTTTGCTCTCCGAGTGAACCAATTAAACATTTGCTGGTCTGGCAAGTTTTTGGTGCAAGCACAGCTTTAAACAGAAACTGGATGAACAACCTATCCAAGTTTCCTGAAAGGAAGTAATTTATAGTACAGGGCCGGACCGGAGCTTAAGCTCAAATCGGCTTGGCACAACCCTTGTTCCTGGAAACAATAATATTTGGCTTGGACAGTCCTGAGTCTGCTGGAGTAGATCTTAGGTCTATATGACTGTTGTTTGTATGTACATGTGCATATATACCTTTGCAGTATGGGCCAGCACTGTTTTATTAAAAGCAGTCTTCTAGCCAGTCGCAGGTCTAGTCTCCCGTGACTGGTGCCAAAGCGCACCTCTTGCAGCACTGCACTTCTTCCACCGGGCTGGGCCTATGCATTCAAACTCCAGCTTTCATAAGACTTGTAGTAATTGTGAGTGGCTATGGCTAAATAATGTACCTTCTTATCACATCTACATTTCAGGTGAACTTGGCATAAAACTCTTGTTTTGCCTCCACATCCTGGGGTGCTATGGCAGAAGTTCGCTTCAAATTTTTAGTTTTTAGCAGTTATGGCAGAAAGTCTCTGCGTCACCTGGAGTCTAGTCTGGCTCGGCACAACCTGTCAGCAGCTGCTAGTCAAAGCACTTTTCATCGGGGCTTGAATGATTGTGAGCGTTAGTGCAACTAGTAGTAACACTACTGTCGCAGCCCCAAACTGTTACCTGAGCTTAGCTTTTTTACTGCCAAGCCATCAGTAAGACAGGTAAGAGAGGATTCAGGGGCAGTTTTTCTAAATGCGTCTCTAGTCTTCACAGCCTTAACATAGAAAGTGTTTCATTGGCACGAGCTTCATGTGTCAGCTCACATTTTAGAAAGCTAGTGGAACTGCTTTGTCAGCTGCTGCACCAGAGGTGCAAGGTGAATGAAATTTCAGTTTTGAACCACTATCGCCAGCTTGGCTGGCCCTTTCTTCACAGACCCAACAGCAGTCTGCTGAAGCTCTTTAAACTGAATCTGGCTAAACTGAGCACCAACTCGCACGCCGTTGGTCACTTTTGGAGTTGGCCCTCTAGTAAATATGAGTCGGTCAAATGGTTGTTTTTCTGATGGCTGATGGACAAACCATTCATTATCAATCTTGACCACAGGGGGATGTCCAAGTTTCCAGTACCCGATTTAGTTGTAGCCAAAAATTTAATTGGACTTTGTGTTGCTGTCAGAGTTTCTGTTGACCCAGATCAAGCTGTTTTTGTGTCAGTTTTCCTGCTCAAACAATGGCGTGGTACTTGGTGGCCACCGATCTTTTGTCAGCAGTTGAATTTAGCCTTGCCACTTTTCAGCGTCTTCTCGAGTCATTACTCGAGGCTGTCCCAAAGGGGCTTCAGTAGTTCTGGGCCAGCTACCCTTGCTGTCATGGCAGCCAAAGGGCCCATGCAACTTACTATCATGCTCACGTTCTTAACTGTCGGGCTGCTTTCAAGTCCTTCCAACAAGATCTGGTCTATTTTGCCAAGCTCCTTGTGACTCGGTCCTTCGTCTCTCAGTTTGATGAGCTAATATTGCAGGCAGTTCTTGCAGGGCTGTCAGCTGAATTTTCAGGATTTTCATACTGAATTCTGACTAAATGATTCTAGGTGTACTGAAACTCACCTAAAATCTTGTGCCACCTGGCTATCTGGTTTGAGGGCTCCTGCCAGCACAGTCATTAAGAGAGAAGAGTAATCTGTACTAGGAAAAAGTGACTGATCATACAGGAAGGCCGGAAACCTTTTATGGCCTGCACCAAGGCAAGCAGCTCATTTTTGGTTACTCAATAATACTTGGCTGCAGACCCTAGAAAGTTGTTTAAAAAAAGACAACTTTCTTAGTCTAATATTATACCTGTGACAGCACAGCACCCTTTCTGAAGATGTTGGTGTCTATATATAGGGTATACAACAGGCCCGGATAAGGGCAGCTCAGTACAGGAAACAATGGCAGATGCTCATTCAGCTCCTCGAAGATAGTATGCTCTTTTTTTCCTCAAGTGTACTTCCTCTCCTTGTCAGTCAGCTAATGCACATTCTGAGATGTGGTAGTGAAACTAAGTATATACTGCCGGTACTACTCTTCTCTGAATCAGTAGATAAAACTTCAGTGCTAACCACATGACTTAAACAACGCACTTGTGACTGGAGCAGCTCATATTTAAAATACTTCAGCTTGGCTTCCTTCAAACTCTGAAACACATCCCCAAACTGCTACAGGCATGTATTGATGACAGGAGCAGTGAAACAGATGTCATTCAAATAGAGCAGCAACATCTTCTAGTGCAAGCCGCGTAGCAATGCTCTATTAGTCTCTATAAGAGAGCGGCACAGAAGTGAGATCAAAAGGCAAGACCTTCCAGTTCCTGAGTCAGGAATGAGTAGCAAACTTTCACTCATCTGGCTAGTAGCCACTGACCCTGTGATTAAATGGTAATTGATTTAATTACTAGCCCTAAGAATTAAACTGAAGTACCTGATGTCGGCCAATGCATTGAGACTGTTTTCCATCTGAAAAAAGAGTATGTATCATGCTTGGTGACAATATTTGAATGATCATAGTTGACACAGAACCACTACTTGCCATCCTTTTTTCAGATCAACATCAGCGAAAAGCTCCAGGCACCTCCAGCTGACTCAATGAGCTCCTTGCTTAGCCGCTTACGAGCTTGTTACTTGGCCTCTACCTTCTTCTTCTCAATTTCTGACCAATGAAAAGGTGTTCTGGTAGACCAAGTGTCTTTCTTCAGCAGATAAAAATGCTCCATGTCAGAAACCTGTCTGCATTTTTATCATTTATGCGGAATGTACCTTGGAAGCCTGTCAGAAACCGTGCCAGCCACGCAATCTGCCCCAGCTGTCTGCAGTTCTGCCGCACTGTTGCAAACAAATGCATGAGTTGAGTTGGTACCCCTATCTCTAGCAAATTTGCACTGGTGGGTGCGATACCTGAGCCATAATTGAGTGGTTTGACATTCATTTGGTGATCTACCACTCTTGTGTAAGTGCCATCTGGGATCCCAGCTCGAAGGTGTAGGAATTGGTCTATGAGGTCGAGGCATTGCGTAACTACACTTACCATTGGCCTAGGCGGGTCCAAGTTTGTAGCCAGTGGCGGCCCAACCGGTCAGCCCTCTATCCCCTAACACCAGTGATCTTTTGTGGTCACTTGACACAGAATGGTCATCGTGGTCTTGGCTGACAGCCCCATGTTCTGTACTACATGAACTTTGCAAGTAAACAACTGATCATGTCTGTTTGTGCAGGTCAGAGGCTGGCTATTTGCAGAAACCATTAGCTGATGGAGTTTTCATGTGCACTGGTGCGCCACTACAAACGTCATCCCAAAGATGGCATCCTCACTGAAGTGACTGTCTTTACATCTGGGAGGCCTATGGCCAGTTGTTCGACTCCGTCAAATGCAGCTGGGTTCCATTGGCCATGAGATCATAGCTGTCACTCTCCTTCAATAAGTCACTCACGTCTTGAAGGAGCTTGTTCAACACTTTTTTGTTCAGCGAGTTTGTAGTGTGCCTGGTGTTGATCAGGAACTGGATGAGTCACTTTTCTAAATTTTAGAGGGCAAAATTTCTCGTAGAATCGGGCCATTCTTGCTCTTGTACCCTAAATAGTTCTGCACTACTTTTGCCCTAAAACGTAATTTTTTGAAGGCCAGAAACTCCTTAATCTATCAGGGTAGCCTTCCGAACTGTTCACTAAGTCTGACCAGCAATATTACGGAAAGTCAGCTGTGATGCCTTTAACCCTTTGAACCCTGACCCTTTTTGTTACTGCGTGTCGGTAACCATGGGCAATTTGTCCAACAATTCAAAGTTTTAAAACTTTTAATAAATATACATGTATGTAGATGTGATCATAGTACAATGATATTTAGTAAAACTCTAGTAAAAAAAGGTGGGCAACCAACAGCAAATGTCTTCACACAAAAAAACAGCATTTTACCATTATTCTTTCCAAAACTATGAAACGTCATACGATTTTAAAGACTCACAAAATTATTTACATTGTTATCATCTCTCTCAAGCACGTGCTCATCATTATTTCATGACTCAAAATAACTGAAAAATCATAATTAGCATCATACATTTTTTAATTTGCATTCCAGTCATCCATGACCTACCAACAACTGAGATATAGCAATTTTTTTACAATATCGTTTTAATACAATTTGTTATTATGACAAAAGAAATAGATCAAGATATTTAAAAACTGTTACATATGGAAATTAAATTTCTGGTGTAATATCTTGTCAAAGAATTAATTTGATTGGTTTACGCTGTTACAAAGAAACAGCTTTTGTAAATAGAACCATGTGAATGTCAATATTCTGGCCGCTAAGGTTTCTGACACACCTTATGCACATTGTGCGATGGCTTGGTTGATTGTGCATGCTACCAATTAGTGACCTCCTAGCCTGAACAATCTGTGTAAGCGCTCAGCTAGCTTTCACCACACATGTAAGAGCTAATCTGATTGGTACACTGATTTGGCACATCTGGCTAGAACTAATCGTACACAGATCATTATTGATGCTAGTATGGCAGTCATCATGGTGTCTGTCACGTATTATGTCATGCCAACAAAGTTCAAAGTGCGAAATTTGTATTTTGCAATTAAAAGCATTACGCTAGACTTTTTTGATCGTGTCCGTTAAAGATTGTGTTGAGAACAGAAAATTGTAGAAAATTTTCAATAGTTTGGAGTGATTTGACTTCTCCCAAGATGCGAGTCTGCTTTTGCTTAAATTAAATGTTTCTATTTTCCAACCAAATTATTACAATCACCGAGCGCTCCAAATAAATATTGTTTTTTTATTTGTTATTTTTTAGCTTTGACTGCTTGCATTGTTGTCATAATCCTTCTGAGCATAACCATCATTTCTGGTGTGGTCTACTTCATTGTCAACAAAAGACACCAAATGATTCAGACACCTCTAAATGAGCTGGAGACAAAAGATCATTTGTCTAACCTCAGTTCAACGACCTCAACCACAAACCAAAGCCAACAGCATGTAAATGCACCAGTGAAACTTGAGGCCATTTATGAGACGCCAATAGACAATGGATCAAATGGTGAAAATGAAAGGGTCTATGCAACATTGAATAATTAGTGGTAGCTGGATGTGATACTAAAGACAAAAGTACAGATCTAGTTTTCTAACTCATTTGATCCAATTGCTAAATGTTTATAATCTTCACAATCAAGCATGGATTCAGTTACCAGCGAAGTATACACTTGAGTATATTGAAAGTGTTGTTTAAAGGTATTTCATAAAATTTAGCTATTTTCTTTAATTTCTGTAGTTATTCTACAGTTAGCTAACTATCCAGATAAACCTTCTGCGATTAATGTTATTGGAACCAATCTTAAACATTTTAGAATTGCTGTTTTTAGTTTCGCATCAAAAGATGGTATTAAACTTTTAGCAAAATTGTATAGTTTTACGAGCTGTGAATGAAAACTTTCAACTATTCCCTTTGCTTGATAGTAGTGACTTGATATATTGTGTTAATATAATAATATTTTCCTTAAATAAGAAATATCACTACAATTTCATTCAGAAGGAAGCATACAGTGGTGTGCATAAACTTGGAATCACATTGTTTGTTCACTCTATATCGAATGAATCTTCCATTTGATTTCTATTTTCCCCGCCAATTATGATGCCATGCCAGATATTATATATCAATCTTAATTGTATATTAAGCTAGGTATTCACATCATAGATCCACATAAACTCAAATCTAGTGCAGTCTAAAAGGTAACCTGTTCCAAATTGTCACTGCTCAATGTTCTCCTAACCAAAGCGATTGTGTAAAGAGTTTGTGCTGTCATCTTTTCCAGTTCCAATGCAGATATAACTCAGCACGCATTAAGTTTAGTACATGTATTTTCTATGCTTTTGATCTTATTACAAGACATTTAAATAGTTCAAAAGTACGCAAAAGTTAGCTCTGATCCTTTTCAATTTGCTTGTACCTTTTATGCAAATATTCGCTAAGAGATTCCGGTGCCAAATGTAACCCTCAAGTCCCGAATTGTACCAAGCTGATTTGGGCCAGCTCGGCACAACTCAGGATGATCTGGGCTGAGCTAAAATAATACAAAAGAGGGACTAAGTTAAGTATTCTGTAATGATATGTTAGTATTAAAGTAAGCACATGCAGTCCAATTTAAATTAAATGTTTTTCATGAAGACTATTCTCCTTTATAATATTGGTCGGTAATAATCTTAAAGAAAAATTGTTTGCTTTAAAAATATAGCTTTGGTCATTTTGTTTCCATATTTCTTACTCAAAATCTTCTACAGTATGTGATTGCTTGTAAGTGTGAAATTTATGTGGGCAGTGAAGTCAAACTTTTTTAAAACTAGTATCAATGTTTTAGGCAACTAAACCTTTATGCATTATAAATAAATCAAACCTACCTGAATTACAAATGTCTTATATTATTTTAGATGTCAGCGTCGAGAGCTCCACTGGAGAATTATGCATAGAATAATTAATTGCATTAATCAGATTAGCTATCTGCAAAGATAAAATAAATTAACAACCACTGGTTGGTAAGCTATACATTACTTTATTTCATATAAATATGTTATATGAGCAATAAGACATTTGCTTCATCACGGATCTTTTCCCAAAAATATTTTTTGGGCATAAAATTGTGATTTACAAACCATCATTAGATGGAAATTTCCAAATTTAGGTCAATGGAAAATCAATGGAAATATTTATCAGGTATTTATTAGCAACAAAAACTGTCAAATATATAACTAAGGGTAATATTTTTGCTCATATTGTATTCATTTATTTGAGCTTCTAAAATTAAGCAAAACCTTTCTAACTAAAAAAATATTATTAGCCGAAACAAGCAAAATGGCTCATCTGAAATGAAATCAAGCATTAATTCTATCTTCATAAGCTATAATACCTTACAAGTTTAGGTTTACATCAGCAGGTATGTCTGTCACCTTTTAGCTTCAAAAGCCATGTTCCCTCAAAATACCTGTAAGCTTTGATGAACCACAAGGAATGACATCTCTGACATACCCGCTGATGTAGCTCACTACAAAGCCTTTTTCAGTTTTTACATCTTCTGACTGTATTGGCAGCGGGATCACTCTGAAGAATGCTAGGTGGGTCTCATCAACCAATAGACAGAGACTGTTGCTCTCCACTATTTGAGTTTGTGAGGCTTTTGCAAATCGGTCAAACGTCTGCTTGCTAAACATGTTGGTAGTCTACTCAGTGTCTATGAGAAAGTAAATGGTTTGACACTCTAGCCGTTTTAGAAGGCATAATAATTAACTGACAAGTGTACCTGTATTGTTTTTTTCCTATATCTGCCCTGGGACAGCAGTCTGAGAACAGCTAAAATTAGACCAGCTACTTTTAAGGCAGGTGAAGAGTACTCTACTGATTTAGCTTCTCTTCAACGTCAGATGTAGATCGGGGCGTGTCCCTCTGATCATTCATTACTAGCACATGGTTTGTGTCCATTAGGCTGTACTCAAGCTTCATATAGAGTCACATAGAATTGGTTGGTAGCAATAGGAAACTTTTTCCTCTCTGCTTGACTCCTAGCCCTTTGGATCATCTGAGCCTGAGCCCACCCTTGGACCTCCTAGTTTCATAATGGTCAGTTGATCAGAAAAGTTGAAGCTAGGGTCACAAGCATTGGTGACTTTTTGTGCAACTATTAATTAGCATTACTGTTGCAGCCCCTTGTTGCTGCCCTGGTACTGGCTTCTCTCACCCTATGCTACTCAGTCTCCTTAGGTTTCTTTTCTACTGCCACTTTATCATATGTTATTAAAATGTATGAAGGAGTACTATGACTCGTATGTGACAGACATTTTAAATATCCAGCTTCTGCAGCTAGTGTGAATGATTCTCATTAGCTCTTCACATTTTAACTAGATCCAGCCATTTGTTTAAGAAATGTAAAAGTCTATTTGCATAATAAGGTGTTAGGTATAAACAGAGCAATCTGAAAGGTAAACAAACTCATGGTTGAATCTCTCCTTGCTTACATATACCATGTAAGCATCATAAAAACCATGTAGTGTTTTTTGAACTGGTAGGCATTTGGCTGATCATTTTTTCAACTGGGCTAGCACTCTCCTCTTTTAGTCCATTGAGAGCAAACAGTTTTTTTTGACCAAGTAGTTGTTGTAGTAGTTTTTCTGCCGGCCAGGTACAGCTGTAGCTGGCTGATGTTAAGGCAACTTGATGACATTGCGGTCTGCAGGCTTCAGTCACATTACGTTAAACCACGAAACATTAATGGTAATAGCATAAGAAAAAGAGAGTGTAACTATGTAACACATTAGGCAAATCTAACCGCATCAGTTTAAAAATGCATATTAAAAGTCAGTAACTCAAGTTGACACAGCAAACCTGTACATCAAACAATGGGTTGCACGAATCATGGTTTACAGACTTTGAGAATACATATTCTTAACTTTCAAGAAAGAATAAAAAGGTTGCTGCATTTTAAACAGGAATGCTATGTACTGCTATCAGCTAACATTCATGTTTAAAAAAAAATTTATTTTTTGCGAGGAATGCTATTTGCCCACATGAATATATCACAACACAAACTAATAGGTTCTGCTGTATTGTAGAATCCGTGTTTTGAAGGACAAAGTCAGACCAGTGTATATACATTGAAAAACAGGTTTGAGCCACTCACTTGCTGTAGTGTATCTCTTGAGAGACCCTCAGTATGCAGAATACATAAATAGATGCATGTTTAATCAAACTACCGAAATGCCAAGTTTTCTTCATATTTAGCAGTCAAAAAACTTTTACTAAACCAAGTGCTGGGAAAAGAATACATTGAAATTGAAAATTCACTTTGATAAATCCGCAGGGTGCAATATCTGAGAGTGTTTGCATCTAAATGACCTTTAACTGTCTATTGAAAAGCGGACTGGCATAATGATTATGTGTAGGTTCACATAAAAAGCCATGTTTATTAAAGTTAGGCAAAAATTTGCAAGAAACACTATTTGTGCTCCAGGCATTCGGCAAAAAATTTAAGATTATGTGTTTACCTAATTACACCTTGAACTACAAATTATTTTTGAAAGGTAAATTAAAATCATTGAAAAACCACAAATATAACCATGTAATAAGAAAAGAAGAAAAACTCATTAAGCAATACAAGTTTTGATTATGAACAGAGTATCAATAGCTAAAAGGTTATTATTTTAGTTTTGTGCACACTGAAGTGTTAAATTAGAACATTAGAGGATTAAATGAAAAACCAAAATACAAAATAAAATCATGGATGCTCGCATACATAAAGGCGCACTTAAAGAATAAACCGGTATATATTTTTGTTAGTAAAAGCAACACAGTTAAGCTATAATGCAATGATTATTTGGAAAATATATTTTGATGAAGTCTACACAACAGTTGCACTAAACAAAATTTTATACTGACGTTAGGCAGGCAAAATAGTTTTTCCTTTTGGCTATTGTCTGAATATATTGGCTTAATTTCTACTGCGGATTTTATGAAACATCTTGAACAAATGGTAAGTGGGCCATGATCTTATGGATATACTGGCAGTTCAAGGCTTCTCTTTGCATTTTACTCTCAGTCATTCTGTGCCTAACATATAAAATTTTTAGTTAATAAAAGTTTTTATGGCAATTCAGGAAACACTCATACAGTGCAAATATAATATATATACATATATAATATATAATATATATTATATATAATGCATATAATATATATTATATATAGATAATATATATAATACATATTATATATAATACATATATACATTGTACATGATATATATACATTTATATATAAAAAAGAGTATGTAGAGTGTGAAGAGTATATACATGTATTCGGCTTTAACCATAAATGGTTACAGTCAAAATAATTCAACAGTCAATGACACAGGTGCAGACAGCTCTGCTTCTGTGTTGCAAATGTTCAGGCTTATATAATGGGCAGACCCACCTCAATTCCTCCACTCGAATACACTAGACTCGGCTGATCTCGGCTCGTCTTTTTTCCGGCTAGGCTAGGCTAGGCTAGGCTAGGCTAGGCTAGGCTAGGCTAGGCTAGGCTAGGCTAGGCTAGGCTAGGCTAGGCTAGGCTAGGCTAGGCTAGGCTAGGCTAGGCTAGGCTAGGCTAGGCTAGGCTAGGCTAGGCTAGGCTAGGCTAGGCTAGGCTAGGCTAGGCTAGGCTAGGCTAGGCTAGGCTAGGCTAGGCTAGGCTAGGCTAGGCTAGGCTAGGCTAGGCTAGGCTAGGCTAGGCTAGGCTATGCTAGGCTAGGCTAGGCTAGGCTAGGCTAGGCTAGGCTAGGCTAGGTTAGGCTAGGCTAGCCTAGGTAGGCTAGGCTAGGTAGGCTATGCCTTTAGGCTAGGAAACAGGTTATAGGAGAAATATAGGAGAAATATAGCTAGGCTATGCTATATTTCTCTACCTTTTTTAATCTTTGTTTGCTATATTTTAGTCATTGGGTACTGCTATATCTATTATAGTAGCCCTCTTGCTCTCCCTGTCCACCACCACTATATCTGGTTGGTTTGCTAAGAAATGCTTGTCAGTCCAGATGTAGAAGTCCCAGAGGATTTTAGTGCGGTCATTTTCATTGACCTTATAGTCAGAGAGCAGGATAACTCTAGCTGTCATAAAAATAATTTATATTGCTTTTCTCAACTTATGCAATATGATGCATGCAAAGGATTCTTCAGTGTTTATATATTGCATGTTTGAACGTTGCACTCTTTTTAAGTTACATCTCATCAAACGGCGGAGGCGTAATAAACAAGTTGATCGTTGTTGCCATTGTAACAAGGAGTTTCACAGACTGTGATTGGATGATTGGAACAAAACGTCTTAACCCGCCAGATTGCTTAGAAATGGCGGCTCAAATTTGTACAATGTGCTGCGTGCATTGTGTGCCCAAGCTACTAACTTCAACTGATTTAGTAATTCTATCACCTCAACAAATAAAAACGGTAACCGAACGTGTTAACCATTATAAGTTCAATTATTTGGAACCAATTTCAACTATTGCTAGGTAAGCAGAACTAATTAACTTCAAAATCAAACCGAAGACCTCGTTCGTTCACCACGATAGCCATTAATTCATTGTTATTGAATATCAAGAACAATGTGCATATTAATATGATGATTAAATCACTATTGACTGACAATAAATTCTAAGCAACTAACAAATGTCATCATGGACTAGATTTTACATGTGATGTTTTTAAATATTCTATTGTATCTTGTTGTTTTATTCGGTTGAGTTTGAGGATCATGATGATCTATCAATCAAGGCCAATCTACATTAAATGATTTGAGCTAAAGCCCTAACATGAGGAAACGCTCAGATTCAACTCAATAATAAACTATTAATTTTTTTACTCCTTTCTTGTCGTGTGATCTGCCTACTAGATTCCAGCAGATTATTATATGAATCAGATTTGATATTATATTGTGTTATTGACACCAACCATAACTCGCCACATCTCCAGTCCTGACCCTAGTTTGTATTTGGCATAGCCAAAAAAAGGTGGGCTCTACAACTTAAATGTTTTATAGAGCACTCAGAGATTTGATGGAAAGAGGTGATGTGCTTAAAGCACATCAAAATTTTACATTAAGTTCACCCATAGAATAAACTTGAAGAGGGCACATCCTGAACAACCAGCAAGTTTAAAGACTTATTGTGTGAGACACAGCGTCATAGCTTCTTGACTGCCTGTCCCTACCAACTTTCTCACTGAAAACTATCAAAGTTTAATCACTGAAATGTTGAATAAGATCACACTGGAGTTCATTCTGCAGCCACATTACAAACTGATGTTGCCTTTTGATGACCTTCTTAATATGCTCTCAAACTACAAACTACTACAAACTGCATTATCTTTTATAAGTTTGTTAATGTTTTCCTGGCTAAACAGGCTGAAAAAACTGGATTTGGAGACTCTGACTAGGAATAATAGACTATAGGGTCATTCCTAAATTTATGTTTTATTTTCCTAGCCAAGTACATCTACACTTCTGAGTATTGAGGCTTTAGATTCCTGTGAAGATTCATATGAGCCTCGTCTCAAACGACCGAAGACAGGCTCTAGTCAAATACTGCATCCGTTATGTGTCTTATGTGGTGGTGACTTTAAGTCAAAAAAGATCACTCGGAAGGGAAAACGCATCTATGACAAACTGTGTAAGGCACAGACTACCAATGCTGGTAAGTTTTTTTCTTTATCTGCATCAAATCAGCCTTTTGCTTTTGTTTTGAAAGCAACTAGGCACAGCAATCATGAACTGTGGTGTGGCAGGCTATGATTTTCAAGTTATGATGTCGTATTTTCATGATTTCCTCTTTATGATTCTGATACTATGCTCTACTCTCTATTACGATTATTCAGGTCAACTCTTACCAAAAGCTGTAAGCCTAAATGATAAAAGCATCTTATCTCTAGTTCGTGGCTCTGATCCTGTGGCGAGGGAGTTTATGTATCATTCTTCTTGTTATGATAGATATATCAAAAGAAAATCTCCTTGTACAGAGTAAGTAGGCTTCAGTAAATTCATTATTGGCCTTAAATTAAAGTCATGAGTCATTTGTTCAATAATGTATTGCTTTATTCATTCATTTAATAATCTGTATAACATATTATATAATTTTAGCATACTTGTGGTAAGTCACTGTCTACCCCTTGTAAAACTGGTGGTGTGATGTGCATAGTATTTAATCTCGCTAGTATAGTCATGCTTACTAATTGCAATCACTAATACACAGACTAATCCATGGCTGTTAGTGCTTGTGTCTGCACACTAACACTAACCACAACTGTGACTTCTATTTTCTCATAATGTGGTACATTACTAGATCTATCAACCAATCTTCTTATGAAACTAAAGTCGGTGGAACTGGTGCTTGGTCTTGTAGTCTGGGGGCCACAGTGCATTGTTGTGTCATATTGGTCATTTTGGTTAGTTTTAAATTTTTATATAGTGTCATGCAGATCTTATACTGTATTATTATATTCTGGTGTATTATATTGCAATACCTGTATTATATTGTATTGAACTGTGTTGCAGTAAATTGTTTTATAGGATTTATGTTCGTATTATGTTGTGTAATATTATATAATAATACATATTTCATTGCATTTTAATCTATTGAGTTATATTTTATTATTATGGTGCTCACATATCAACATTTTATTACCTTATGGAAGTATGCAATGTATGAGTTAACTAAATATTGTTGTGGCAAGAGCTGAAGGGTGTACATCTATTCCTTTCATGTAGGGCTATGCACATTGACTATGCATGAAAATCAGTCATGAGCCTCTTCCTATTTTTAGGTTTTAAATTTATACCTACATGCTTTGATAGATCGTCTTTTTTTGATAGGTTATGATGGATAAATATTGCACCATAAATGTTAGCTCTTATATGTCTTTATGATAATTTGGTATTTGGAACTCATCATATGTAATGGATGTGATTTTTTACTTTGTAGTCAGCCGCCAATGACTCAATATGACAGACATTTCTCGTCATCATCTTATCCACTGGTCTGCCAGGAACCCTCTTCATACTCTTTACAATGGGACCTGTACAACTACTGATTGACAGGCTATACTGTATACCTCATTGGGTACACTGGTTGTGACGCAGACTAACGAATTTAATGTTTAATATTTTAAATGAATTTATTATATTGCTGAGCAACACGTGACAAGCATAAAGTATTTATTATGCTTCTCTTAGTGCTTTTCGTCGGTACATGTTATTTCTTTGTTATTTAACTAACATATATGAACTTTCTTTCTTAGTTTTAGATTTATTGTACGAGTAGCGTGCTAAAACAATATTGGTGCAGTATGTTCGATGTCAACTGACTTTATGGATGATTAATTAATATCATAAGACTCTGTATGTGTATTCTGATACATTGTATGATAATTATATTATATAGCATGCTTACCAAGGTACACAGTCTGTTTATCATTATACATCGAAAACTCCCAATCGATTCTACAAAGCATATTGCAAAGTATTTAATAAAACCATTAAATAAAATCTTAAAGCTCATCATCACTGTCTATATGATTACCATCTTTAACCTCGTTGTTCATTTCATTGCTGCAGTCTACGCAGACACATAGACTTGTGCAAACTAAAGATGCAGTTTTGCATCATCATCAGCTTTCACATCTACTCTTTTTTGCATGAGCAACTAGTTCAATAGACAAACTGCCTGGGAATCGCTCTGTGTCCATCAGAAAACCACTGCACAGAATTCTTAATCGTCTTTACTCCGGTCAGGATTTGTGGGATCAGGCGGCATAATTAGTAGGAGATTGGATTAATAATGACTAGGTTAAAAATATGCTAAAAATATTAAGCTACCATAAAACTCATCTTCTACTTGTTGACAAAAAAATGTTCTGTGGCCCCCAGACTGCTGGGTTTGTAGAGATTACAGTCATGTTATTTGCATACAAAATCTTTGTACCTGTGATAAACTCTTCTTGCAGAAACCTGCGTTAAATAAACTATTTTAATGATTCCTGTCACTTCATTCAAGCTCTATATATTTTATGATTGCCATACTGTGGTTTGAAATATCAGCACAATTATAAGTCAGTGTTGTAGATGTGAAAATACAGATCGCAGTCAACTG
This sequence comes from Watersipora subatra, assembly GCF_963576615.1. Classification (NCBI taxonomy): domain Eukaryota; kingdom Metazoa; phylum Bryozoa; class Gymnolaemata; order Cheilostomatida; family Watersiporidae; genus Watersipora; species Watersipora subatra. The sequence continues at coordinate 25,661,580 of NC_088714.1, forward strand.
CATTTCGAAGGTATCCTGTTTATTTTGTACAGTGACCATACCACTGCAGGGAGCCTGTCTCAAAGACTGAATAAGTTTGTAGCTAAGCTAAAAGCCTTGTTGTTAGCTGGAAGGGAGGTGGCCAGATATAGTAAGCTCTATGAGATGTATACTGAGATAATGCAAGACTATCCTGATGAACAAGTAATGAAGTAAGAATTAAAGTAAAATATTTTTATCTTGAGTAGAAATTACCCACATAACAACTAATGTGGACCGAGTGCTGGACCTATTTGTTTTTCAAATAAAGCTGACTAAACACACGTAGCAGGTATTTCTGAAAATGACCATGACAGCAGCAAACCTTTTGTGCAGCTCAGGCATATGCCGCCGGTTATATACTACTTAGTAAGATTAGTCACACTGGCATGTAAATTAATCTGAAGTGCCGCCAATTAAACAATACTTTTTACCACATGATTTGTTTTTTTATTAATAGGCCAGTCAGACTAAAAAAAACTTAGCTGTCCATATACCATAATTGACATTCTTGGCTTCCAATAACAAGAAGTCACAACTAGCCTATCCTAGCTATTTGAATGTGTCTGAAGTCTTTTCGCATGACATGTCAACGGTTGTGGACTCTTTGTCTGACACTGACAGTGACTGTAGCTCACCTTCAGCGTACATTAGGGTGCAACCAACATATAACCAGGAAGTTGCACATGTATCACAGGCTATTCAGGAAAGCATAGCAACAGTACCAAAGAGATTTCCCATTTGGCCACCGCAGCTTAGGGATTTCTCTATTGACTCGTGCGTGAAGTACTCACCGGTCAGGCTCTTCAACTTTATTGCTAGTATCACCAGTCAAACAACTGTTGATTTGGCAAGTTCAGATGAATATGTCAAAGTCACATCTGGCATTCAGAAGTGAATCAGTTCCATTTGTCAAGATATTGTATCATTGTCATCTAGAGTTTTGACCCCTAAACCAATCGCCCTTGGTTTAACACTCCGACACATTACAGGCAATAGACTAGTCAATGACCTGTTAGCAGCCTTTGGCCACACTTCAAGTTACCACACTGTTGTACGACTTGAAATCGCCCTCGCAGTGAAGCATCTGACAAACTCTATACCAACCAACTTTCAAAAAGGCAATTGGACAGTGGTAGTGTGGGACAATATTGACTTCAACAACGAGACAATCATAGGTGGAGGCACTGCACACTGCATAAATGGTATAATGCTTCAGTCAAAAACCTCCACAGACAGCTCTCATGAATCTCATCAGTCAGTTGATAGATCAGTTAGGAAACTTCCAGCTTGCGACAAAAACATTTGTCCAATTAAATATCAAGGAAAGCCGAAGCCACGCCATATTGCACTGTCTATCAACAACACGTTCCCTCAACATTCTGACAACATAGAGGAATTCATCTACATTGCTTTGAAACATTTAAATCAGGAGCCCAGTGCTATTCCACCATGGACAGAGTATAACCAAGTTATCTACCACAACAAATCTGTGGACATAACTCCTTCTGCCATTCACTACCTCCCGCTCATCGAGGCTCCTGCAACAGATGTATCAACTACCAATACTATCTAATCCAGAACTATTGATCTTGCAGATAGGCTTGAGCTACCAAAGATCGTTGCTGTTTTTGACTTGGCAATATATTCAAAGATCCAACACATCAGATGGAATGACAGGAATGAAAATTACTACAAGAAAATAATAGTCAGACTGGGCGAGTTCCATACCTTAATGTTTTTTCTAAGTATCCTTGGCAAGCGGTTTGGCTCTGGAGGTTTGACAGATCTGTGGGTTGAGGCGGATGTAGTTGCTGTTGGTTCTATAAATGGTGCACTGAGCGGGAAACATTACAACAGAGCTATCAGAGGACATAAAGTGGTATATGAAGCCTTGTGTAAAATACAGCTAGAGGATTATCTGTCATCATGCAGTGATAATCAGGTGGCTAAGTATCAAGAGCTTGCTAATTCTATGAAAAGGAAATTCTCATCAGAAATGTCAATCGATCACGCTGCGCAAAAACTATCAACATTCTAAACAGATTTCAAGCAGTATGTCAGTGCGAAAGAGACTAGAGACCCCACCTACAAGTATTGGAACAGCTACCTCAGCATGGTCAGGCCTCTTTTAACCTTTATCCGAGCAACAAGATTGTCAGACTGGGATCTACATCTGCAATGTATTGAACACATGATGTCATGGTTTTTCGCTTATGATCGAACCAACTACTCAAGGTATGTAAACCACCATCATTAAGACACTGTGATTGTGATGCATATTCCATCAGGGCTTTATTATAAACCCCTGATGGCTCATATTGTGATGGTTGCTGTCATTTCTTATAGCATTGCATTTCACAATCTTGGATTGTGAAATAACAATTAACAATTGGAATCTTACGATTGTATAAAATTCAGCTCGGTTTACAGTCAAATAATACAATCTCGTTTATCTTTTAGTAAATGAACTTGTCATTTATGTGTTTGTTTTCATATCATCAGCTTTAATTGATATTTTGTACTTTTTTTAATTTTCAGGTACCTAACAGTCTATCTGTCAGAGATGAAGGCACTCAGCAGCAGTGAAACAGAACTCATGGGTTCATTTTTCACGATTCACAGATCTAGCAAAGCTTTCACTGGTACTGCGATGAACCAAACAATCGAGCAAACCATCAATAGAGGTTGTAGGTCAAATGGTGGAATCAGCAAAGTCACATTAAACCCAGGTAAGTTAGTTAGTCACTCATGAAGTAAAGAATCTTGTTTTATCAGCAGTTGTTAACTGACACTTATGTGTGTAATAAAAGCACTCTGACTCTACCTACAATTAGTTTGGTCGGTCACTGAATACTTACCATAGAATGACTATTGTACAATTAATAGTTACATGTATACTGATATGATCATTAACATCAATCAGGACAGTTAACTGCTTACAGCTGTGTACATATTTTGACTTGCAACATTTGTTGTTCCAAACTATTCCAATTTCGTTCAATTGATATTGGAAAGTCCGGTAATTTAGTTTTGCTCATGCTAGCTAATTTGATTCTTTAGGTTCATTTCAAAGATGGATAATAGCACAGCCATCCAAAGCAGCCATCTCAGATCTTTGTTTACAAATGGCAAGCATCGAAGTTGGTGAACCACATACTTTGAGTCAATCGTCACCTGCGGCAATAAAACATGAGAATATGACTTCATCTGTGATTGCAACGCTGAATACAATGGAAAACCCTATGCAAGAAGAAGTCTCGTCTCTCATATCCATTAGTACACGGGCTGTTGCTGAAGAGGATGTTGCTATGGACATATCCTGTGCGTGTAACAAAGGACTGGTGCAATATCGCCAATTCTACCGAACCAGACTTGTGGAGAAGACAGCAAAGCTTGACAGCCCAACACCACAACTAAAACTTAAGGACATGTGAAGTACCAAGAAGGGTGCATACAAAACTCAAAAACAGAAACTAAAGAACCAATCAGCACTAGCAGATCGAAATTTATACAACAGACTATTGATTGCAAGCCAAGTAAGGTCAATAGACTTGAAACTTGTGATGTGTTACTCCCTTACCGCGATGCCCATGGCGATAGCTACAGCAGATGGTTGCATGCTAAAATGTATAAAAGCCACGCTCTTACATGACTTAGAAAAGCGAACAGACTGTCCACAAAATTGTTCAAAGGTAGATGGTGAAAAAATAGGCTGTAATTGTGAACAGTATGGCAGTAATCCAATCCCTCAGTATTATTAGCCTACCAAAAACATTTGGGGAACCTGTTGATCTACAGTAGTATTTAATAAACTCATGACCATGGCAAATAGTCACGGTGACTCGCATATAATGTAGACTGGGTTTCCGATCAGTACCTTACTAGTAGTATCATAAATGCTGAAAGATGCAAGCAAAGCAGTGCTGGACAGCAAAGGAAAAGGATAACGCATTCAACGCAACGAATTCCTCGGCAATGGAGGAAATATCTAAGCTGCTCTGAAAACAAAACTGAGCTTCTTGACTTCATATATGATGGCATGAGGACAAAAGAATTGGACTCACTGGAAATGTTTATAACCAATGCAACAGAGTGCACGCTTCTTGCTACTAAGAACACAGCTGCGAGTGTAATCCAAGAATTAAAATCTCAACATGAATAAGCTGATACTCGTATGCTCTATCATGACATACAAGCTACCACTTCGGGAATAAAACATGTTGTCATTGTAACTCCTGACACAGATGTCTTGATTATAGGCCTGAGTGCCATAGCAAGAACACATATACCGCCAAATACAAAGCTGGTGATTGCCACGGGAAGAGGAAATAACCACAGATTATTAGACAAGACAGCGATGAGTGTAAGCCTCGGTGAACCTGTTTCATCATATTTACCTTTCCTTCACTCATTCACTGGTTGTGATTCTGTCAGCTCTTTGCATGGCAAGGGTAAGAAGAAAGCACTGAATCTATTACTCAAGAATTCTGCGTATCAAAATACTTTCATCAATATTCACCTATCTATGGATCCTTCAGCTGCAACAATGAAAGTAGTAGAAAGATTTGGGTGTGAACTTTATGGATTTAATTGCACCTCAGTGAATGAAGCAAGGTATGAGCTTTACAAAACAGGGACCTCACCCTCAATGTTACCACCCACTGATGATGCCCTCCTTCTTCACACAAAAAGAGCTATATTTCAAGCAGCTATTTGGTCTGATGTCATCACAGTTGGAGATCGTCCCGGGCCAGATGGTCATGGTTGGAAAATTGAAAGTGATGGCAGTATCAGTATAGTCTGGAATGGCAAAGAAATAGCTCCAGCTGATGTGCTCAAGGTATGTAAACAGCAGTGCTCAAAAAGCTGCCAAATTTAACAAATTTCTTCTCCTCTCCTGACCCTTTCAGCCACACAATTTATTATTGGTATATTTTAGTTGTAGCTTTTGACTTTGTTACAAATCTTAATCTCAAACCTCTAAACACAGTAAAAGGCGAGCTGAATCGTTATATATTGGCTATATTTGTTCCACGTTGTAAAACCTTAACTGGTGTTATTTTAGACTATGTTCTGCCGATGCAGAACGTCATGTGTCGGAAGGTGCTCTTGCCAGAAGCAAGGATTACCTTGCATTGACCTCTGCTCCTGCTCAATGAATAGCTGTTCAAACCGGAATGTAGGAGATGATTGTGTCTCCGACACTGAAGGTTAGTGTTTTCGTTTGGCATATTATACTTTATGCATCATAGTAGTAGTAGCGAATATCATAGCCAGGTGTGTGCGTTTGTGTGTGGTGTGACCGACCCATCAGGCAAAGTGACTTCTATTTCCTATACTGTATGTTGCAATAAAGCTAACCTGCATGTATCCTTAATGTGCTTAAACAAGCATTGAGAATTATTCGACTTTGTCCCAAACACTAGCTTTTTGTGTGTTGTGACACTCGTAGCTAATCACTGTTGTTTATATTTAGAAGGTTTGCCATCTTCAAAACATAAATTTTCAGCAAAATGAAATTTTTATCAAGAGCGATCGTGCTATTATGTACATTATGTATATTATTTTATTTGCAGATGAAGGCTATTGATGGTAAAGCAACCACAGAGCGAAAGGGTATGTTTTCATTGGAGTTAACACAGGAGATTTAAAACCACTATAAGTATTTTATAAAACGAAATCAAATGGCAGATCACACAACAAAAAACAGTAAAAAAATTAATAGCTTATTGAGTTGAGTCTGAGCATTTCCTCATGTTAGTTGTTCAGCTCAAATCATGTAGATTGGCCTTGATTGATAGATCATCATGATCATCGAATTCAAACAAACAAACAGAAAGATACAATGGAAAATTTAACCACATCACATGTAAAATCTGGTCTGTGATATGAACTGTTAGTGGCTTTGAATTTATTATCAGTCAATAGTAATTGAATCATCATATTCATATGGACATCGTTCTTGATATTCAATGACGATGAATTAATGGCTATTGTGGTGAACAAACGAGGTCTTCGGTTTGATCATGAAAATAATTAGTTCTGCTAACCTAGCATCATTTGTAAATGGTTCCAAATGGTTGAACGTATAATGGTCAACACGTTCAGTTACCGTTTTGATCTGTTGAGGTGATAAAACTACTAAATCACTTGAGGTTAGTAGCTCAGGCATGCAGTGTACGCATCTCATGCTACTAGTTTAGGCCGCTATTACTAAGCATTCTGGCAGATTATGACGTTTTATATCAATTATTCAATCACAGTCTGTGAAATTCCTTGTCACAATGGCAACAGTGATCGGCTTGTTTATTACGCCTCCGCCATTTGATGATATGTAATTTAAACATGAAAGTATATAAGTAACGACATTACAGAGTGCAACGTGCACACAGGCAATATATAAATACTGAAGAATGTTTTGCACGCATCATATTGAATAAGTTGAGAAAAGTAATAACAACTCACAATTGAGTTACTCTGCTCCTAGACTATTACCAAGAGCTTCCCACCAGTGTTGTGGTTTATTAAGGCCATACTCATCACATATACTTCTATACACAACACCTGCGACATGATTATGTCGCTCAGTGTATGTGGTTCCTGCTAGCTGCTTGCATTCACTGATGTTGTATTGGATGATCTCAGGCGCATATTTGCACAGCCTGCATCTAGGATCGTTTCGAGTGCAATAGATTTTTGTTTGGAGTTGCCTTCTTGGGAGCATTTGCTTCTGGGCTGCCATGAGTTGTCATTATGTTTCTTTTGTCAGCAGGTCTTATGGAGCCAGCTAAATGCCAAGAACCAATTCATGGCAATAAATACCTACGCTCTGCCAGTAATAAGATATCCAGCAGGCATAATAAAGTGGACTGAGGAAGCCATCAAAGAAACATATATAGCCGCTCGTAAACTGCGGACCATGAATGAAGCACTCCATCCAAAATCTGATACTATTAGATTGTATCTCGATAGGAAAGATGGTGGTAGGAGACTCAAAAGTGTACAACAAACAGTGAAAGAGGAGGAACAAAGCATCAAAGCCTATGCAACCTCCATGGCCACTTCAGATAAGTTGCTAGCTAAAATTCAATCGGCTGCTCTGACAATGGCGCTTCGTCCTGATGACGATGAAATTGACTGGCACATGAAACCTCTTTATGGTGCTTACCACCGACAATTATCTAAGGTAGGCAATCTTCACTAGACATATGTGATGCTGAACAACGGAAACCTAATAGCCAATACAGAGTCGCTAATCATGGCAGCTCAGGGGCAAGTGCTCCCAACAAGGCAACTTCAAACAAAAGTCTATCACACTAGAGACGATCTTAGATGCAGACTGTGCAAAGATGCATCTGAGACCATCCAACACATCATCTGTGGATGCAAGCAGCTAGAAGGAAACGCATACACTGAGCGGCATAATCATGTCACAGGTGTTGTGTATATAAGTCTATGTGATGGGTATGGCCTTAATAAACAACAACATTGGTGAGAAGCTCCTAGTGAGCTGAATGAAAATGACCACGCTAAGATCATCTGAGACTTATTCATCCAGACTGACAAGCATGTCCTAGCAAACCAACTAGAAATAGTGGTGGTGGACAATGAAAACAAGTGGGCCACTATAATAGATATAGCAGTACTCAATGACTACAATACAGCAAGCAAAGAAGAAGAGAAGGTGGATAAATATCTCCTTCTTTGAGAAGAGATTGAAAAATGCTAGGATGTAAGAACAACTGTGAACCCAATAGCTATTGGGGCACTGGCCGCAATAACACCAACGCATAAAATGTGGCTTGCCCAATTAGCGACAGCAATCAACTCAGGTGAGTTGCATGAACGTGCGCTATTGGGATCAGCTAAGATCTTGAGGAGAGTGCTAAAACTCCCAGGTCTATGGTACGAGACCCGAGTTAGAGCAGAAATTACCACCCATACGGGTTAATCGGGGTGAGGAAACAATTATATATGTATATATATATATATGTATAGAAATATTTATATGTAAACAAATATATACATGTATATATATATACACATATATAGTATATATATATATATATGAGTATATAGCCTATATATATATATAAATATATATATATATATATATATATGTATATATATGTATTTTTAAAAAAAAAACGTGTTTCCTCACCCCGGATACCCGTATGGGTGCTAAATTCTGCTCTAACTCGGGTCTCCTACCAGAGACCTGGGAGTTTGAGCACTCGCCTCAAGATCTTAGCTGTTCCCAATAGCGCACTTTTCTATATGTGTATATTAGAGCTGCACAACAGTTATAAAAATTAATCGCTAATAATAACTCAATAATTAATCTTAGAATTAATCTAGCAAAAACCTGCATATTTAAAAACAAATAATACAGCTACATATAAGTTAGTTATATTTGAGACAATTGTTAGCAGGAGAACATGTTATGTACAACGTACATAAGTTACAATGTAATAATTCTTATAAGTATGAAAACAGTTTATGAAAGTCTAGAGTTGAGGCAGCACAGTTTATTCACATTATCCGAATAAAGAGCTACTCTCTTCCTAAATACAATATTGCCAGCTTTAGACACTAGCCACTAGCAGGGGACAGTAGTAGCAAATATACTCTGTGACAGCTGGAGATGATTTATGCGCAGTAGGATGAGAATTAGTTAAATTACATGTATCTTTTAATGATGATGTGCTGTGGTGGTGGGCAAACTCTTTCTGGCATTTAGTGCACTTCGCTTTCTTGTTTACATTTCCAACAATGTATGGAAATGCGCTAGCTAGTACGGAAAACATTTTTCTGCTTTCATGTTCCTATAAAGTGTCAATCTTATATTGCTAATATTCTAAAGCTGAAATATGATTGTGATTTTTTGCAAAACTAAAGTACGTGAATAATTTACTTTAAAATTTTTTTAAAAATAAACCAAAAATAGACTGTGAGATACATGTATTAGATAATACTGAAATCGCTTTTCTTGCCATTACCTAGAAACATGTTCTAACAGCTAACAACATGGCCGCTTACAGCTAGATCGGCGTGGCGCATGTGCGTTGTATTGTATAAAAAAGTTTAATGTTAGCGACTCACTTTGAGTTTTCATAGTTGAGTGCAAAATAATTGTGTTTGTATATAATTGGTAAGAAAGTGCTGCTTGTCATAATGTTTATTTGTTAGTAAATTAAATGGTGGTAACCTGCTATGTTAGTGTTATATATTGAACAATACAAAAGAACCACATCATGATCACCACCTCGGTTGTATTTTATTTGAAGGTTAATTGGCTCAACTTTGTTAATCGTGTATTTGTATTGATCGTATTAATCGTTTAATTAACGCAATCATTGTGCAGCTCTAATATATATATATATATATATATATATATATATATATATATATATATATATATATATATATATATATATATATATATATATATATATATATATATATATATATATATATACTCATGCTACAGACAATACTGTTTTGGCTATTGAAGCCTCATTAGTGTGGCACAGAGTTTAGGCAAGGGAAACAAATCCCATTACCCATGATAGTTTACTTCCTGCCATGACACAACTAAGTTGCCTCGCAGACTTTAAGAAAGTCATTGCGCTGACACCAGAGTGCTCAAATCACAAAAGTGATGAGCTTTGCACAAAGGCTAATAGTGCCGCACCTCTCACAGAGTGCTCAACCAAACCGAAGTGAGGGAGCATATACTCATGCTACAGACAGTACTGTTTCGGCTATTGAAGCCTCATCAGAGCAGCTCAGAGCTTAGGCAAGAGACACAATTCCCATTACCAATGAGAGTTGACTTCCTGCCAATATTGATCCTGCCAAGAGTTGACTTCCGGCGCCTTCCGGCTAAGGAATATATATATATATATATATTCCTTTGATGTAAATTGTTCACTAATAATAGCTATATTGGCACTTACAGGTACATTATGTTGCCGATGCGAAAGTCTATAAATAGATTTTTAAGCATGACACATATTTTTCATGCATGACAAGGAGGTAAACCGGGCATTTTAATATTAAATATTATATAAATTATACAATATACATATATACATTATTAATATTTAATATATTTAAATAAAAGTATTTGCACAGAAAATTGATTTGTATTTAACAAATAACAACATTTGTCATTCTAACTTTCAAACTACATATCATGAAAGAAGTGTTTTGTGTAGTTGAAATAAATTAAGAGAGAAAATGAAACAACTGTAAAGGTTTTCAAACCAATGTAAATTTAAAATTTCATAACTTTCAGTGACCTATATCTTTTGATAACGTATCGTGGAACCTCAGTTCTCAAACATAATCAGTTCCAGAAGGTAGTTTCAAAACCGAGTTGTTCGGGATCCGAAACAATTTTCTCCATTAAAATAAAATAATGTAAATTTTAATCTGCTTCAAGGCGAGAAAACAACTTCGGTAAAGTATTTTTTCAACATTTCACACCATAAGCTGTTCTTGTACCTGGGTAATAAAAAAGTCTTTGCACAGAAAATCTATTTGTGTTTAACATATTATAACAACATTTGCCATTCTAACATTCAAACTACATAGGTAAAATAAAAAAACATGATAGGTAACGTATCATGAGAAAAGTGTTTTGTGTAGTTGAAATAATAAGAAAATAAAAACAACTGTAAAGTTTATCAAACTTTGTCAAACAACTGTAACTCTCAAACTTCATACCATGGGAAAAATGTTTCGTGCAGGTCAAATAAATTTTAAAAATAAAAAGACTATAAAAAGGTTTAGATATAACGATGAAATAATTAGCAAGTAATAGCTAAATAGAGGTTGTTTTGCTACGATTACAATATGTGATGATTCGGTAATGATACAATTAATACGAACTGAGAAAACTAAATAAAAATCGTGAATATGTTGAATTAATAATAACAATTTTTGCATAGAAGTGTGTGTATAAAAAAGTTACTGTTTCACCAACAGCTATCCATCAAAACTCTGAATATGATGATACCGGTACAACGATATGTTATGTAAAAATAAAATATTGTAGTGTCCTTGTCTGATCGGAGGTGAGTGAATCTAGATGTTGTTCCCGCTCAAGATACAATGTAATACAATTGTCAGCATAAAAAGTAGTGACGTTAACAGCGATTTAGCAATTAAACCTTAAGGAAAGCCAGAAATAGAGGTTCACACAAACGGCGTCGTGTTTCATAGAGTTATAAAATTTAATCGCCAAATTCTAATATCGAGAGTCTATTGACGATACCGATTTGCGGAAAACAAATTAGCCCTAATACATCGAGGACAAAAAGCATCGCGTGTCATGAAGCTAAAAGAAAGCCATCGAGTTGAAATTAGTACGACGTTTTTGTGTGAAAACGGCAAACGATGAATAGGTTATGTATAGAGGCGTGTACTAACCGGAGTTTCTCGTTAATGCGCCCTAGAGACCTAGTAGCAAGTAATAGTCCAAAAAGTACGGTAGCCTACTCTATAAGGCAAACACACACACAACGATTGCCGTTTATATGGTAGATTGAGCTGTATTGATATATATTCATTGATACGTATATACAACACACTGATATATATTCTCCATGAGTTGAAATCCATCAGATTACGAAACTTTAAATCCAAGATTTTAATAGCTACAGCTGGACAAACACGCAGAAACACAGACACACACACAAACTTTGAGAATATATATATACATGTAATTATATATATGTATATATATATACAAGCGTATATGGATTTAGATAAAATACAGAGATGAATGCATACGTATCTGTAACTGTTGTGTTGTAGGAAGAAGTTGAAGCGTTATACAGATTTGTGGAATATTATTTATCAGAGTTCAACACCTATTCCAACTTTTCAGCCATCAATTAAATTATTTAATTTGCATTTTGAATACCTTATGTAATCAGGTGCTAGCAATAATGATCACAATGACAAGATCTTTTGCTATTATTTGTATTTATGGTGATCACCTAAAATATTTATCAACTATTTTGATTCAACTTTGTTTTTACACTCCCTCCATAATTTTGTACATAAGTTTTGCTAAAAGATTATAGAAACGCCTTATTTACCAACTTTCATGACATTTTACTAATGAATAAAAGATTATTTAGACCATGCAGGGATGTCAAACTCAATTGTACAAGGGGCCAAAATTCTAAACACACTTTAGGTCATGGGCCAAACAAGATAAACATTTATTGAACACACTAAAACTACTTGTAAATGTTTTTGGAATATAAAAAAGGAATAAATACAGACAGGAATATTATTCTGAAACAAACTTAAACATAAAAGGTTGACTTGCAACAAAATTTACATTACAGTTATTTGGTATCGTATGGTTCACCATGTCTTACTCTGTTGTGTTGTAGGTTTAAAATATGTATAAATATGATTGCAAACTCTTAAAGCTCAAAACAAACAGTTAAACAAGTGGTCATAGGTTGGGATTCCATATTTTGACGACGTATTTAACTCGACGTCGGTTATTGTTTTGACGCATAGTGTTATCACACGAAATCAAATGCCAATGAAAAGCTCTATATAAAATTTCTCGTAGAACCAGTTTATGACAAACACTTTGGGTTCTACCGGACAGCTCGTATCAAATATAGATGCTCGCTATTTTGCAGTTTCATTTCAGCTTGGTCTAGTCGTCTAGTCGTAATCTGATCATGTGACCAATATTTCCGGCTATTTGGTGCCAACAATTTCTGCATCATTTTTCGAACATCACAAGCGACCAACAGGCTCTTCATGTTCATACAAAAAATATGTATACCCCCTTTAGCTAAGGTTAAAAAATCAACCTGATTTTTAGGCTAGATTTTGAGGTATCGGGGCTCAAAGTGACAGCATTACAATGATAATGAAATATAGGCGTAAACACAATAGATATGGTTTCATTGAATGCATGAAGTATATTTGTGAAAATACTTTGACGAATGAGGTCGCATTAAAGTGTAAACAAAAGCACATCGTGTTCAACTACGTCACATTTGAGCCATTTTGAGAGGGATTGCAACCTAGGGCCATTTTCGTGATGGCTGCGATCAGCTGTTTGTTTTTGAGCTTTTATGAGCTTTTAATCACATTCCCACAGATTTTGGGCCTACAAAACATCATACTAAGACATGATGAACCTTTTGATACCAAATAACTGCAATGTAAATTTTGTTGCAAGTCACCCTTTAAATTACTTCTATTTAATTTTTCCTCTTCATAATAATATCTTGTTAAAAAAAATTGAAATTACTTGTTTTTATGTCAATGTACATAAAAATAAACTTAAATACCCCAAAAAGATTCTGCTTTCCTTAAAGTATCTCCTATCAAAATTATATAAGTTAGAAATATGAACATGCTACCAAACCTGGAAATATACATAAAATGTGTGCTGTTTAGCCATAAACATTTAACTCATTCAGTTTTCTTTGCTCTTTTGACCTTGATCTGAGTCTCCTTTCTGTTGCTTTGGATTAGGCATTTCAAAATAACAAAATTATTTTTATTAAAAAACATGCTCTAACTGCCAGCAGCCTAGTATATAACAAAGATGTATAAAAAGTTCTTTTGCAGTCTTGTTAACCCAAATGGGTGGTAACGTTTACTCAAATTTGCGTCTCATCCAAGAACCTTGACGTTTAAACACTAGCCTCACAATTGTAGTATAGGTCTCAAAGTTGTCGCGCTATTGAGAACGACTAAGATCTAGAAGCAAGTGTCCAAACTTTCGGTTTCTTGGTAGCAAACCAAAGGTTTAATGGACATTACTGTATCAGGATCCTCGAACAATCTAACTTTTAAAGTTATCTTTTCGTAATCGCTTGCTCATACACTTACCTTGACGTTTTTCTCGCTATCATGAATAATTTTTATCACCATAGGTTTTACGCTGCATTGTGTGGCTGATGACCTTTGACTCCATCAAAGGTAGACTTTCGGTGGGATCTTCTTTTTAAAAAAACCTATGACTGGTCAGCTGAATCCAGCCAGTTCTGTATCAGCAATCAGCCATGTGGAAAGGATTTCTGGAAAATGCCACTATTACCAGACGTATGTTCTCATAGGCTAGCGTGTTGTCTTTTTTATGTGTAATAATCTTGGAATCAAATGCATAGAATTCACCCCTTGTATTTGTTCTAGAAAGCACTATCATTATTATTAACTATAAGAAGGCAATAATAACTTAAGTAATTCGTTAGGCAAACAACTTCATGGTTTCATTATTCATCAATAGTTACATGGTCACATTTTTTCAAAATGTGTTGAGAATTTGTGTCCTTCTACGGAGCAAAACTTTGCTTTTAATAAATTGAGTTTGCTGCCGCATCTCTCAATCACAAGTTTCTCAAGCAAGTGCCATACTAGTGTAGTACCGATATTATGGTTGGGCGGAGACGTAGGGTCAGTAGTAATGCCATATTAAAACACCCATCATGGCAGGGAATTGAAAGAAAGATCTACAATAAACTTCAACATCAGGAAAGATGTAGGTGAACCCAGCAAATAGCTAAAAGCTAAACGCTCTCAATTCAAACATAGAGTAGCTGTTCTTGTTAATATACTCAAGAATACCTTTAATAAACAGTCAGTGATCACATAGCTAAAAGCCACATATGGTAGATTTTGTGATGCTCATTATGAATATGACCAATTGACATTTTTTGACAAGCAATTTGAGTGTTATCTCACAGTTAGCAGTTTCACTAATATGCGATATTTCGGTGCAACAAACTATCAGTGCCAACAAGCTATCCACCAGCGTGAACCAAGGCATGGTCAATGATGCATAATTCTGCCTAGCAATATACTAAATAAAGCTATGGGTATTATTGCTGTCCAAGACATAAAATTAAATCATTATTATACTTTTGATATAGTAACACAGCGTGATGATGTTTTATCTAACTTTATTGCCTATAACTCTGAGTCTGCCTATGCCGAAAAGATCACTGAAACCAGTAATGTGCTTTTTAAGCTAAATACTAGTGTAGTTAAGAAACTTAAAAATGCTTCTCCACTTTGGTCTAGGAAGTCAGTTAATCATATAGCCAATTTACCTGCTATAACTCATGCTGGAATTGAAGAGACAAGTGGTAGTGAGCCAGATTGAGTTGATGGAGTACCTGGCTCACAAGAAGCTGGTCAACCCAATGCAACATCTAACGCATCTCAACAAGTTACCAAAATTGACAGTAGTGCATCTAATCGTCTCAGCAGGTAGGGATAGTAGGTAACCCTCAAATGGAACACTGCATACTATAGTCTGTTTGCAAAACACATTCCAGATCATACCTAACACTGTTAATATGTCTACCATAGCAGTCATACAGGTGCTTCAGGGTATGTCATAACATCTTCTAAGCAATGCAGGTTCCTGAGTATAAGCACTAGGTGTCAGTGAGCCATGTCGCATATTAACTATGCTAAACATAAATATCTCGTACACATCTTCAATAATAAGTCCTTATGATAAATCCCCGCTTGGTTTAGTATACTCTCCTGCTTTAAACAATCCTCCACTTTTTACCCTGATGTTTGTATTAATGACCACATTAAGAGACACAAGCGCATTGTAGCATTGCATCCATTCTCAGGCAATCGGAAAAGATGGCCAGAGTTAAAATTAACATGGATTGGCTATTTCTCAGAATTCCTTGATGACTCTGACCGGGTCAATGCACTTGAAGAACTTTTTTGTTGGAAAGCACTAGAGATTGTGGCTAGCGTACAAACTGTCCAACCTGATGTATACCAGCACATCATGCCTAAGCTCCACTCCTATTATAAAATGCCATAACTCTGTGTTCACTCAGTTTTAGCTGAACTCACCTCATGGAGGCAAATCTGAGAGATTGTTAAAACAGGATTGGTAAAATTTGTCAACAAAATTAAAGAAGCTTGTTGTTCACTTGGGGAGGTGGGGCATATTGTCCACATTACCATGCCTCATAAGATCAAGCTGGTTGACCTACTTCTGCCTGTTCTGCAAAGTGAATAGATGATCAAACATTTCTCAATCCTGGTAAACCACCATGACTGGCCATTTCGACACTTTAGCTTGTTTCACGATACTAAAAGGGATATTGTTTTGAGGTGAGCACAGAAGGATAAAGTAAAATGTTTGCAAGATAAACCAATGGTTTCCAGCAACATGTTTAGTCACCAGAGTTTCAGTGTTCTTTAAAATAAGACAGAGACTGGAACTGAGGCATTTGGGGATCAGTCTAGTGATAAGATATGTTCAATGTATTGTGTAACCCACAAGTCCAATAACCACTCAACCTATGATCTGCAATGAATTCTTATGTTTAGATGGAACGAAGCATTATTATCTTGTAAAGTCTCGTAGTCTTTGTGTCAAGTGTCTAAGCAAACATGTGAGCCAAGCATACAACCTGTAGAAATGTGAGAAATGTAAAAAGACTAATCCCAGTTTTTTACTATGTGCGATGCTCAGTAATAAAACTTTTGACAAATTTTAACCCTCCAAATAAGCAGAAGACAGGTAAGGTAGTGCAAAACAAAGAAGCTACTTCTTAATGTGCTAAATCAGGCGCTAATGCAAGCATTAAAGTAATTGGTAAAGAAAGGGCAAGTGCTGAGATTAATCATAGGCAGTTAGCAGTAACCACATTTTTTTTCCATTCAGCAAGTTTATGTTGCTAGCGAATTTAAAACAGCCACTTTATTATTTTATTGAGGCTAAAATGTTACCTTCATCACCAGAGGTGCAGTGAACAGAGTTATGCTACCAGCATGCTTTCAAACTGCTTACCCACCATGGTGAGCCAGTAGATATTACAGCCTACCCACAAAATATAGTAACATCTTACATCTAAGACCTTGACTTTTCAACTTTCACTAGTACTTGTTCCATCATAGATGTTAACTATAGTTAGCAATAAAAGTGGGTGAAGTTGGTGTACTCGTTGGCATTGACTATGTTGAACTTTATCATAAAAGTGAAACTTCTAAGGCTTAAAAGCTCGCAAGCACTCTTTAAAACAGATTTGGCTTACGTGTGCAAGAAATTCATCTAATACTGTCAATTATCAGTAGTCACCACCACTCACTGTGCATGTTGATGCCTCACAAACAATGGTAGCACAAACCTGGCAGTTCACGGCAGCATAATGAGCTTGGGTAAGTTGCAGTCAACACCTGCCTCACAAAAGCTGAAAAGTCTGCTTTGAGAATTTGAATGTATCTGAATAGTTAAGAACTGAGATAGATCTGACACGTAGCCACCATCATCACTGTAGAGGCTTTCCCATTAATAAATACTCATACTCTTTCAAAGATGAACAAAAACATGTATGATGGTTGTGGTACAATAACAGCAACAAAAGATGGATAATCTTTTATACCTGGCTTATTGGCCCCAAAGCCTACCAGATAAATTACCCTCAGCTATAGCAACCCTACATATTTCGAAACGCTAAATTACACTGTAATGGGCTACCATATATACCTGGGCTACCATATATAGTTTTCAAGTCAAGCATATAGAAAAGTTGTTTGCAAACTCCAGGCGGAAGATCTGCAGAACTGGAAGGGATAATTGTATTGTCTAAGCCACTCAGCCGATACCAGTTCCTAATTAGAACCCCCTCTTCTTAGAATAGTTTTTAATTATTGTCAACTCTACAGAAAAAAATCATTAAATGACTACCTACACCTCAATAACCTTCTTGGCATACTTTTCAGTTGTATGAGAAAAACGGTGGCTGTCGTGGTGAATAATTAAAAAAATATACAATTCAATCTTCACTACAAGCATAGAGCATCATACTTGCAAACTTCTCTGGCGTGGCTACGAGAACAGAAGACCAGATGTGTATGTCA
Source organism: Watersipora subatra (assembly GCF_963576615.1). NCBI lineage: Eukaryota > Metazoa > Bryozoa > Gymnolaemata > Cheilostomatida > Watersiporidae > Watersipora > Watersipora subatra. Next base: position 25,679,493 of record NC_088714.1, read on the forward strand.
TCACCCACATGAATATGGGTGACATGCCCATAGGCAAAAATAGGTTGAAGGTCAACCGTGAAACTGAGAACAGGTTTAAGGACAAGCATCCTAGAGTGGCAAAGTTACTCAACTCAAATACCTACGTATGTTGATTACATGGTAGACATTTTCCCTTTGAGCCTGAATATGGGGACATTGCACAACAGACTAAAAAGTACATAGCGAGGCTGGTTTCAAAGTCAAGTGTTTGGTCTTCAGAAACAATAATTTGAAATGCACAACAATTGTTCAAACTCTTGGGGAAGCAGATGGCACTTGCGGAATGCAGGTATTAGGGACCTCCACTAAACCCACAACCAACTAAATATCATTCAAAGCTAATCTAATCCTCTCTCATAAAAGGAGGAAGTTTACAAACAGCCTCATTTGAGTGCAGACCTGGTCCCAATACTTACACCTAACATATTTTAACTAGAAACATTGTTTTAGAACAGACATTGAATATGTTTGCTGTACAGCAAATCTCAAGCCTATTCACCTTTAAAGCTAAGAGCCTCCTCAGAAAAATATGGAGCGTGGACTTGCAGTTAGACGATTAATCACCGACAAGGGCAAGAAGGAAGTGAGGAGAGCTATTTCATGGCATGTTCACTTTAAACAGTCAAGCCTATCATAATAGGTTAAAGTTTGAACGCACCAGTAAGAAGCTTGGCCCGGTTGTTTTGTCTGATTCCAGCTAGGAAGCTCATGGGCTATCAGGCTACATACATGTAGGCTACGAACTGGCCCCTGAAAAAATTCTGCTTCCCCTCATCATGGTAAAATGCCTGATCGCCCCTATAAAGAGGATAAGCATTTCTAAAAATGAACCAAATGCTGCTCTCTGATCAAAAAAAGGCAGGAAAATCATTAAGATGGAGCCGAAGTACGGATTTGCATAGGTTCACCAGCTGATTAATTGGAAACAGTTCTACACATGATAAACAAGAGATAAACACATTGCAAACTCTATGGAGGGGTACGGATTGGTGAGGTCCACAGTACGACCAATGGAAATCTAACAAGCTGGTATCTCATACGGGGACAGCATAATACTACTGATTAACTGACAAGAGGCAAGTCACCAGTCACTATTAGCCCAGACTCACACTAGTGGAAATGCCCAGCCTTTCTCCACAAAAAATTGGAGAAGTGACAATTGAAACAGGAAGATTGGATGGTATCAATTGTTTCTTTACCTAGAGAAACATAATGAAAAATTGTATGACAGCAGTGAAAGAACCAATCAATAGGTTTGACTATAGGAAGTAAATCTTTGTCATTAGCTTTGTGGGTTGTTACAAGAGTCAAGAAAATAGCAAGCCTTTGGAGCTTTAGTGAAGGCAAAATTCATGAAGGACTACCCGCTTGTTTGACTGATGCGATACAACACATTGTAAGGGATGCACAACAATAGCTGATACTTGAGTTGACAAAGCCAAAACGAGGCTTAACAAAACTCAGACCGACACTAACAGAGAAATGAATTTGGATTGTTGGTGGAGAAACTGCGCATTGCAATACAACTTTCTTTATCAAGACTCACACGCCAGTTCTGCTACTAACTGGTCACTCTATTACAAAAATAAATTGAGATACAGGAGCAGAAACATCAATTTAACTGGGTTCTGAAAAACGTTCTTGATGCCTCAGGCGCACAAGTAACAAGCAGCACAGCTTTAAATTATCAGTTGCGTATGTGTAAAGCACCAATACTGCTAGCATAGACTATGGCACCATTGATAAAGAAACAACTCACATCTGATCCACTACTAAACAACATCATGCTTGACCTCGTTGGACCAAGTACCATTTATGGGAAGGTGCAAAACAACACAGCCTGCAAAACATGTTGTGTGCCGGTCAGTGCCATGGTATCAAAGGCAATACACATAACAGATGTGTTAAAAAATAGCTCGAACTTCTTGCTGATGGCCCTCAAACACTTTGTTAGCATCAAGTGCTGGCCTCAATTAATTTACTGTAATATCGTGTCCAAGTTATTTGAAGCCGAATAAGAGGTTATTGATGCCTCGTCCAATATGGACAAGACGGCAATACAGAAACCACATTATTGATAGAACTGAGTAAAGATTTAGACCAGCTGACAGCCCTTACCACTAGGGTGTGACAGAGGCTCTCATTACGAGTGTAAAAAGTTCATGGGTTTTAAGTTGGTAAACAAAATACTGATAGCCAGAAAGTTTTAGACTACATGCTATCAGTTTAGTAACACGATCAATGAACAGTCCTTTGGCACAGGCTGCTTCAGAAGATTCCTCAATTGTATACTAACATCCAACTGTCTACTAATGAGCTGGCCATTCTATAAAAAGAACAAGATATTGCATGCTTAAGACTTTCCTGAAATGTAGGCTGATTTTTGTAGTAGCTCTTTTTGTTCCCACTATTCTAGAACATAATGAATGGTTCAGACAACATTGTGTCATACAGGTAAGAGATGTGGCACTAGTGATTGACTCAAAACTATTATCAAAACAACACAAGCTAGCTAGGGTGAATGAAGCATTTCTTGGTGTTGACTCTGAGGTGAGGCAAATAAGTCTTACAAGGTAAGGCGGAAGATTACAGCGAGACCAGTAACACTGTTGTTAACTGCATCATTCAGAGATTGGCACTTATTGTGTTTGTCACAAACCATTAAGACCAGATGTGAGCTGTCTCTGAACTTAAAGAGTTTTCTGCTTATACTATAAACACTAATCCGCAATATTTTTTACTTTCATGTAAACAAAAGGTTTTGCTGATTTACGCACTTTTAGATCAAGAATTTACATTACAATAGACATAGCTTATGGTAGTATATTCAAGATTTTTGATACTCTGCATGTATTTTGAAAACTGGAGTTTTCAAACTACGACAAACCAAACTAGCCTCCTTTCATTTGCTAATTATACCCTATTATAGATGGAATACCTACGCCAGATTTTAGAATCACTAAATACCAAAAACTACGCTTTTAATGTTACCAAAGTGTTTATTAATGTTCTTATAAAAAAGAGTGAGAGAACAAAGTTAAAAGCGTTTAGACAAAAAGAACTAACATTAGTTGAGCTTAAGTTACATAGATATTTGTAAATTCCAGTGTGGGAATTTGAGAAGCCGTCAAAAATATTTTGAATGCCGTATTAATTTATCAATCAAAATTAGGTTTAGTGTAACAAAATTAAAAAATACATTATCACAATAATGTTTAAAATATTGACTGACATTAGTACAATATATAACTTACTCTATGAACCGTTAACTATATATTGTAGAGTAAGTAGTATGAAGTCTAAAATAACAGATGACAAAGCATTAATTGTGATATTACTAAGTATAACATCAGTTTAGGATGTTACAGAATTTGAATCTTTACTATCCTCAGTGTCTTTATCAAACAATGCTTTTAGAGATTTCAATAGACTTCAGTCGAAGGCACTTTCCGCTGGCTCTAGACTATCATAGATGTGAGACGTGGAACGGCCCATCACTTCGTACAACCCTTCTGGGTTCTCCTGGTTCCCATTTGTATCTAACAATAAAATACAAAATAGTCATCAAAAACAAGCATTAAATTGACTCAATATAGACTTGTGTAAAAAATTATTGAATAGTAAATTGTTTCACTTAATTACTAAAAAAATGTAATTGAAAGCAAATTGAAAGTGTTCTATGTTTTTACTTGTACTCTATAAATTTAAACAGATTGGTAGCTGATTAATTTACATGTCTAAAGAGCTTTTTGGATCTAGCAAATTATTGCAGATAGAATTGACGGAGTTAGTTTGTCAGTAGCATATAAAAAATCATTATTCTAATTAAAAATTATGGGTTTCTTGATAAATTTTTTTGAAGAATTTGCATCGGCACTTTTACCATATCTGCAAACGTTACTTTTTTAAAAAGAAAATTTTTTCCAAAGCAGGTAACTCATCTGTAAAGATGGTATCACCAGATTTTTAACAGGTTAGGTGCCCCAAAATTTTCAAACAAATAAGATTTATCCAAAATACAATCTACCTTGCTTGGTGCTAGATTCTGCTAGCGGCAAGTTATCATAGACATGAGGAGCCAAATGATCAACAACCTCATATGCTGTCGCGTCTGTTGAGCTATTTTTCAGTGGTTGACATGTGACGTTCTCATAAGCATTTGACGCCGTAGGCTGATCTAATAGGAATAACAGAGCAATTTGTTTAGCTTTCTTACGTTTTTATTTTCCTTGTAAATGATGGTGTACTGAAAAGGTCACCATCAGTAAAGCTTTACCTCTCAAGAAAACATGAGAAAATAAATTTATTGAATTTTTTGATTTTCTTATAAAATTTATAAACTGTTTGTAAATTTTTCTATTACTTGTTTGAGGCTTGTGGATCACAAACCCACACATTTATGGGTATGTGGGAACCAGATGTTGTAGCTTATTGACCTAGCCATGCTTTGTTTATTGTAACTATCTTATGCAGCCAACTTTTCTCTTCTGACTTGCACAATTATTTTAACCATGATAGCAAAGTATAAGAAAAACAACTGCAAATAACTATGCTCTACCAAAGTTACTAACAACATTGAGCTAAAATACACCTAATGAAAAAATGTTGCGATGTCTTGACTACTTAAAAAATTTATGATTTTGACTTTGGCAACAGCAGTTTTATTCACTTCAACATAAATCAAATCACTGGTCTTAATGTCTCTGTATCATTAGAACCCATTATCAAAAAAATTATAAAATGTGCTAAGTTTTGCATTACAAAAATTAGATAAAGTTATGCATATATGTGAAATACATAAGTATACAGACAGTTACTACACATTAGTAGATTTATCTTTAAAAAGACTAAGAAGCATTTCAGGTTATGTGCGGTATAATTCATGCAGTCATTTGCCTTGAAAATGAGTTTTTTAAGAAGTTATTTTAAGAAAGAGAAAGTGTAACAGATATAAGTGAAAGGGTTCATATAGTATGGACAGCTAAAGAGGTAATATAAAATAATCAATTAACAATGGGCCAAATATGACAGTGACAATATAAAGTATGTAATAAAGAACTATGAACCAACCTGTGTGAGCATCAGTTTGTGGAGTTTGTTTTCTAAAACATAATAGTAAAAATATACTGGTTCTAAATAAAAAGTTCAGTTGAACGCATATCTTTTCACATTACAATTTGGTGAAGAAATGTTCACACAAATGTTGAAAATTGATCAATTAACTACAGGAGCGAAATATTTTAAGCAAAGAATGACAACTGTGCAAAACCTTTAAACTTTTAGAAAATTATGCTGCCAATGCATAAAAATCAATGATGTTTCATGCATGTATTAATACCCTAATTCTCTCAAAGAAATTGCACAAAAACAACAACAAAAAACATAATAATAAAGGTCACAACAACTATCACAAGGAACACAGACAAAATTATTGTGGCAAAATCTGGTCAATTATCTTTAGGGTCAGATGCCTGAAACACTAGTATCCCACAGATTTACCAGCTACAGTTTATAAGAAAAAAGCTCAACTCTACTGGCTGAGAGAAAGAGAAATGCCTCAACCCTGCCAAACCGTGAAAAAAGAAATACGTCTCTGCCAGCTAGCCATTTCAAATAAACCACACAACTATCAAGAGGGCATAAACAATGCTTACAATGCATAAGGATAATGCTAAGTTTGTGGATAGCAGAGCAAGGAGAGCTTTCGACGTAGATCGTTTATCTTGATGCATGCTCTATTTGTATTTCACATAGTTCCATGCAGAAGTAAACAACATATTATTGAAGAAAATGATTGTTTCTAGGGTTTGTTCACTGCAGATTGTCTGCAATGATTGTGGCGGTATGATTTTTTGGTATCCTTTTATCACACAAGCTAAAAAAATCCTGAATGATATTACCCAAACTGTCTTAAAAGGGGCAGCAAAAATAAAGTCCATCAGAGTCGAGTGTCACTAAGAGAGACACTCTCCAAACTGGTGGAGGCTGAGCTGCCTGACAAGTGGCAGCTTTTCTTCAAATTTTTAAACAGTAAGCTCACCTGTGAGAAGTCACTCGCATGGCCACCCAGCAAGCCTGAAATGTGGCAATGGACCCAGACTGTTTGGACAATGCATTGGAAAGCCTAATGATGATGCCGAGAAACTCAGTCCTGATCTATCAGTTTATAGAATCGCAATATGGAAGCTGTAGAGACATTAAATACTGTAAAGGTTTTTGTGCTACCCTCACCTACTCCACCAGTATAAGGTTTGATGCATAAGTTTATACATGTATTTCTGCTTTGCTCATAAATGTACAATAATAGTCAAGCACATGCAATGAACAGGCCCAGAACAGCTCTGCTCTCTAGCACAAATGTTCAGGCTTAAACAGTGGATTGGCACTGCCTATCGTTCGACTTTGCTGGCCTTGACCTGGCTCGGCTTTGGCTTGGCTTGGCCTGGGTTAGCTCTACTCAGCTCGGCTTGGTTTGGTTCTACTTGGCTTGGCTTGGCTCTACTCAGCTTGGCTCTTACTGGCTTAACTCTCGCCTCGTTCTTCTGCCTAACTGAGCACAGCCCGGCTCGGCTTAGCTCAGCTCTAGGCTCAGCTTTCAGTGGATCACATTCCACAAGAATACTTAGTAACCTGTTTTTAAGAGATAGTCATTGCCAACAGGTGGAAGGAAGCTGCCATGTTGCTTCACTTAATGGAAGCAATGAAAGAAGATGCAAAGAGCTGTAGGCAGGTTGGTAAAAACGAAGTTGTCTCTGTCATATTCAAGACTCAGTTCAGACTGCTTTCTATGCAGGCTCAAGCTGATCTGCGTACTCTGCATGGCAATGCATAAAACACCCCTAAAAATGTGTCATCTAAGCTGAGCCGCAGGTTCAAGTGGCCCATGGTGATTTGTCTAACCCTTACCAGACCAAAATAGCAAAAAGAGATAATTTTTAACATGCTAAACATTTTTGGCTTTACTGATACTTTATGGTTATACCCGCCCCTATGTCATTCAAAGTGTAGCACACTGCTACAGATTTCTTACATATTAAAAGTAAGAAACGCCAGTAGCTACTTGTCAGGGATTTAGAGAAGAACCGATAGGACAGGTAGGGGTTATAAATAACAGTCAGTTGGACAGCTTGCGCTGTTGACAGCAACAACCATAGTAAGTCTAAAAGCTGTAAAATAAAGACAACGTCTTCAAGGAGGGTGCCTTGGTCTCAGCTATCTAGTGTTGGAGCTACAGAAGAAAGAGCTTGACAGAAATGTTTGAGCACGAGTTGCTCAAACTAGAGAAACAGCCATTGACTGCAAAATCAGTGTTTACTACATACAGTAACTCCAGCAAAAGTTGCACTGGTCAATTGACTGGATCAGTTGAACCATAGTAGGATCATGCCAAAAAAACATTTAAAGAAACAAAGTTTAGTCGAGAGGGAGCAGTTTTTAGTGGGTATATACAACTACTCTGAGGTCTTAAAGAAACTTGCGTCTAGTCCCATGGACACAAAACTTATGTGGAGTGGAAGAACATTTGCTGAACACACATACGTGTACTGCAGCTACTGAGAAATGGATTGTCATATTGGACTGAGAGGGTACAAAAAAGACAGGACAAGGGGTATACAAAATTTATGTATTAAAAGCAGCTATACCGCCTCTAAGCACACCAAAATTACCCCAGGGCTGATACTCTGAAAAAATCACCCACCTGGATAGGCCCAGACGATATTGGATATTGGATATTGTACCCCCAATCACCTGGTTGGTCAATTTGAATGTGGATATTGTACCCCCCAATCACCTGGTTGATCAATTTGAAATACACCCCCTAAACACTGGGAGTTCCCTAGAGGGCGCCCAGGTTCCACACCCCGCTAAACATCCAATTTGATTCATGCATTAATAAAGAAAAAAAGGCTACAAACTAAATTTTCAATTTTATTTAAATACGTTTTTATTTCGGATTTTTCGTTTGTTTAGTATTGCAAAAACGATCGTTTTTTTTTCTGCAAACGGCTTATTTTGTGTTGCTAACAGAGACAAACATATTGTAGTTTACTATTGGTAAAAAAATTAAACAAAAAAAGGCAATTAGCTAACCATAAATCAATTTATATAAACCATTCGTGTGGCGACCATAATAGTTGCTCTGCCCACTAACGTCAGTATCGCAAAACGACAAAATGTCGCTATGCCTGCAAAAGGGTTAATAAAACTGATTCCAAACAACCATCAGATCATCATTTTCATTTACAAAGAAAAACATAATGAATATCAATGAAATAAATATCATATCATTCATTCTGAATATATTGCTAAAGGGTTGCTAAGATGATGCAGTGTCGACTGTCTCTTTTTCTGTTAGCAAGCAAGCAAGCAGCAATCTGCTTTAAAATGAAGATTGGAATTTCGGTGCAATTTCTTGGTATTACTTTGGCTGAATAAAACTTTAATGAGCATGGGCTCTTTTACTGGCTTGCTTGTGGAAACACCCCCTAAAGTAGCAAATTCACTGACAGTGCCCCATGGTCTGAAAACCCCCCTAAAACGTGATTTTGGGCCGAACCTAATGGGCCTTTTAGGGGTGAGTATCAGCCCTGGGAAAATTACAAACTTCCAGAAATAGCAAAATTCTGCCTTTGCAGTGACAGGCTCAGAAGCGCCTGTACCAAAGCCCACTTCCTCCAGAGTCAGATACCGTGCAGAGCCAATTAGGACATAAGCATTTAGTTAGACCACTCATTTAGTTAAATATACTTCTTTCTCGAAAATCTGAAGGTTGACCTGTTCAATTCCTTATTAAAAGTGAGTGCACTACAAACTTGTTACAACAGCTGAAGTTTGACCAGGTTTCGATAATACCAAAGCTTTGAATAGATGATAATGATAGCCATAGTCTATTGGCTGGTAGTACTCTGCTATCATTTCATACAATGAGCTAGCTGCGAATACAGCCACAGGGTGTAAAGCCTGAAAATGCTTTTGTAGTGAGTGACATCAACAACAACGCAGTCTCTGGGATGTCATATTTAGTGGCTCACCAGCGCTAAATGGTGTGTCTACAGCTCATGTAGTTCATAGATGTAAGTCAACTGATTTATTCTAATAGACAACAGTGCTTGCCGCTGAACATGGTGCAAAGTAGAGAGACCCGGTGGTGCTGGCCGTGACTAACAATGCCATTCAATGTTGGTTCACCAAATGTCTCTACTGCACGTTAAAGTGGATAGACCGTTGCTCAAAATAATTATGTTAAGAAACTAAATTGAACTGGTCTGGGTCAAAGGAAACCGTAGTTGCACATTGTAACACTTCGATTCAGTATAAAAGTAAAAAACCTATACTGGACAGAAAGACCACTAAATTGATGAAAAGCTACTTCCTGCCTGCAGACATCAAATAATCCCACACAGAAGATATATTCTAGACAGCCCAAAGAAACTGCAAAGACCAAACAGGCCAAGCAGCTGGCTTTTTACTGACATGGTAACAAGCCACTTTGAGAACAGAGAAGGCCCTACCCTTTTCCCATATGGATGACACCCTTGATACTTGTTCTTGAAAAATAATTTGGTCTTTAGTAAAATGGGTTAGTGAGTTGCATTTGGGATTAGAGCTGACATTTTCATGTACAAGAGAAATCAAAGTTCGGTACACAATTTTGCCTCAATATAGCATTCCTGTTAAGCTGACTTCAAACCCGGCTATTTTCTAGGCAATGGTAAAGTAGGTTCTCTACATATTTGACAGGCAAGAGCTGTTGTTCTGTCTAGATGACCAGATTGTCATTGCAGGAAATTTTCACACTCACTTGCACAGACTGGAGGAGTTGTTCTAACAGCTGAAATAAGTGGAAATCTTGCTCAGACCAGCCAAATTTAAACTAGTGCAGCTAAAATTTAATGCCTACTGTTACTTGTAACACATGGTAAGTAAAGATGAGAAGACCTTGAATAGGCGCAGGAATTTTAGACTGACCCATGCCACAGAAGCTCAGGAAGCTGCAAGGTTCCTTCAGCATGGTGGGCTAATAACATCAGTGCATCCTAAAGGCATCCCACAATTGAAGGGTTCATGAGACATATGGAAGTGCGGAAATGGGGAAACAAAGAGCAGGAAGAATTTGAAAGTTTTAAGTCCAGTATCCCCTCTACAGCCATCTTGGATCTCCTAAACCAATTAAGCCATACATGCTGGATAGAGATGCTAGTAGATGCTGAATAGGAGGATGGCAATGTGCCAAACATAGGCAGGGCCAAAATAATGATTATCCTCTTTAGTAAAACCCTGGTACCTCTAGAAAGAAAAAACTGGATCATTTAAACTAAGCTGTTGACTGTTAAAGGCCAACAAAAATTTAGAAATGTACTCTTTAAAATATTAGTTTCTGCTCAAGATGTGTCAGGCATCATTCCTTTAGCTGTTAAAAATCAAAGCCATTCAGCCAAGTGATTCAGTGGCTGGAAATATTTGCGAAATTTTCTACACCACTGAGCTCTAGGCAATACTGCACCAGCGCAAGAACCATGAAATGAGCCGGTAGTCTTTTGAGGAATGCTGGCAGGACAAGCTCAGTGAACTGAAAAAACAACAATAAAGAAGGGGCTAGCCGAGGTATACCAATCATTGCCTACAAACAATGGAGAAGTCCAGCAACTATTTATGAGTTGCCAGGAGTATACATGAAGTAGCTAGCTACTTCAGCTAGCCATATGCTTGAAAAGTGGCAGTTGAAAAGGTTAGTCTGTGGCCACTCGAAAACACCTTAAAACTTTTTAAATAACTCAGGAAAAGACATGAAGTGCTACAAGAAGGAAACTGGTAAACATGCAAGCGATTAGCAAGAGACTAGTATCACCACGGATCGGAACGTGAACGTATAGCAGTTTTACGTAAACGTAAGAAAGTTCACAATACAAAAAAAGGACTCAGAAAACTGCACAAAAATGAAGAGTCCTTTAGATTATGATTCAATAGAATTCTGGAAGTTTGACGTTTCCCATGACTAACCCAAAATGATGTTGTCTCGTTTGCCTTACAGCTGTCTGAGAAAGCACTCTTTGACAAATGTTGGCTTTGGCCAATATTGGGATGGGCAGGACAATCAGGCACTTCCATTTAAACTGGTGAAGACATGGTCTGACAGCAACAGTAAAACAAATTCTTTAGAGTTGTGAGCGGTGCCAAACCAACATGTCTGAAGCATAGTGAGACAAAAAAGCCTGAAGGGACAGAGGCTGTATACAGGCCGGCCAGCCATAAAGAAAATTTGCAGCGGATTTGATAGGCCCTACCGATGATACAGATAAGCAACAATTGGATTCTCTTTCTGACGAGCCACTTCACAGATAGCAGCATGTACTAGCATTTTGAGAAGCCACTGCAATAATGAATATAAAAAAGGTTGTTTTTTATATGGGTTTGCCAAAACAAATTCACACAGGTCGATTAGCACAGTTTGAGATCTAGATAATGCAAAAGCGACGTCAACTGTGACATGCACAAAAGACGCACACCACCCCATATCATCCCCAGTCTAACAGAATATTGTAGTCATGGGTTCTAAAACAAACAGAGCTCTTCTGCTAGAAACTAGCAGTATCACAGAAATATAATTTTTGATACTAACACGAATACTTCCTATGAAGGCACAGAAAGCAAATTATTTGAAGAATTCTGTAGAGGATATGCTGAGCCAGGTAAGCTCACTAACTGCTGTAAAGGGGGACCGGTTTGGTGGCTTCTTAGATTCAGACAGAGATTATGATGCTGTGTGGAAAAACACAGCGTCAGCTATCATGAGCTGAGCAGTAGGGCTTCATAGAGGGTTTTATTTTGAGCAGATTATGACACTGTGAGTCGCCTCACATTCTCTAGCCTGGTCACTGCCATTGGAAACACACAAAAGTCCTAATGACTGGAAAAAGGGAAACTAGCTGACCTGTTTGCAGTGAACCTTAAAGAGCTTGACTAGGAGATATCACAGGCGCATGCCCTTGCTGAAAAAGACAGTGTGACAGGTCAGGAGGCCACTTGCAGGATAGCCCAGGTCAGAATCACGCCGGTATAGACTGCCACAGATTTGCCTACAGCCGATAAGCACTATAATGCTTGTACAGGAAACTGATGTGTCCCTTTCTCACTACACAAGGAACCTTACTACTTTGAGTATATAACATCAGTAGATATTTATTAAATTTATATATATAGTTTTCTGACTGCTCTTTTTTGTCTCTCTCTAAATACCTCTATTGGATGTATATATATTACTTGTATATATGTATATATATATACACATATATATGGATATATATATATATATATATATATTTATACATATTATATCAAGTGGCATTTATATGTGATTCATTTAAACTTGGCTGGCTGCAAGTTTCTCCTAGACTCCTGCTATTGTAAAGCACAATGACAGCTGACTTGTAGTGGCTTGTGGTGGAGGTCGGAGCACGTATCAAGTATGGCACAATGTAATTATTATATTATATTCTATTACATTAAGTTTAGGAGAGAGGGTTGCTTTCCACTTTAATTCATGCGCAAAGAAAGACTGGCGAATATGTTCCATGACTTTTTTTCTTTTCCTTAGTAGATGACCTAGTGCCTCGTTCAAGTCTGCTGTGTCTGCGCTCTGACACACTGTCATAGCCACCACTGACACGTTGTTTTAGTCTTAAAAATTTTCTGACTGCCCTTTTTTGTCTCTCTCTAAAGACCTCTATTGGCTCAACGTACTTTTTAAAATTTAACTGAGCTAACTTTGCTAAAATGCCATGATGAGAGGTTAGACAAGCAGGGCATAGCTCAGTAAAGTGGTATCGTAAAAAAGGCCACAGCATTAATTGCTCATTAGCATCTCAGAGTAGAAATGGCACTTCACCGCAAATTTTTTAGCCTTACTGGTTTTGATATTTCTTCATAGTAATTGTATGACATGTGCTGTCGTTGTATTAAAACACGCTTAGTTATGTACTATACCGGCAGGTCTTATTGAACTCTCCTTGAACTCCTCCAAGATAGCTTTTGTATATGGCCGTGGTTCTAAAACTTTCAAGGCAAATTGTTATGAGATAGGTTGCTCCAGCATCACTTTTGACCATGTTCCTGGCTCCTTTTTGTTTGCCTCAGTCATCTTTACGTAGGAGGTCTCTGCGGAGCGCTATTAAAAGTTACTTAGGCAAACTGACCTATTAGGGCTAGGAGCAGCTTTCACTTTGGGTTGACGCTTGCGACTGTTGTTTTATTAAGTATGTGTATGTGGGCCAGACCTTAATGACTTTGCATGGTCCCACAAACATGGCTTGCAGCTTGAGGTTGTTTTTCTTTTCAGTGCTTGTTGAACATCCATACCTAGTTTCATGGTGAGTAGCATTGTTGCTTTTTGCGGTTCTGCTTTCTTATCTCCCCTGAACCAGTGGGATACTTACCCTAGTGTGCTCTTCATTTAATCTTTTGAGTAATTTTCCGTTGCTTATGATACTTTCTCCAAAAAATATTTTGTCGTCATTGCATTTATGCTCAATAAAGTTCAAAATTTACAATCGCTAAATTGTCAGGAATTTTCAAAAAATAACCATTAGTATGGTTATGCAAATGCAGCAACAATAACATGAGCTAGCAGCTAGAGGCTAATTAAAAATAGAAATTAGAATTTACAATTATTTTTCCATTAAAACTTAGCTGAGCAAAGGTTTCATGAAGTGCTTCTAGTATTTTATACTGAACTACTTTAACAAAGAGGCCATAACGAGATCAAACACTGTCATTTTTTATTTTGCCTAGCTTTCACTTATTGGTAGTCTTGCGTGTGACTGCTAAGCAGCATTGCATTTGTATTCAAGTCTCATTTAGAATTTTGAGTTTCTTTTTAAAAAACGAATGTTTTAATGACTTTTTAATTACAATGTGTTCTTACCTCCATATTAAAAAGATGGTTCCACCAATAGCAAGGAGAGCTAGAGCACCAAAAACAGCCCCAGCAATGGTTCCAGTTGAATTAGGCTCAGATGGCACTAGAAAACCAATGTTTCAGATTGTCATTAAACGTGTTTCTGAGTATTATTTTGGTAGACTCTGTCATGCCAATATTTATCCTAGAAATAAACTACCTTAACAACGCTTAATGTTGTTTTCGGTAATGTGCTTGTTGAATAAATGCTTTCAGAATAATGTAGATATGATTTTATGTGATTAGGTTAAATTATTCTGCATTGAAACTAGTACCAAACTTCTTATTTGATGTGATTAAGGCTTTTACAGACTTCATCAGCTGTGACCAATTTGCTTTTTCAAGTTAATATCTTGCAAAAAGACACAATTTTATTTAATTTATTAGATAACTAGTTGAAACTTGAGTTATTGTTTGAGCTGCAGAATTCAACCAGAAAAAATAACAGTTATTACTAGTTAGATCAAATTTATTGGCTCTTAATAGTAAAATATGCTATATAATTTATTTTGAACTCATTTTTATTGTAAAAATGAACCAACGATACATTTAATTAATTTATAGCTGAAGAAATTTTTTACTACCAATTTTGCTATGCCAACTAATTCAGAAGTTAGTTGCAAACAATTACTTTTTATATCATGGAAAATGAAAAAACAAGTTGAAATTTTGTTTCGAACAAAATTGTAACAAGTAAAATTTGTGTTGGTTAGTAATTGTTAGTCAGTTGTTCCTCAAACCTAAGTAAAGCGCAAATACTTAGATTTAATTTAATGTCAAATAAAATTAATTGATTTAGCTGGAATGTGTTCTAGCAGATGTAATTCTACATACCAGTAACTGTTTGTAGTTCAAGGACCATTATGAGTGGTTCATATCCCTCCTGCAATATTAAGTCATATTATGTCCTGAAGCTTAAATTATTACAATATGAATGCCTTTTTTCTAGATATAAGCTATGACTGCAGTATACAGTGGAGCTGCGCAACGATTATAAATTAATTGCAATTATCAACTGGTTTGAACCAGTTAATCGCCGAATAATCTTAGAATTAACCTAGCAAAAACTTGCATATTCAAAAATAAATAATATAGCTACATATAAATTTATTATATTTGAGACAATTGTTAGCAGGAGTACATGTTATGTACATTGTACATAAGTTACATTGTAATAATCATTATAGGTATGAAAATAGTCTATCAAAGTCTATAATTAAGTCAGCCAAGAGTTGAGGCAGCTGAGTTTATTCACATTATTTGAATAAAGAGATGCCCCCTTTCTACATACGATATTGCCAGCTTTAGAGAATAGCCACTCGCAAGTGGCAGTAGTAGTAGTTATTTTCTGCAAGCGCTGGTGATGATTTCTGCACAGTAGGATGAAAATTAGCTAAATTATATCTTAATGATGATGTATTGTGGTGGTAGGCAAATTATTTTCGCATACATGTATTTTGCGCTTCGCATTCTTGTTTACGCTTCCAGCAACATACGGAAATGAGCTGCCTAATATGGACGACATTTGTATGTTTTCATGTTCCAATAAAGTGTCAATCTCATAATGCTAATATTGTGAAGCTGAAATAAATTTGTGATTTTTTGAATAATAGAAATACATGCAAATAATTTGCCTAAGAAAGCTTTTAAAAAAAAAGTGTAAGATAAATGTATTAAATAATACTGAAATCTCTTGTATTGTTATTACCTAGAAACATGTTCAATTAGCTAACAACATGGCGGCTTAGGGCAGATCGGCACAGTGTTTGTGCATTGTATTGTATAAACAAGTTTAATTTTAGCGACTCACTTTGTGTTTTCATAGTGGAGTGCAAAATAATTGTGGTGTATATAATTGGTAAGAAGGTGTTGCTTGTCATAACATTTATCTGTTAGCAAATTAAATGGTAATAACCTGCTATGTTAATGTTATATATTGAACAATACAAAGGAACCACATCATGATCACCACCTCGGTTGTATTTTATTTAAAGATTGATTGGCTCAACTCAGTTAATCGTGTTTTTGTATTGATACCATTAATCATTTAATTAACGAGATCATTGCACAGCTCTACTATTTAGCATAGCTTTGTTGAAGCTTCTCATATATAAACTGAATACTGACCAAATTACATGTAGATATGAAGGTTTGAAGAAAATTTCAACTTAAAGTAAACGTACTTACATCCACAAAAACTCGTACTGCCAAATACACATCATATGTTGCCCCAAAATTAAGAGAAGGATTTCCATCGGATCCGTCTCCTGCTATTAACTTGTATTCTATCACAATTTCAGCTGCAGGAATAGTTTTAGCAACATAACAGTTTTTGGCTGAGACTTGAGGACAGGTAGTTTCAGTAGATCTTTTTTCTCGAGACTGTTCTGACAGCATAACTAGGTATTCACTGCAAACAATATGCACTTCATTTTTACGAATTTCAAATTATCGGTTCTGCATGTGCAATATTTAGTCAATCAATAAAGATTTACGACTTTCAAGTTTATAGTAAAGAAGTGACTAGTGCCAGAAGTCTATGAAAGAAAGGCACCAGTGGAACTGAAAGTGTTCCTGAAAGATGAAAGCTGAATGTTTTTCTAAGTCAATGTTTATTTAATGCTAGCCTAAAGTAATATAGTTTAGTTATAACTTTGAAACAAAACTTTGTTTTACAAAATACATGTATCTTAGCTGTATTTGAGTGATATCAATCTATAAATTTGTTAATACTTTGAACACCAAGGAAATTGTTCCTTACCTGACATCTACATTTTCCACCAATACAGGTCTGATAGTTATGGTCACAGTTGGAAGTTTAGCTCTTTTTGGAGGTCGATTGATAGTTGGTTGCATGTTTCCTCCATCGTTCTTTGCTGTGAATCAAAATACATTGGCTGAAATTGAATTTATCAATAGCCAATAACTAGGTTTGAATTTATAACTATCAGCTTACAAAGTATAAAAACATATTGCATGCAGCATCAAACATGGGCAACATGAGTTCAAATTATTAGTTTTGAGTGCAATGAAAAGGCATAACCAGATTCAAAACTAGGACAAGTATACTCTATGTATCAATATACTTTGGTTAAGTTTAATAACATAGTTACTAACCCATTTATATGAAGAAGCAAAACATACAGACCAAATATAATAAACGTGTCATGCTATTATCGTGTCGCATTAAACTTCTAATTTTACATCACAACTGTATTTGATAAAAAATATCAATTCTTAGACTTAAGGTAAGAACTTCTAAATAATTTTAAAGTTGATTTTACAAACATTAGAATGCTTTTAGACCAGCTCAATTGTTTAGTAAAAAATTGATTTTATACACGTTGAAAGCCACTTCACAGTATTAGTCACAATAAAAAAGTTGGCATTTGGCGGATTGCCCACTGACTTTATGGGATAATAGATATGGCAGCTTTAGAACCTAGGAGTCATAATTTCTATAACATTGAGTAGCAGTCTGAATGATAAAATTGTTTTAGTTAAACGTTTTTGTACTTCATCAATGCTGCTTGTTAATTTTTATCAAGGAGCAAAAAGAGAAATTGACCCTCATACTCAAACTAGTAAAATAAAACTTACAAGCGAAACAATACTGACAAAACAAACTATCAGTCAATTAAACATGTTTAAGAATTATTGATATTATTTATAAATCCTAAGCAAAGTTTAAAATTTCTCAATTGCTTCATACGACTTACATTTTAACTGGGTGTAGGTGTAGACAGCTGTAGCATTCCCTAGTCCAACTGAGTTTTCAGCCTTAGCTGAACAATTTATTTTTGTTGCAGATGGTAACCCAGAAAAATTGCCAAATGCAATCCCATCTGACTGCATAACCATTATTTCTTGACTGGTGTAGCAGCTCAACTATAACAACAAATTGGCATGACTAAGTGACAGATGACAACTACTCTTAACATAAAGACAGAAATAATAAAATTAAATTAAACTTATATTTATCATGCAATAAAGTTTATTTAATAATTACATCTGCATGCATTAATAGGTTGTGAGCTGAGCAGGCAAAGAGCTCTAAAAATTATGTTTCGTTAGCACCCCCTTTCAGTGACAATTTCTGCAGTGATTCAGACTACTTTTGGTATGGAGAATTCTAATGAGTGGCAGGTTTTAAACTCTGTTCATGTGGCTAAATAAATGCCAGGGCAACAGTGACTAAGAAAATCATCACTACTTAGCTTAGACCAATATACTAGAGCGAATATATGCATGATTTGTTCATTCAATAAACGAGAGCAAGACTGATGGTTAATGCATTGCTGGATTGAAATTTATTTATTTTTTAAACTGACTACAGGCATCTTGATCAGTAGCATCCTAATAATGATTATTAATTTTAGTTAAATTACATAATTATTTTATAGAATAATTATAAGTCCCGTTATCTCACCTTAAATTTTTGAGTGGTAAAGTATCACAAGTCTAAATAAGCAATCACTCGCCTCACTGTGTTTTCTCATAGCAAGCACAATTTTGCTGTTACTAGTAAGTCTCCGATGTCATATTCTTTGAATCTGGGAGTCCTTCCAAACAAGTTGAAAGCATAAATCATTAGAAACAGTCCCTTCAGGCTCATTAAAAAAGTGTTCTCCTAGTTTTCTAGACAGTGACTAAGTGCATGAACTTTGCGATTAGTCAATGATTACCAAATGAATTTTTTGAGAGCTATGTATGTGGGCTACACAAGCCATGTCAAAGCTCAAACCTTGAATTCATTAACCTTCTATCTTATTACTTTCAATAATTCATCAGTGTCAGGTTATAAAACATAATTAGGGAGTTTTGATTTTTTTTGTAAAATAAAGCTATTAAAACGTACAATTATATACACATTTAAATATATGTATTTACATTTATATATATATATATATAGTTTATGTGTGTGTGCGTGCGTGCATGTGCGTGTGCATGCATGTGTGTGTGTGTATACATGTAAATACGTATATGTACACGTGTATATAATTGTATGAATTAATAGCTTTATTTTAGAAAAAAATCAAAACACTTTAATTACAGTATGTTCTATAACCTGACTCGGATGAATTATAGAAAATAATAAGATACAAGGTAGGTGTATTCAAGGTTTTAGCTTTGAAATGACTTGTGTAGCCCACATACATGGCTCTCAAAAAATTAATTTGATAATCATTGACTAAGCGCACAGTTCATACACTTAGTCACTGTCTAGAAAGCTGGAAGAACACTTTTTAAAGAGTTTGAAATGTCGGTTTCCAATGGTGTATGCATTCAACCTGTCTGGAAGTACTCCCAGATTTACAGAACATGCTATCGGAGACTTACTAACAACAGCAAAATTGTGGTTGCTAGGAGAAAACACAGTGAGGTGAGTGATTGCGTTTTTTAGACTTGTGATACTTTACCACTCAAACATTGAAAGTGAGATAATGGAACTTATAATTATTCTATAAAATAGTTATTATGTAATTCAACTACATAATAAATAATCATTATTAGAATTAACTGATTAACTAAAATTAATACTCATTATTAGAATGCTACTGGTCAAGATGCTTGTAGTCAGTTTAAAAAATAACTAAATTTCAATTCAGCAAAGCATTAACCATTAGTCTTGCCCGCGTTTAACAAATGGACAAATCATGCATATATTCACTCTAGTATATTGGTCTAAGCTGACTAAGTGGTAGTGAATTTATCAGTCAATGTTGTCCTGGCATTCAATTAGCTACATGAATAGAGCTGGAAACCTGCAATCCATTTGATTTCTCTATATCAAAATTAGTTGTGAACCCTGAACAAATTGCCACTGAAAAGAGGTGCCAACAGAAATGTATAATAAACTGCCTTGGCCCACAGCCTATAAAGCAAATTTGAGAACAATTCTAGTTCTTGATTGCCTGAAAATTTATGACTGTAATATATAGATTCTCAGGTTGTTATGTTATTGAGTTACACAAGTTGATGCTATTAGGATGCTTTGACCTATGAACATGCTTAACAACACTGTTCTAGAATATTATAGAGCAAATTGAGCAATAGGCAAACTTACAGTATAACCTTTGATGATACCATTTGGAACTTCCGGCTGTGTAACATTGATAGAGACACTATTCAAAGTTGATTGTATAGCAAAAATGTTTGGCTTTCCAGGCCGATCTAAATACAAATATAGGGATAACCTTAAGGAACTGTAAAAATGTCCAAGTGTAATAGATTTGTAACTGTAACCTATTATAAACTCTATTTCATTGTTCAAAGTATAGCAAACTATTGTAGAATTTCATAGAATCGCACATTTAATAATGGTATTGTTTCTATAATAAATGCTACATTTAAAAAGTAAATATTTTAATTATGGACACATAATCCAATTAGTTTGATATATACAATTATTCATGACACTTTACAACAGTGTTTTGCCCTCAACAGAAACATGGATGCTAAATATTAAAACATTGAGTGTAAAATAATACAACTGTTAAAATAATGTAAGCTAATATAACTGACACTGTTCATCAGCCAACCAAAAGCGTTTAGTTTTTATTTTGTAAGCTACAGTAGTAACATGTTATATCAACATGCACAACTAACATCTAGTATTATTGACAGTGTGTAAAGCTTCTTTAAGATTATTTAAATATATATTTTTAACTTGTATATTTGTTTCTACAGTTTTGCTAAAGATTGTTTCGAAAAACTAAGCTTGCATATTCTCAATACTTTGAACTTCAGTTGCTAAAAACATGAAATTGTATAAATGCAAGCATGAGAAGGAAAGCTTACCGGTTTCACTTGTGAGAATATATTGGATGCTTCCTTTCTTTAGATTGGCATTGTTAACAGCTGTTATAGTCACTGAATAGTTAGTAAAACCTTTCAAACCATGTATGATGATGATCCCATGAGTCTGAGTGGTATCAATGTAAGGTAGTGAACCATCACGACTAACAGTGATGACATAGTAGGTGATACTATCACAATAGGGAGTTGACTCCTAGAATATCAGCCAAGATCACAGTAAGCTATGTTGTAGTGAAAATCAATTAGTTTTTCCAGATGAACCTTCTTGAATATAAAATAGACCAAATTTGTTGCAATGTGACAAGTTTTACTACATAAAACCTATCTTTATGTTGTTACAAAACAACATGCTCTGAGTGTTAACCCTAAAAAAGTAACTATTAAACTCTTAGCTATTTTCTAAAACTTCTCAAAATTCTTTCATGTTTAAGAAAACCTGAGATGGTAATAAGTTACCTCAAAAGAAATGTTGAGAGAAGCTGATGAGTTTCGAAATGAAGTAACGTTAAACTTTGGACTTTCTGGACCTAAAATTATTACAGAGCAAATGATGTGGAGATTGCTAAAACAATGTAAAGGTTGAATTTGCTGTAATGTATAATCAGATAAACAAAGTTTTAAGGGTCCAAGTATTGTGAAAGCATTATACAAGTGAAAAATATCATGGAACAAACAAGCTTGTGATAATAGTACTAAATTAGAGTAAAAGCACTAAAAATTTATGATTGTTCTTAACGATTCCTATATCAACAAATATTACAACATCAATTGCACATGCTTACAAGTGTTTAAAAGCGCTGACAAATAATTATTCTCTGCTATTGCCAGAACTAGTTTATTGCTTTGAGCACTTGCACGCAATAACAGGGCTTATTTGACTTTGAATTAAAAAAAAAGAACTTTGTGTTTGTTTGTAGTAAACATGCAAATGTATTAATTGAAATAGTTAAATATGTGAAAGTACACAACTGTGACTCGTTAATAGTTTTGTTATTCAAAGGGATGAGTTACAAAGTCATGTACAGCCAAGTCTGGTGTAGACAGCTAATAAAACATTATTTCATTGTCAAATCTATATCTGTGAAGAAAATATGACCATGGCTTTAATGGCTACCTCATTTTCTTTTTGTTAAACTACATTATAATAAAGTTGGTGTCGTAAAAAGCTTTACTAAGTATAACGGTTGCATGTAGTAAACATTGTATAAATCCATGCTGAATACAAAACAAATGTTTGTATGAGACATAAAAATAAGTATATGTAGTTATCCACCATCGTTCTGCTTAAAATCTAGCACGGTATAATTGATATATAAAAGTGCATAGTATGCTTGTAAGTGTCTAAATAACACTATTTTTATAGCTAATGACTTTACAAGCGCAAAATTTGGAATGAGTTTCCATCTGTGCATATTTCTCTTAACGCGAATAGAATCTTAGAAATTTTAACAGCCAATAACAATCAAGCATATCAACTATATGTGTACCATGTATTACAGATGTGTACCAACAAGTTGTCAGTTAGCTTTGTCTACTTAGAGAAAGCTCAATTTCAAAACTGACAATTTTCAACTAGTGATATATTAAAGCTAAACACTCTCAGCGTTACGATTGTTACAATACACTGTAGGGCTGCATCAGCCTGGCTTGCATGTTTTTAGTATTCGAATAGTCCTATTTTCTGCACCGACTTATGTTTTAAAAGAACAAACTCCCTTCAGGTACGGTTCTTTTTGAGTTTTGGTTCAAACTGGCTGCAAGAAACCTAAAGAAAATATAATAATTCACTGCCACAAGGCATCTGTAGTTCTATCAGTGCTCCAGGTCCAGTGCCTATAGAGGTTGATGCGTTAACTCTGCACAGCACTCTATCTCCTGCATTGTAGTTACAGTATGTTGCCACTTTGTTCTCTGTTTGATTCCACTCTTTCTTGTTATAATTTCCAACTGTTTGGCAAAGGTGCTGTAATTACACAAAAATTCTCAGTACCATGCAACCAAATAAGTAAGGGTTTAAGATAGCAGGAAGTGGATTGAAGAAATTATTAAGTTTTCTGTGTGAAAAAGCAAGTTGTTGAACTTATTGTATATTGCAATGTGTCCGTGAGGTAATAGAGTTTGTGAATAAAACCTTTCTATCATTAATATTGTAGACAATTCAAATTATGTAGGGTAGTCTCATATATTCCCAGGGTTTGTCGCATGTCACATGTTATACTGTTTGCTTTACCGGTTTTCTGTAACTAGAGACAGTTTATATATTCAAAAGAAGCCAAAATAAGATATACTGCTAATATAATCACACACGTTAACATAAAAACTGTTTGGGATATAAATAGTAACTTAGTCAACCAACAGATACTGCTATCATTCAGATTGTTGGTAAGTAAAGTCAAAATAGACTGGATTAAGCCAAATAATATTCTTTTTTACCATCATTCATTTAAATTATATTAATTGGTCCTTTTGTTAATAAGCCTTCAAATTTAATAAATAAGCAGTTATCTATCTACATTTGATTCATTGCAATAAGTATTCCTTGTTGAGCAGTTAAAACTTTCTGCCAATTATTCTACCTGATGTCGTTATCATTAGAGATTTTTTTAAGATAGCTAGCATATTTGTGGCTAATAAATGGCAAGTTTTAAGTAAACCTCAAATTGCCAGGGATTTTTAAAGTAGACTAAAAACATCAAAGTGTTGTATGTTACAATTGCAGTTGTTTTAAACATTTAAACTTGTAAGCATACAAAACATTATTTACTTACAATTATTGAGATGACAGAATTTTTAGTCATCTTGTGACTCAAAGTCATCAAACTCAGTTTACTAAGTTGACTCAGTAACCGGCTAAG
The DNA here is from genome assembly GCF_963576615.1 of Watersipora subatra. Classification (NCBI taxonomy): domain Eukaryota; kingdom Metazoa; phylum Bryozoa; class Gymnolaemata; order Cheilostomatida; family Watersiporidae; genus Watersipora; species Watersipora subatra. The sequence continues at coordinate 25,703,142 of NC_088714.1, forward strand.
CTAATCAAAGACCTTAGCATTCAGTAGCATTTCGAAAGCTCAGAATGGTTGCAACAGCTGTTATTCTTTGCCATGAGTAAAAAGAACAACTGAACAAATGGATAGACATGCAGATCAATGCATAGACGCATAGACAATGCTCAATAATAATATAGGTATATAAAATATTTACTGCTACACGGAACGGGTGTAACTAACGTATTTGGTTATCACCAAGGTTTTAAGTCCTAAAATTTTAGCTGTTTGATGGAACCGCTTAATTCATAGTTCTATGCACTATTTAAAGTAGTCAAAGGAATACTATTACTTACTGAATAGTTTGTAATAACTCCATTAGGAGTAAGAGGCTCCTCCCACATTATTGTAACACATGGCGTATTTTCTACATGTGTTAAGCTGCTTGGTTTTTCCGGCTCTGTAACACAACACTACTCTGTAAATACTCTATGTAAACATGTGGAAGCATTTTACTTGATTACTTAGTAAAATACAGATTATTCTTTGTTTTCAAACAATGAAATAATTTATATTGTGTAACAGTGCGTTATAAACAATTTACCAAATTCCGCTAAAGCATTTAAAGCTGTACTTACGGCACTTTTATTAGCATTTTTAAATGAAAGCAAAATATTCTGAAATGTTTTTAGTGTGTAATTTTTGGAAAATACATTGTGATCAACCTTGTATTTTTTATCAACCTCATGCTGCCCTCACTTGAAAACTTTTACAAGAATTGTCAGTACATGTAGCGTTATGTTTTTTGCATGCTGTTGGAGTTGGCCATCAACCATGTTGATAACCAACCACCAATGCAGTTTGAGAACACAAGAGCAATCTATTGCCAAACTATCATATTGACATCCCAATGTTGATTGAACTCTTTTCCTGCTACTTGGCAGGCGAAGGTGCTAACCTCAAGGACACACAACTCCAAAAAATAGATTATCAGTGGACTAGTTTTTTAGAATACAGAATAACAACTAAAACCTTTTGTTTATTTTGAGCATTAGTCACTGAGATCAGTTACATGTACATGTATGTCATGAGATCAAATAGCACAACTCGAGAAAGAAGAATTCGGCTGCACTCGCCAGAAAAACAGTTCATGGTGTTTTATACTCAGATCATTCAGAAAACAAGTAAATCCTTAGGGCTCACCACTAAATTACCAGTGTATTCTTAATATTTAATATCTGAAAACGGATTTAATTAAATGGCTACAAAGAAATTATCAAGCTATCAAAAATAATCTATTTAGTGCAGACTGACACATATGTGAATGTTTTTAGCTATCATTGCTTATCATGCTTGCTTGATATGTCGCATTTATTTTCAGGTAATATCGTGTTAAGCCATTTAATGTAGTCGACAGGAAATTCCGTAAAAGTTTCCCATTAAGCATATCATTTGAGATTCGGTGATTGGACATGGGTATAGTCTTCTATAGCTTAGATTGTTAGTTTCATAAACTAGTTGTGATTGAGCACTAACTCTTATTTATCATTACTCTAATTAGAACTGACAATCCTAGAAGGCAAAACAACTGCAATATCGATATCTGGTTGAAGCATATAAATTACTTGCTTGAGATTTTGTGAGTAGGTAGCAAAATCTTCTTTGCCTGATGCACCAATAATATTTTACTCTAATAATTTTGCAACTAAGCTCATAGTTATGAAATTCTAACTTCTTAGGTACTCGTGATTAGACTAAACTTTATGTTGAGCTGTAATAATATCACAACATGTACTGGCAAAACTTAGACCACTTATTACTAAAACTATAAGAGCTAATTCAAATGATTAGGCACAACAAGTTTAGTTATGGTGCAGCCCGAAATGAACTTTCTCTATGAACTAGTAGTAGAAACAGTTAGTAGCAGAGACCGCTAAAAGCTGACAACTAAGTAAAAAAAGTGTATTTAGTAGGTGTGTTGGGTGTTCTTCCATATAGTTAATTCTGAAATAACAATTTGTCCAATGAGAGAGTGAGTTAGATGGTGTCTCTCTATTTGTTGGTATAAATAGAATAAAATTAAACTAATTCTCACTTCATCTTCATTTTTCCATTAATATTTGTTCAACATTTTATTATGCTTATATTTCATAAAAATTTACAAAAACTCTAAAAAGGATTTTATGTAGTTTACTGTATAAGGCATGACAAGTACATGGCATTTTATTATAATCAATTTAGTGTACTTCCAAATTACAGTGTGGCAGACAAAGCTAAATGTTAACCAAGTTGATGAATCAATATCAGCAGACATCATCAGGATAAAAAGTGAAGCTGAAAGGAAAAACGAATGGTCTAAAAATTGTTATTGCATTTATGCTAATTATTGTTTGAACATTCTATATTTAAAATATGTGTAGTTACATAAATAAAAGCAATAACTGAATTAATCGAGATAAGAATTACCTAAAACTGGTAAAGTATTAATAATACTATTATTGAATATAATGCATCCTAGGTAGAACACTACATAATTTGGGGCTTGGAAAATAATAATTGTTATGTCAGCAGGAATAAACTGATCGGCCTATTTTGATTAAAAAGGTCTACTAAAATAAAAACTTTGTAAATGGTATGTTGCCTATATAAATATAACTTTCAATCTATGATGAAAATGCAAGAAGACTTAAGAAAAAATATATTTATATATTATTTACAAGCAAAGTAAATCTATTCAATGCTTTGTTAATGATTAGCTTAAAACGTTGTTTTTATTATTTACCAAAAATAGTCTATTCACCAATTTAGTTGAGACGGAAGCAGTTTTGAGGAGTATAATGCAGGTAGAAAAAAGTAAGTTAGAGTTAAAAAACCCAGAATCACTAAATTGCTGAATTAAAAATGATTTTTAAAGATATTTTAAATAGTTATTAACAAGTCTTATGATGATATGTCTTGGCCTACAGTTTGCTATGTCTAAAACAGACCTAGAAAATTCCCGCGCACCTGTTTATTATGTAATATTTCTATGCCTCAAAACCCTATCTACTCGTGAGCTATTTTTGATGAAAAAGCAACAATATCTAGTTTAAGTGTATATGAAAATATATGTACATATTTATAAAGAAAATAAAAAGTATATCCAGATGATGGCTAGATATGTCTTTATGTTTATTTTTATCAGTGCCAAAAATTGTAAAACTTTTCTGAACTTTTCCATTTTTACTGATTCAATTGAGCTACTTTAATAATTGCTGCCGGGTTTTCATTTTTTAAGCTTTGAGTTAGCAATGCTTTTTATGTATACTAGTTGGCTGCTGAAGAGTTATCTCTGCTGTAGAAAAATCATTTTTTCAAGATAAGAAAGGTCTTTGGTTTACAGTATATTAAAATGAGAGTGAATTAGCTCGATGTTTAAAGAGGTGACAACTCATTTTTAAGTATTTTTAGCCAACATATGAAATTATGTTTAACTAATACTTACTTGCTTCTCCAGTAGTTATTGTATGTGATTGGAAGCTAACGAATCCTTTATCATTGGTTGCCTCAACAGTAAAGTTGTAGGTGGTGACTGGCTTTCGATCATTAAACACAGAACTTGCCTTGAACTGTCTATTGTTAATCTTGTATCTAAGTTGTGTTAGACTATCACAGTTGATGGCTATTGTCTGGAACATATTATAGTAAGCAGTGTAAGAAATGGATGTAAATATAGCAATAATCACAAACAAATGAGAATGAGATTCCGTTTCACTAATATTAACAGCTTTACTTCATAAAGGGTGATTACATAAATACCTCAGTATTAACCTCAACATCAATGTCTCTGCTATTGGTATCACTGTTGTAGTCATCCACAAATGTCAGTTCTTCTGTAAAACTTGGAGCTAAAAAAGAAAATTTGTCTACATTAACAGATGAGCATTTTTCTTAAAGGTTGACTTGCAACAAAATTCACATTACAGTTATTTGGTATCAAAAGATTCGCCATGTCTTACTCTGTAGTGTGGTAGGTGCCAAATATGTGGAAATGTGATTAAAAGCTCTTAAAAGCTCTAAAACAAAAAGCCGCCGTAGATTGGAATCTCTTGATTTCGATGACGTATCCGCGCTGTATGGTTATTGTCTTGTCACGTGATGTTCTCGCGCGAATTGAAAGGCCAATAAAAAGCTCAATATCAAACTTATCGTAGCAATAGTTTATGATAAACACTTCGGGTTTTACCTAAGACTCCGTATCAAATATAGATGCTCGCTACTTTACAGTTTCGGCTTGGCCATTCCGTTCGACTATTCGTGTCTGAGTCGCGTTCATAAAAAATGTCAAATTCTGAAAAGTTAAGACCCTGGCGTTTCGAGCCTGACGCTCTATCTGAAGAAGATCCTCAACAGAATCAAACCTCCCAGCAAGTAAGCACCGCCACTAGCAAGCTCTTATGTGCCAAGCTAGCTAGTAGTAATAGTTTTAGCTCGAGAGTGATAGAACGAATATTATTATATATGATTTTAATGATGATAATTATCGCTTCAATATTGCGAAAAAATAATTACAGGTTTTTCTCGAATGACAACATTCACAATTTTAATATTTAAATCTAGTGCTGCACTAATATACTGTTGGATAACATCGACCTGATGTATTAGCTATGATTGCATAGACAAATCTGTTCATTTCTTTAGGAGCAAATACCACCGGCTACAGAGTGGTGTGCCTGCAAGCGTTGTCAAGACATGCCATCTCTTCCTGAATGTTTGTGCTGCCATTATGCTGAGTTTGCGCATTGTCTCCTTGACCGAGGGGAGCATGAATGCCTGTGTATGCATCCTGGTGTAAACGAATTTGTGGCGTCTGCACCCGTTGAGTTGAGGTGGAATAATTACCTGCGATATCATAGTGAGTTGGATATTCATTTAATGCCAACAACACCAAGGCTATGCTAATGTGTCAAGCATTATCTAAAATTCTTGTGTTACACATTTAATGCATCAGTTGAACACACATATTCTGAACTCGTGGAACACAAGGAGAACTGTTATATTTGGCCTGTACACTTACTACAGTAGAGAGTGTATTAGTTTTATGATTTTATTATATAAAGATTGAGATTATTTTGATGATCAGCAATTATTGTTTTTCAATAATTGCTTTGGTAGATAATCTATTCCCATTTGGAGAGCCATCGCCAAATGCTCGGAAAAGGTTGTGTGCATACCGCAATCTTGTGTTTTGGTTTATGCCGCAAATCTTGTTTGCAAGTCTGCAAACTCTTCTTCATCATCCGTTGGTGGGAAAAGAGCCCGAATATTAGACACCAAGCAGGCAGGTAGAGGCCGTCGCTCACGGCGACAAATTTGTGGCATAGGCCAAAACACAAGCTTGCAGTATGCACACAACCTTTGTAACAACATCCGTTGTAATGGACCTCACTCTCAGGCCGTGGGAAATTAGATCGGACTGGCATCGCTTGAAGCCTTCCAGCTCCATGGTGTTAGAGCTGGTGGTCTCTGTTGACTGCAAAATAAAGAAAGTTGCGACCAACAATTACTTTCACATTATTTGAATGAACTATTTAGCTATATGAGCAACTTCATGTTTATGTATTGATAACTACTAAAAAATTTGGGTTTTTGTCAGGCTGTGAAGTAAAAACTGTCAAAGTTTTACCTTGACAAGATGGCTGCTGACTATTAAACCGCAGCTCTGATCCATCATAGTGTAGGCTCTGTATAGTGCGCAATGCCCCGGACTATCGCATCTACCGTCACCTGCCAAATCAAGCTCCCAATCGATTGCTGCCATCAATCCCTCGTTATGCAGGGTGTACTGCTCAGCAATACACTGTAAAATATTGTAAAACTTCATTATACAAGATTAATTTGTAGCATTATCATTAGTCTAAGAATGTAGAATCCTCTTCCCCTTTTTGTGCTATATTATGATGAAGAATCAGAATTTTGAATTATAATATATTTTGCTTGGGAAGGATGACATATTTTCATTTCAAGAAAAAAATTGTTTCTAAATGTCGTTATTCAATTAGTGTGCCAAGCTTTTACTCACATTTTCCAAGTTTATGAGTAAATATTAACACTCACACCATGTAAGTATTCTCTTTGTTGGTAGAGGCAAACGCTGTGGCTTGGTATTGCGATGTTCAGGAGCGACAGAAAACGGAAGTTCTGCGTAAGGCATCCGCCAGAAAAGAGTGATGCAGCTGCCAGCAGGGGGGTTGATGACGTGAGCTCTGTTCACCCTGGCAGTTGTTTCCCAAGTGTACGATCGGTGACAGGAGGCACACGTAACCTTGAACTCTACCCATCCGCCTTCTCGCACCATCGTGAATGAGCAGGGGAGGGCGCAGGTGTGACAGTGAAATAGTCGCTGGAGCGCTGTCACACTTACTATTATTTTCTCCTCTTTGAAGGAGGATTCGGGTCTGAAATCACGACACAATAGTTGACTTGCAATAAGATATGTACAACATCATTTCCTGTTATTATATCATATTTGCTTGATCAGAAAAAGAATAAATATATAGCCATGCAATCATGACACAGATTTTACAAAACCCTATCAGAATCCATGATATTGTAAAAATAAAATGTGAGTAATAACTCTATGGATATTTTTTATATTTTGTCAAGTTTGGTTTAGTTCAGCTCTATCTTACATGTAATTGGAGAGCGTTTGACGCTGGCCAACATAGCGCTCAAACTCTTCCCAGTCTTCAGTGGCTGGCACAAATTCTTCATCTAATACTAATAATAATCAACTAATAATATTAATATGCTATTAACGATGATACCAGAAAATGACAATAACTATTTTATATAACATATCTATAAGTGAGTGGGGTTAAGAAATTTGGCGAAATTAATCGTGAAACAACATTATTTTATCAATTATATATTAATATATTACGTTTTACAGATAGATATGCAGTATGAATTAGTTTTGTTATTATAATAAGGATAATACACGTAATTAAAAAGATGAAATACTAATAATATTACAATTAAATGACATTAATATTGTTATATTAAATATAGATTAATACAGTACTATTAGGAGAATACTAGAAAATAACCCGAGTTACAACTACTAATACAAGTAGTTCATAAAATAAATTACTCACGTGCTTTGGTGACATGTGGAGTATGCAAACAGGTTAGAAAACATGTCGTCTTTGAACTGGCGAAAACAAAGGTAAGAGTAAGCAGGCGAATAAATAAAGTTTGTCACATCCAGCTTCACCCAGTTGTTCCACGCCCGGTGGAAGTCTGGTCTTTTCTCAGCTCTTGGCCAAAAAAAGGTGCTTCTCAGCTTGGCAGCTGCACAAACACTATGTGGCGCGTTAGACATTATGACGAATTGAAATAAACAAGTTTAATATGAGAAAGCGTGTTTGCTATTTGCGATAGATCAAACTTGAACTGAAACTAACATTATCTGGTCATGTGACTTACAATTCCCGCTATATGGCGCGAAAAATTTCTACAGCATTTTTCAACCATCATAGCGGACCAAAAGGCTCATCATTTTTATCAGATGATGATATGTAATCGTTCAAGTTAAGCTTAAAAAATTAAACATATTTTTATGCTATGTTTTGAGATATCAGTGCTCAAAGTTGCAGCATTACGATGCCGATAAAATGGACGCGTAAGAACAATAGACATGGTTTTTATCGCAAGCGTGAAGTATATTTGTGAAAATAGTTCGACCAATAAGGATGCATGAAAGTGTAAACATAAACTATCTCGCACACATTTTAGCCGTTTTAGCACACATACGTCATATTTTAGCCGTTTTGGAAAACGAATCCAAACTAGGGCGGTCTCGTGTGGCTGCGATTTCCTGTTCGTTTTTTAGCTTTTACGAGCTTTTAATCACATTCCCACATATTTGGCACCTACAACACAATAGAGTAAGACATGGCGAATCTTTTGATACCAAATAACTGTAATGTGAATTTTGTTGCAAGTCAACCTTTAAGCAATACTGCTATTGTTCAACACATGGTATACATACAACCAAATATAATTACTTTATGAAAGTTTTTTTACGATATTAAATAAGAGAGAATCAGTGGATAATCTGAGGAGAGTCTTGACAGATTCAGTCTTTACTCTCTGTTCCAAGCATTTTGAAAACCTATTAATAAACAGAACTCTAAATGTTGTACAATTTTTTTACCCATATACAATTTGACAGCGTCAAGTTTGACTTAAGAGTGTGCAAAGCTCTTAAGGTGACCTAATGGTCATGCAATCTTTTGCATTAACCCTTGGAAAAGTTTTAAAATTTGTTTTCAATTACTAGTGTTTTTTGTACTACTACTATGCATTACTAACAATATATTATATATATATAAATATATGTATAAATATATATATAAATATATATATATAAATATATATATAAATATATATATATAGATATATATATAGATATATAAATTTGTTTCCTCACCCCGGACACCCCGTGTGGGTGGTAAATTCTGCTCTAACTCGGGTCTCCTACCAGAGACCTGGGAGTTTGAGCACTCGCCTCAAAATCTTAGCTGTTCCCAATAGCGCACTTTTCTGCAACTCACCTGAGTTGATTGTTGTTGGTATTTGGGCAAGCCACATTTTATGCGCCGGTGTTATTGAGCCCATTGCCCCAATGATTATTGGGATTACAGTTGTTCTTACATTCCAGCATTTTTCAATCTCTTCTCCAAGAGAGAGATATTTCTCTACCTTTTCTTTTTTTTTGCTGGCTATATTGTAGTCATTGGGTACTGCTATATCTATTGTAGTAGCCCTCTTGTTCTCCTTGTCTACCACCACTATATCTGGTTGGTTTGCTAGGACATGCTTGTTAGTTCGGATGTAGAAGTCTCAGAGGATCTTAGCGCGGTCATTTTCATTGACCTTACCAGGAGCTTCCAACCAGTGTTGTGGTTTATTAAGGCCATACTCATCGCATAGACTTCTATACACAACACCTGTGACATGATTATGCCGCTCAGTGTATGCGGCATAATCATACACTTGAAAGCTAGCTGCTTGCATCCACTGATGATGTGTTGGATGGCTTCAGGTGCATCTTTGCACAGTCTGCGTCTAGGATCGTCTCTAGTGTGATAGATTTTTGTTTGGAGGTGCCTTGTTGGGAGCACTTGCTCCTGGGCTGCCATGATTAGCTACTCTGTATTGGTAGTTAGGTTTCCTTTGTTCAGCCACATATATGTCTGGTGAAGATCGCCAACCTTAGATATTTGTTGGTGGTAAGCACCATAAATCTATGCATATATATATATATACATATATATATATACATATATATATATGTATATATATATATATATATATATATATATATATATATATATATATATATATATATATATATATATATATATATATATATATATATATACTTGAGTTGCCTCAGTATGTACAATGTTCACCCTGCTCTTGTGGAATCCATCAAGATGTCAATGACCAAATGGAAGACGGAACTGGAGGCTAATGGCAAAAATCTGGCGAGTGTCAAAATTAAGCGAGGCATCTATCAAGGTGATTCCTTATCACCGCTGCTCTTCTGCATATGCCTAAACCCTCTAAGCAATATGCTGGAGGAGACTCAATATGGGTACCAGTTTAAGAGTGGCATCAAGATAAACCACCTCTTCTACATGGATGACATCAAGCTGTATGCTAACAAAAAAAGGGACATTGATTCGCTAATACACCTCCCTCAGGTATACAGCAAGGACATCAGAATGACCTTCGGTATTGAGAAATGTGGAAGGCTAATTCTTAAGAAAGGCCATTCTATGCTCACAGATGGCCTAAGAATGCCAAATGGTACCGTCAAAGATATAGAAGAAGGGTACAAGTACTTGGGGATTATGCAAAGCAACATCAACCACGAAGCCGAGGTACGTCACCAAGCCATTACCGAATACAAGAAACGCCTTCGGCAGGTCTTAAGGAGCCAGCTCAATGCCAAGAACCAAGTCATGGCAATAAATACCTACGCACTGCCAGTAATAAGATATCCAGCAGGCATAATAAAGTGGACTGAAGAAGCCATCAAAGAAACAGATATAGCAACTCGTAAACTGCTGACCATGCATGGAGCACTCCACCCAAAATCTGAAACTACTAGATTGTATCTTGATAGGAAAGATGACGGTAAGGTACTCAAAAGTGTACAACAGACAGTGAAAGAAGAGGAGCAAAGCATCAAAGCATATGCAGCCTCCATGGCAATTTCAGATAAGTTGCTAGCTGAATTGCAATCCGCTGCTCTTACAACGGAACTACGCCCTGATGAGGAAATTGACTGGCACACGAAACCTCTTCATGGTGCTTACCACCAACAAATATCTAAGGTTGGCGATCTTCACCTGACATATATGTGGCTGAACAAAGGAAACCTAACGGCCAATACAGAGTCGCTAATCATGGCAGCCCAGGAGCAAGTGCTCCCAACAGGGCAACTCCAAATGAAAATCTATCACACTAGAGACGATCCTAGATGCAGACTGTGCAAAGATGCACCTGAGACCATCCAACACATCATCAGTGGACGCAAGCAGCTAGCAGGAAACGCATACACTGAGCGACATAATCATGTCGCAAGTGTTGTGTATAGAAGTCTATGCGATGAGTATGGCCTTAATAAACCACAACTCTGGTGGGAAGCTCCTGGTAAGGTCAATGAAAATGACCGCGCTAAGATCTTCTGGGACTTCTACATCCAAACTGACAAGCATGTCCTAGCAAACCAACCAGATATAGTGGTGGTATACAAGGAAAACAAGAGGGCTACTATAATAGATATAGCAGTACCAAATGACTACAATATAGCCAGCAAAAAAAAGAAAAGGTAGAGAAATATCTCCCTCTTGGAGAATAGATTGAAAAATGCTGGAATGTAAGAACAACTGTAATTCCAGTAGTCATTGGGGCACTGGGCGCAATATCACCAGCGCAAAAAATGTGACTTGCCCAAATACCAACAACAATCAAATCAGGTGAGTTGCAGAAAAGTGCGCTATTGGGAACAGCTAAGATCTTGAGGCGAGTGCTCAAACTCCCTGGTCTCTGATGGAGACCCGAGTTAGAGCAGAATTTACCACCCATACAGGGTATCCGGGGTGAGGAAACAATTTTGTTTTATATGTATATATATATACATTTATGCAACACATGTTTTCCTGCATGCATAAGCTTGCAGATTCATGTTCTAAGATATTAAATATTCCTTAAATTTTACCTAAAATTTAGCCTAACGTTCAGGTTCTCTATTTTAGCCAAATTCTACTCTACTTTAATTCAGTGTGACTAAAGTTGTTTTTTAAAATACTTATAATGTTTATGTGTAGGTTTTTCTATGTAAATGAATTTATCTCATGGTAGAGACAAAATATCAGTGTAACATTGTTTTGTAATAATCACTATACCGTAGCTGGACAATATTGAAACAACAAATTAATTGCATGCTTATGCAATGTTAAATATATGTAGGTCTCTGAAACAGGTTTGGAAACAAGTCACTAACATAATGTATTGTTTACATCTTTTTCAAGTTAATTTCAGAGGATATAAAACCAGAAGACTTTCCGCTCCGTCTTCAATAAAAAACTAGTGTACTTGTGAATTATTTGACATAAATTTATACTGATGAAGTCTTTGCATTCAATACCGCCTTTATAGAGTCGTAATACCAATTTTCAGGTATTATATGAATTATTTGCATTTTTCGACAGGTTAGAATAATAGTATATGCAATTTAACTATATTTTAAATGCAAAATAATTTTACAATAACACTCAAGAAAGCTTAAAGTTGTAATGCATTCAAAATCTTGTCTTCATTTTTTAAATTACTGAAAAGCAGCAATGCATACTATGAAAATTTTTAAGCCCTCCAAATGCATTAATTTTTAAACTAGGCTGTTTTTATACGCTTATGGCCTCAAAACTGCTCCAAAAGCAGCCAGTTGTGATACAACAACATGAAATTAAATGAATGTATTACAATAAAAAAATTTATCATACTCATTTTCTTTACTTTCACAAACTGTTTTCAAATTTTCTTGCGTTAGTCACTTTTGTCCAATTTGCAGTTTTTAATACTTTGAAAACACAAGTGGCAACTTTTCATAACTTTCCATATTTATGTGAAAGCAAGATCGGTAGTGTTACTGGTACAAGAAATTACTGATGTTTCCTATAGTACATACAAGTATGCATACAAGTTTACATGTGCTAAAACATGTCAAAACTATTGAAATTACTTAATTTATGCTTTTATGAGTCAGCAGCAATTGCATTACCGCTAATGAGTCTAAAATTTATTTGTTTTACAAAAATCACGAAATCATTCAATGGGTTCGTCATGACAAAATAACGCTAAAGTGTTTCAACTTTATTGTATAACTGTATCACATGATCTATACTTGTGGTAATTACACCATCTAGCAAAAACTCGGTTTCGCATGAAACTCTCGTAGATCATATATATTTACCAGCGCAAAGTGTCCTGTTCGATGTAGATGTTTCACCATTTCCAGCACTGTTAGTAGCACGTACTGTACAGGTAACATCAGTGTTCGGTTGATAACCACAGAATTGGTAACTCATTTGTCCATTAGCCGCCTTAACAAAATCTTTTGTTCCACATTTGTACTGAAATATGTGCAAAAAAGTAAATAAATGATTATCAACAAAATGTCCATTGCTCTGCTGCAATTGCTGAACAAAAAGGCGATGTTTCATACCAAAGTTAGCTTTACCAGAGTTACAGTATTTAGTCAGAAATACTAGTCAGACATATTTTGGCCCAAAAATTTAGTAAATAAAAACTTCTGTTATTTTCCCAACATTTGAAAATTATAAAATTCATAGGAAGAAGTTGAACATTATTTGAATATAAAATTACTGAAAGATTTTCAAAAATTATAAAGTTTAAAGGGAGAAGTTGTTGACAAATGTGACATATTTGCTGCCAGTATTTGAACAATATAAGGTTGTTTTAAAATCCCACGTGAATTTATAAAACATCTTTGAGATAAAACATTATGAATAGTTGGAGCGAAATGATTTTGCAGTGTATTTAATTTGTTCTTACTTCAAAGCTGTAATTGATGACATAAACATGTTGGTAAAAATGTACTATTCCTGAACACTAATAACTTATTAATAATAATAACTTAACAATAATAACTTAATATTGTCATATAAATATTGTAAATAAAATTGAAATCAAAAGTACAGATATCAAGTCCAACTGTGCTCACTCACTTCGTATGATGATATTCTACCTCCTGGGTAAGTCGGGTTAGACCAAGATACTGTCACACAGCTAGAGTTAGTGACCAGGACATGTATATCACCAGAGGCAAACTGTGGACCTGAACATTTAAACAAATTAGAGAACAAGAATTACCAAGCAAATGTTATTGTGACTAAACAGCGCAAAGATCAGAAACTCCCAACAAGGAATTGCATATCAAATTTGTGATTATATAATTAAAAACATTATATGCATTAAATATGTGATTGCGTCAAAAAGTTGATCAATGGACAATGAGAACAATAAAATACTAAAACTTCAGTTACAATGTGATGTTATTTTTGTCTTTGTAGACCAAACTTGTCTAGAGATATGCGTTTGAATGAAATCATTTTAAAACACACAAATTCAAGCGGGTGATTTATTTGTGACATTTATTATAGTGATACATATGAAAAGAGCCTTTGAATGATAAATAAAGGACCTCTTGTTTAGCCAATCAGCGCAAAATTTTTATATAGGTCATGATAAATGTTATCGCTAGCAAAACGCATTGTCTGGTATCTGGAAAATGCTCGTCATAAGAAAAGTTACTCAGTTACTAGATCGTGCATTGACATCAGAATTTACTGAATTAATTGATATCGTTAATTTACTGAATTTCTGCATTGACAACATTTCTTTTCATTGTTTTAATGACAAACAACATTGCTTAATGTTCCAGCAAAGATGGCTCAAAGTTTTTCTGAGCATCATGTGGTTAAATATTGGGCAGACCGTTTATGAATAGAGCTGACAGGCGTCAGCAGCGTTCTGCTACAGAGGAAAATAGAAGAATGGAGTTATATTCAGTTTCAACTTCGAGTCTCCTATATGTAGAAATATATATATAGGAAAAATATATATCCAAGAAATATATATATATTGATTCATGGTACTCATATTATATTAATATATACTGCATATAAAAATATACATATTTCCATATATATATATAAATATATTTTTTTAGTCAAACCGCATCTGATGAGTGCATCGCACGAAACCAATTTGTAGCAAAAATACTAAAAGTTTACTTTCTTCCTAAATTTTTTTTCAAATATATATACTAAACTAAAGGTATTAATTTTACAACTCATAAATATTTCTATTAATAATTAAAGTTATAATTAGTTTGTTATAGCCAATCATCATTGTCTAACTTTTTTATCGTTTCGCCTAGCTATAATATATTCTTGAGATTTTCTTTCGCAGTTTTAGCTAGTAAATTAGATATATGATTACAATTTACACCCACTTCTTCTTTGTAGAAAGCGAGGAAAACGAATTGATGACTTATCATCTTTAACTTCTAGAAACAAAACTTTGAATTGTTGGCTTGGCCTACTTATGCTTTTGTTAAGCATTAGCTCATTTTAAAATTTCACACTCTCTTTCTATCAAACTTCCAAACTGAAAGCTTTCAGTAGATACAAATTAGAGTGATTTATCTATGAACGACGTAAATTTGTTACATGTTTTATTGGTTGCATGATGTTTATGTGGTGCCAGCCATGGAAAAGTTTTGAGCTAGTTTTAAGTTAGTGTAGAAACTGTTTTCCACGGAAAAGAGAGACACGAATCTGTGCTGCACAACACATCATATGTTTGGTTTAAGTTTACTGCAGTAGAGTAATTTGTCGTATTATATGAGCTGAAACTGTGAGTGGCCACGACTTAGATTGATGTTTTTATTAAAATGTTTTTGTAAACTTATATAATAAAAAAAAACTTTGAAGATAATGCAAAACACGATTCCCAGAACATATTGAATACATCCTAGCCCCTTTGCCACCTGTGTCAAAATCTTGATTGATAGATGGATGTATAAAGTGTAATCAGAGCCATTTTGACAGGTACTTTTGCATAACTCGACTCAATTACAACAGACCAGTTATTAAGAGCTCAAAAATCTTAATGCTCCATGCTAATAAGTGAAAACAGGTTAGGTCACAATCCGCCAACAAGGTGAAAAAATGGCTTTATTAAGCCTTTGCCAGAATCGGTGGATTAATCAATTTAAAAGAAATTGACGTTGTTTGGCGTTCACTATTTTGGTCAACTCGTAAAACTATTTGTTTTGTACGTGAATCAACTAATCAAATGTGACCATTAAAGTATTTTACAAATTGATACTAGTAATGACTGCATGTAGATAATGTTGATTATACATGACTTTTTAGGGATGCAGTTGGCAGTGTTATATGTTTGAACATATTTTTTCAAAGATGCGGCTTGCTTATTTTATTTAGTAACTAATTTCCAACGTGGGAAGCAACTGAAAACTTTGCTAATACAAAGACCGCAATAAAATAAGTTAACTCGACAACCTAATTACCGTAGACTGGCAGAGTCAAAGTCGGTATTCAAACTTTTACACCGCATTTAGAGAAAAATAACATGACAAAATTTTAATTATTTTTATTTGAGGTTTTTAAAACATTTAATGTAACATAATTATGTAATTTGAAACATAATAATGTATCTGTTGCTAGGTGTAACATTTTTTTCTAGCGGTCATGAGCAAATACAAAATGCAATAAATGCCAATGGAGCCGTGTAGGACTAGACTTTTATCACAATAACCGATGTGAATACAAAAAATAGAGACAGATTGTTTCACTATATACATCATTTTAGGCAAGTCTGGACATATCTTTTTTTCTAAGCGTTTTTATCGCAATCAATTTTTCTCGATTTCAATATTCATATATCTTGACAATGAGGTCACCTTTACCAACAAACATATTTAATGATAGAAAAAAATTGCTACTCATTGTATGATTTATTTGAAGTTTGTCACAGTCACATATTTCATGTCTACACTGCATAGAATAACTCTTTGCAGGTAGAAAAACAATAGTTTATATATCCACACAATTTTTGAGAAATGAAAACATTCTAGAGCTAAAAATTAAAATTATAGATTGAAAAAAACAAAATATTCTAAAAAAACTATGACCAATTGCTGAGGTTTTACTTCTTAATCACACAAGGGATAATTTTTAAATTTAGGCACTCTATTATGCTTTACTTTGACAGAGCACTGCAAGAAGGCTCCTTACATCTCGTACAGATTAACTAGTAACTGATAACGCTCATTGATTAAATGAATTATGTTGGTTTTCTGAGAATAGGTCACCATGAGTCTAGTCATGAATTTGGTTGTATGCTCCATAATAACCGGTTAACTCCTGCAACGCATCAAATTCCAGTTCTTCTTTTAAATTAACTATTTTTGCTCTTTAAAAGTAAACTAAAAGTGCAACAGCAGTATATATTGTTGTAGGCATGTATTTAGGAGTCCGTCTAAAAGCAATGATTGCACTGTTCAAAACAGCCAAACCTATCAAGTTAGTTGGAAGTTTTACCCACTAACATACCTGATCATCAAAACCATTTTTAAATATGGAATAATATTAAAAGAACATTATGTTGAGTGCATTGTAGCACTCACCAAATTTTTGTATTGTGTGAGTTTGTAGAAATTTGATTTGGCGTCCTAAAATTTACAGATAATTAACTAAATTGCAATATAGTCAGAATTTATTCAAGAATTGATTTGAACAGACACAAATAAGTTAACTTTTTTGGTTGTCTTTTGAAATAAAAAAAAACTTATTTTTGGATATTTTTTCCTTCCGGCTACATTCTGTCATACCTATTTCAAAAACTACAATTTGAAATTTATTATTAATGGTGAGCCAAAAATTTCAAATTGTAATAGGTTTTCATTTTTAACTTCAAAAACTAAATTGCTGCCTACTTTGAACCAATTGAGATTTTTGAATGCAGATATTTTGAATGCTAACTCAATTATGAGGTGTTGATACCTCTACTAAATAATATAAAATAATGAGCAATACTACTTTATGAAAAAAAAGAGTTTAGCAGAATTAAATTAAATAGTTCTGTTTTATTATTGTTATTAGCATTCATATGACAACTTGAGTAAAAACTTACTCAGCGCATCAGATTGGCCTGATTTTTCAACCCAATTTGAGCTGCTAGCACTGTTCCTTGCTCTAACACGGAAGGTATATGATACGTCTCCATCCAAATAGAAAGTGCCAATTAATTTACTCCGCCATGGTGAACCATTCTCTGGATTTATATGATATTGATATTCTGGTTGTACGTTACAGTTTATGTTGTTTGGTACCTAAAATAGAAAACACGCTGATAAGTAAAAACATATTGATTAAAGTTACTCATTTTATGCATTTATTAATTGTCTTTGAATGTGTTTCCTGTTTGTACATCCTGGACAATCATCTTTTAGCATTCTGGCAAGTTTGTAAAAAATATATCATTACTGGTTGAACTAGTTATTCAGTTTTCTACAAGTCTTTAACTATTCACTACTGCAAGCCAATATATTGGTTTGGTTTATCTTATCTTTGTGACCGGAAGCCGACACATCGACTTTTAGACAGCACACTAATTTATTTATTATTACTTAGCTTGTGCTTCAGATAGACCAATAAGATTTGGTTTCAGTGAAAACAAGCTTGTTGATATCGATATAGACTAATCTGCAGATCTTTTCACTTGCGGCTTCCTGATTATCAAACAGAAAGTTCACCGCGGAAAAAGCATGAACAAAAAAAATTACTGTGATCGTGTACAGCTGTATAAGCTTGTATCATTTTTAGCTTTTTGGGACACTGGTAACTCTATATTAAGTCATTCTGACTCTTCTAGTGCATGTATTTTATGTGAAAAACTGTAATAGTGATGAAATAGCAAAATTGTTAGCAAAATATTGTTGGCAAAATTTATAAAAAAACTTTATTAGGTTGATTGTAGATTTTTATCTAATTCATAATGGAGTATTTTCTTTTCAACAAGGCTTTTCTAAATTAAGTGGATATCTTCATTCTTCATTCTTTCTCGAGTCATCACAAAATTAGTGATGTTTTGTCAATATTTGTATTATTAGAAAAAAATCTGTCAGAGCTAGAAATAAATTTAATAGTGAAATAGTTAACACTTTAGTAGTTTGATTTTTTAAGTATTAACTTTTGATAGTTCAGCTTTATTTGACTCATTTTAGACATTGTCAATTATTTAAATACTTTTGCTGTTTTGTATGCACATTTTCAACACTAGTTGGAACTGAAGCTAAAAGCATTGTCTTATTTGCTCATTATTTTCATTTCAACCCAGCACACTGTAATATGCAATATGTTTGCTCACTTGGCTCACCTTGGCTCACTATTCAAATATATTCCATTCCATTCAAACTATGGAATATTTTGCTACCAGCATTCCTGGAAGTTAGGACCATGCAAACATACACATATTAAGTTTATTGCTGTTTCTTTATAATCCGTTAAATCTTTTTCATTATTTTGTAAATCTCTGCTTTTCATTTGGCTGCAATTTCATAGATTTTGCTTCAACAAATTGCTTTGTAATTTTCACAGTCTTACACCATAACTACATGTACTATATAACAACCACTTAATAGGCACCCTTACATTATAGACTTTTTAGTAACAGTCAATAAGATTTAACCAACCACAATGTTTTTATAAGCTATTTAATATAACTGTTAGTAGATCAAAATACTAGTATTTTAAACAGTTATTGAGTCAAAATCTTGCAAAAAATGCACTGTTTTTGTCACTGACCCTGGAAACTTGTTTTGTAACAGGATTAATATGAAAGATCTCAATCTTCATTAGGCTAACAGCTGCTACACTGTAACTAATTTTGGTTGTTTAAATTTTGCTACAAACCAAATTGCAACTCAAGATACATAATAATTAACACTAAAATCTGAAACAGAAAAAAAATACAAAAATTGGATATTTTCAATGGCATGAAAAAGTGTTTTTCTGTGAGCATGCATGGCAAAACATAAAACTAAAAACTGTTCAAAAGCAAGCAATTGATCAAGAGATAATTTTTTTCAATATAATCTTTACCATGATTCTCTACATTACCATGAAACCTCTCCACATAATAAATTATAAGAAAATACAGAAGAGGCCACCAGCTACTATTAAAACAGCTGTCATACAATAACTTTAGTTTTTTTATGACAGTAACATAACTGTTTTTGATAATGTATGTTTAAACTAAGTATAAAATTATTTACAGTGTGCCTTATCTGCCAATTTACTTTCAAGTAAGATTTGCAAATGTGCCATACCTTAAATAAACCTTGGTCAGTAAAACTAAAAATTGATCTGTTTTTAAACTTCTCATTAAATTGCGAAAAGTAAAACTTATAAGGCTAACCTTTTGCTTATTCACAATAAGATAATATTCGTGTTTTTCAATATAAATAATATATTTCTCCTCACATGAAAATGGTTAATAATCAGACATATGTAAAAAATAACATGGATGCTTGCGTACTTCTTATTTCAAAACTTCACTCCTTCTGTGTACTGAATAAGTGTGCAGCTGGTCTTCATATAGCTCCAGACTCTAGCCCCTCCCATTGTTTAGAGCCGGTTTATTTTGGCCTTTCGGTAGCTACATCAAAGCTCATCTGGCTACCTCCACACTCTTTTCTACTTTAAAAGGCTTGAGTTTAAATAGCTGCTTTTGAACAACACCATATGAGCTATTAGGTGGTTCTTTGGAACCCAGCATTTAGCTGCTCTATTTTTCGTTTCAAAGCGCTTATTCATGTTGTTCTCAAAAGCCTGCTGTGTGTCTCCAGTCATGCAAGCAGCATCGACCACCAACTGCCATGCTCGCCGTGGCTGCTTCTTTCGAAGCACTTTGTTGACCAGCTGACAGCCCACAACTCGGTCCAAAGTTTTTGCTTGGTTCATCATGGTCCTTTAGAGTTATTATGCTGCATAGCAGCCGCCATGCTGAGATCATTTCCCTTTAAGCTAAGCTTTCTTGTTGGCTCATTACTTGTTTTTTAAGCTAGGCATAGATTACAAAAGAACATATGTAACTTGAGATTACAGTCTTGGCTTACCAAGCATAGCCTCACTAACACCAGCCCACCAAGTTTATCACATCTTCATACAGTGCATCCACCGATCGATAGATGCTGAGTGCTGAGTCATCTGGTTCTTGCTCTTATTTTGCTAGGTACAGTTAGGCCCAAAATTACAAACTGCCGCAAAAAAGGGTGATGGCCTTTTCAGTTGCTGGTAGGGTAGCAGCAAGTCCTACATGGATATTTGCACTCTTAATGCTGTTTTCACATTCTCACAGGGTTGTGGCCAAAAAGTCAATTACAGTCTGTAAAACTTTTTTTGGACATTCATGCTGGCCGGTAGCCTATTTTTTAAGTTTTAGTCACAGGGTGTTAATAAAAAGTGATCCTATTAAGCTTGGGGGTGTATTCACCCACTCAACAGTCTCTTCTATGTTTCCTGTAGGTAAAGAGCTTGAAGTTAGATTTTCGTTTTTGGTATATGCCTGCAGTATTTTGAGTTTTTTTTGTGTCACAGGTCTGAAGCTGTTAAGGTTCGTGAGTCAAGCATTTTTACAAATGGACATTTTTTGTTATGTCCCGCAGCTGACATGCATCTGGCTAAAAATGCTCTGAGTCTTTCAGCCTGACAGACTCGTTGTCCTTTAGCCACTTTGTATTCTTAAAAGGTTATAGTAGCGCTGGCAATGTAGAGCAAAGATTTTTGTGTCAGCCAGACTAGATGGCTCACAACCGTATTGTATGGTAACACACAAACAGGCTTGAGATCTCTTTTGGTTGAACCAATAGCTTTAGTGTCAAATAGGGTTGACTCAGTGCAGATATATTCTGCTACTTTTAATGCAGTCCAAGCAATATTGGCTGTGTCTATCCTGTTGACACCATTCTCCCTGTAAAACTGCCTCAGTAGATCACTGTGTGCCGTAGTGCCAATCTTCAGACTTAAAAATTTAGACAAGGTTTCTGGTTCGGCTGAAATTTTATGCACAGTTTCAACATCCTTGGCCAATTTAAAAAGATATTTTAGCCTGTCAACATCACTGAATATAAAGTGTCAGTTGATGTAAAGCATTTCTTATAGGAAGCAGTTTGGCTCACTCGAAACTGTCATTATTGTTGATTATTATTTATTGTTTGCTAGTTGTAATACAACAATTTTTAGCAAAATGGTTGTACTCACTAACGTTTTTTTTATGAATCTCTCCACAAATACTCAATTGCAAGGATTTGCATGAAATTATGACACTCCCGATTTGTGTATTAATCAGACATTTTTTGTAGGCCTATGATTATGCAACATACAATTGTTTGATTGTTCTAGAATTCCTGGCTGAAATTTTATACACAGATTCAACATCCTTGTTTGATTCTAAAACGTAATTCAGCCAGTCAGCATCACTGAATATAAAAGGGTCAGATGCTGTAAAGAAATTCTAATAGGGAGCTGTTAGCTCACTCGATATCGTCATTATTCTTAACACTTTAAGTACAATTGCTTAGAGATTTGCCTGTTCATCCTAATTGTTTGCTAGTTGTAAAACAAGGTTTTGTTAGCACGATGGTCAAACTCGCTAACGTTTCTTTTTATTTTTGCCGAATCTCTTCACAAATACTCAATTGCCAATGTTTGCATGAAGCTATGACACTCCCGATATGCGTATCAGCCAGACATTTCCTTTTGTAGGCCAATGATTATGCCACATAAACTCGTTTGACTGTTCTAGTATTGTTAGCTACAGTTGAGTCTGTTTTTTTCTGACTAGGTCATCATCAGGTTTTTCACCTCTGGTCCCTGAGTTTTGAAATCATATTTCTTGATCCTTATTTCCTCCGAAAACGTTTCTGATCCCACGTCCGACCTCATGGGAAGATTAGGGATCAGCTGCCAACTTAGCATTCCAGTTATTTTACTTGATTTAGCACTTTTTATATCTTTTGTAACCTGTATCTTGCTTGTTCAATTATCTGTGGGTTCCAATGTTGCAATTTATCAGCACAACTTTTTTCAGATTTTGTAGTACATTTTGGGTCAATCTTCACTTTGAACTAAAGACTGGCCTTGCGTCTCTGTCAAGTATGTCTAATTGTGCCAGAGTTGGTATGGCTCGATGAACTTAGGTTGAGGTTGCCTATGACTCCTCCTGAGATGGCTATCCAACACCCTCACAATCAGTCTCTGCAAAGCGTCTAAAGGTAGAGTAGTTCTAAAGGACAAAACTTTCTACTGTTTTGAGAATGGAATTGGTCGCAATAGCTGACTTTTTCTTTGCACCAAAGTCTAAGGAAACCTGACATTAGCTCTGACCAGGCCATGAACACTAAAAAACTTGCTGTAAAATAAAGTTTCAAGGCTTTCATTGATCCAGGTAAAGGGGTAAATATCTTGTTTAGTCACTTTGTCTAGACTTTATTAATTGACACAGTTTCTACATGCAACCATACTTCTAGGCCAACACCACATGGGAGCTTCATTCACTTACAGTTGGCTCAATGAGCGCTTTTTCAAGAGGTCCTGCATTTAATGTACTTTAACCTTTTACTTGGGTTCTAGCCAATTAGGGTGAGGTTATTTTTTTGAGAGGAATGGAGTGTTTAACCATAGCAGGTCAATTCACCTCCTTTGTCTGGTGTGTAAAATTACTTGGGACTGCTGAAAAAGGTTGGCCAGCAAGGCTCTTTGCTCTTCTTTCAGGCGGCTTGAATTAGGTTCTTTAGGTGGGTTGGAACTTAGCCTTTTGTGCTTTTTTGCTTCGAATAAATTGTTTCTAACATAGGATGGGCGGTTTACATTCACCTCATTGTTTTCCTCATCAGTGTAGGTCCCTACTGTAGTAATAGCCTAGATCATCAGGGACTGCTCAGTGATTTTATGGTAATGTGTGACTACACTTTCTTTCAGCTCATGCTAGTTTACACTAGTAGCCAACTAGGTAGCCAAACTAGTAGCCAACTAAACAGTCATCTACGTACCATAGCCGGCAGGAATGCTGGGCAGTAACCTTACATAATGTTCATCTCAGTTTAGGCTACAGTTGTCAGGTCACTACATGTTCCTTGTTCAACATAAGTCAATCCCTAGTCTTGACTATCCTCACAGGGCATTTGCCTTTTATTAGCACAAATAATAGGCTGCTAAAACTGCATCGAGCACTAGTGAGCCACCAAAAAAAGAATCTAAAATACTATATTCCTGCTGAGTTGGCTCATCACAAAGACCTCTTCAGCGATTACATATCACAGCCATGCTGGAAGTCAGATCATGCTGTAAATCGGTCCTT
This sequence comes from Watersipora subatra, assembly GCF_963576615.1. Lineage (NCBI taxonomy): Eukaryota > Metazoa > Bryozoa > Gymnolaemata > Cheilostomatida > Watersiporidae > Watersipora > Watersipora subatra. Next base: position 25,726,623 of record NC_088714.1, read on the forward strand.
GTAGAAAAGATCATCACTGTTGCTCTTTTTTATTCAACCTTGCATGGCTTTAAAAAGCCATTCAAACGCCGTTTTAATCAGTGGTTTCATTGTACTCGCAGTGTCAATAAGAACCTGGATAAATTAAACCTGTACCCTTTCCCTTGGTACATGTAGGAGGATATAGCTAGTCAGGTGGGACTGTAGCAATGCCTGGCCAGTAATTGTGTCGACACCATGTTTTCTCATAAGGCAATTAAATTCAGCTGCTCTAGAGCTTACAACTTTTATGACCAGTGTATGGTTGACCTGTTAGTAGGCCAAAGTAGCCTATTTCTTAGGCCTGGAGCCAAGCCGCCTCCAGTTGCTCCAGCCGCCTCCAGCCCCCTCTAGCCGCCTCTGGTCGCCTATGGACGCCTCCAGCCACTTTGAGCTAATTTGGCTGAAACCGATCACCCAGCTTTCAGGTCTGGATTTTGGTAGGCCGCTAGGTCATCTTACCTTTTAGCATTTCATTGCATACACTACTTTATACTTCACATTTAAACGCCAATGTCTTATTGTACTACTTGAAAAAGCAGCTGGTTTTGGTGGACAAGTAAAGGGTTTTTGCGAAACATTACTATTTACAATATTACAAAATATGTTAAGAACTAAATTTATTCAATAAAAAACAATGAAAATCAACTTCTTATATTGAACTTTTCTGAATACTGTGCTATTAATACTTATATTAATTTTAGTTAAACAAGTATTACAAAAATTTCATGAGTTGCTTAGAAACGATTACATAAAAAATTTGTTTGGTACATACATTAATCTCATGCTTGTAGTATAAACTAATGCCAAAACACATGCTTAGGATATTTATTAAACAAACCTATCAATGAGATAAATAGAAAAAATACCAAAAATAAAGTAATATATGCTGCAACTCATTTTCCAAAATCTCTCTTATCCTGGCAATTTTTTTTGATTTTGCACCACTGCACCCTAAATCATTTTTAGACTAACTAGACTAATATACAGTTGTTTTTTCTGGATTTCAATTTTTAAAACTATCTAGGTTTCCATGTTTATTTGCTACTTTGTGTAAAAATTTATGGAGGTGATAAAGTTATGATAAATACTGTGTGGTTTTACTATTCTGAAATGGGTCATGTTTTGTCAAAACTTACCATCATCATTTTAGGTATTTTTTCTTACAAAATTTTTAATAAAATTTATTTTGAAAGATTCTTACCTCCCAAGTAGCTGTGTATTCCCATTTTTCTCTGCCATCATTGGTCTTTTTAACAAAAGATAGTTGTGGGTTCAGAGGCATGCTTGGAGCTGACAAAATATATATCCCATACACGTTAATGACTTTGACAAAACTTGATAACTTTTTATTAATATTATTAATCTTAAAAAAGAAAACGGTTGGTAAAGTAATAAGTAACAAGGTTAAAAGACAAATGTTTTAACAGAGTAAAATTGTAAAACAGATAAAACACAGATGAATAATCTCAAATCTTAAGATAGTCAGTTGCTAAACTAAAACTCTAAGTCTTATGTTCCAAGCATTTTATCTACAGCCACATACATGTAATTTATAAATGCTTAAAAGTTCCTTTCCAGTTGATGAATAATAAACTACTGTAATCATATGATTCAATCAGTATTCTAAGATTTTTTTGGAAGTACTAATTCAGTGACTTCTCTGCCTTTTAATATACAAAACTATTGCCATAAGAATATTAACTTTGTTGCATTTTTTAAGCTGTTTACAAAAGTTTTGCAGTAGAATAAACAGTTTTGAATATCAAGAAGAATAATTACACTTCTATTAGTTTATTTTGTTGTTACAAAAAACTTTTTTATTCAAACTTTGAGATATTATAGTTGGTTGACTAGCTAATGGTTTTTGAAGGCTTTCAACTTAAAAACTTTCTACAATCAATAAAATTAACTTTTACACCATGAAGTACTTAACAAAATTTTTTCGAAGTTCTACTGTCGCTAGATATTATTGGGGTAACAATGAAGGTGCGTGTGGATGGCTAACAAATGTTTTAAAATTTGTGAAAAGCATCATCAGGTTAAGAAACACTTTGTTTATTTTTGCTATAATAGAACTATAAAACTCTTTATACCAATATTACCAACATTATAATTAATAATCTGCTGAAAAAAATGATTTCATTGCAGTACACATTACAGTACACATTACAGTACATATTACAGCACACATTACAGTACGAATTACAGTACGCATTACAGTACACATTACAGTACACATTACAGTACACTTTACAGTACACATTACAGTACGCATTACAGTATGCATTACAGTACGCATTGCAGTGCACATTACCATACACATTACAGTACACATTACAGTACACTTTACAGTACACATTACAGTACGCATTGCAGTACACATTGCAGTACACATTACAGTACACATTACAGTACACTTTACAGTACACATTACAGTACATATTACAGTACGCATCACAGTACGCATTACAGTACACATTACAGCACACATTACAGTACACATTACAGTACGCATTGCAGTACACATTGCAGTACACATTACAGTACACATTACAGTACACATTACAGTACACATTACAGTACAACTTGCTTCTAGAGGCATCTAGCAGATACTAGACATACACAAGTTTTGTAATTTAAGTTGCATTTTGATAAATTATGCTGCATCTTAATTATCTGTAAATATACTGTCTTTTACTATCTTGTTGCTAATAGAGTGTGTTTTTAAAGTGCGACATATTCTATAGTATAGTACATGAGTTTGCATCCTAAATGATCTTTATTTCCAACCTGCAAATGTAACTTTGTACAGACAGACAAACAGAGAAGAAACTAGATAGTCTCGAGATCGTCATCTGAGCCAATAAGCACAGATAACAACCACATGCAAATTTTAAAGCATAAAGTTCTAAAATAAGAGTTCTAAAATCACTGCAGATGGCCGATGGACAAAAGTTTTATTTTACCAGTAGGAAATGCAGTATGCAGCGGGTTTAAACACCATAAAATTTATTGTTTTTTCAACCTTTAACCAAGCTGCAAACATACAAATGAGCAAACTGAGCTCTTTTTATTGTAGAAATTGCAGTTTCTTTTTTGTACAGCAACAAATTTTATCAATTTTGCTACTTTTTAAAACATAGAATTAAACAAAATTTTAAGGAGATTTTATCAGAAAGCAGCAGTGTTTTTCCTATATTTTAAGATTTATTTTTGTATTTAAGATAATTTCGCTGACAACTTGTTTTAAGATTGAAATTGACAAAAATGCCATCCGGTCAAAATGCTCAGTTCAAAGCGGAATTGAGATTATGACGTCTATAGTCGCACTTTGACAAAAATATTAAAAAATAGAGATGTATAATAGTAGAACTCAAACACAATAGCCTGAGTACCTATATAAATAGCCCTCTATAGATCCTAGTCTGTCAGCATGTTCAGTTATAGCGATGATGATTTGGTAACAAAAATTGGCTTTGCAGATGCTTTGAACACAAAACCTTTAGCTCCGGAGGTGTCAAGCTATTTTGTTTGACTGATAACTCAAATGCACATGGCAATCAATAATGATGAAAATATTCATTGAATCAATAAAAATGCAAGTATAACATTTCAAACAGACATAAGGACCTCCACATGGCCTCACTATGTAATTACATGCCATTGTGTGAGTGATAAAACAGCTTATAAACAGTGGCAGGTAATTTGGTGTATAGGTTATGTATCCGGTAAGGTAATGTGATGCTTATAAGCTGTTTTTATTACCTGTGTAACACAGAAAATTCAGCTAGTACTGTAATAAAAGCAGTATTTGCCAGTCTTCCCGAAGTCACACCAAAAGTATAAGGAGTTATATCTTGTCAAGCCCGAATTGAAATCAGGTACTCCGATTTACAGACCAGAACTAACCATTACTCTTTAAATTAGCCTATCATATCTGTATGTTAACAAAATGAAACAGTTATCTGTATGTGTTGAGCCAATAAAATTTGTTGTCTATAAATTCGGAACCCAGCTTTGCTTTGTCCAATATTTTAGTTTTTATCACAATTGTTGTTAGCAATAACCACTCATGCTATAAATCTTGACCAATTATAGAGCAATTGACATTGGGAAATTGTTGTTGAACAAACGCACAGCTGAAAATGATTATTTATATTTTATCAGCATTAATAATGTCATACACTGTGATAGTACTAATAAATCATTTGACTTGGACATGCTCAAGGTCTATTAAAAATGTCAAAAAAAAAGTCCATTCTCATTCCACTACGTATTTGTAGGGTTTTCATGACATAACCTGATGTAAAAGTTTACAATGATTAATTTGGTATCAGAATATTCTTCACGTACTATTTGGTTCAAAAGTTGTGATGATATATACACACCATTGACATGAATTACATTTTATCAAATATGTTCTGTAATTACGTCCTGGTAAAAAATTCAATTTAGTAGCGAAAGTAGTGAATTTAGTAGTGATTATGCAAATACCGATTACCCATTACTGCTGAACAAAATAACATCAATAACGAAAGAGACACTGAGTTGCTTTACTAGTGATGTCATCTATGCATTCATCTTTCAGCTAGCTTTTTAACTGTGATCATGTTTTGATGACTTTAATTTTTAAGTATCCTAATATAAGTTAAACTTAAACGTTAAAAGCAATCACAAATGTTAAAAAATATCAGAACGTTCTAGTAAAATTCACTAAAATTTTGTTTAAGAGCATGTTTAATGCTCTGAAGACTGGGCAGTAGAGACATCAGAGCATTATAGCACTTATATCAGAGTAGCAGAGTTGCGGGAAAAATTAATTTGTGTGTTGAACACTTTTAAAATGAAATATTTGTTGCTACTTTCAAAAGAGTATTGTTTGAGAAAAAGTTTTTTCTTACCAACAGTCTTCATAATAAATCTGCATTAAAACTTCAAACAAATAAAATCATAGCTCTTTTCTTATAAAAATTTTGGCAACCTAATGAAATAATTTTAAATGGTCAATAACCAAATATGAAGTTAGCAACCAGTTAGCAAAGTTATGTCACCAACTTTTCTACAAAGGTATTTGCTGCTTAAACAAAAAAAGAATTTTTTGTCAGATTTGTAAACTACTATCAGAAGTGGCAATCAGAATAAAAGCGATATTTGACTCAAAAATATACATATTATAAAAGTCACATGATTAAAAATCTCCCTCTAATGCAAATAATTGTCTTTTGATAAGATGTAGCCCACTAAACTTTGATAATCAGCCATTAATTTTACTTTAACATATTTTTTAATTGATATATTAGATGTCTGTTTAACTATAAACAAAAGTTTACATTGATGATTTCAATTAATCAACATAATCAACATTATATTGTAGCTTCATAATTAATGCTCTTTTTTCATTAGGTTTTAGGAAATTTTTTAAAATCAAAACCAAAGTTTTTTAAGGTTTTGTGGAAATTCGTTGTAAACGTGAAATATTTTTTGTAAAGTCGAAAGTTCTTTTGGAAAAGATTTGATCAATGTACTATTAAAATGTATTACGTTTGCATAGTGTTGTAGCTGTAAATGTTTGCTGGTTTCCAGGGCAATCTTCATATTGTATTGAGCAGGAAATAGTGAAGGTAAATGTCTCTCCTGTGTTAAGCCCACTAAAGTCCAAGCTTATTCGTGAAATGTCTGGGTTGTGACTTAATATTTTAGGTTCCTCTGTTGTACTGATTGTAACAATGTAACTACAAGACAAATAATTATGAGCATGCAAACATTTATATGTATATACATGTATAAAATTCTCAGAATGTGTGCGTCCCTCCAGCTATAGCTAATATTAGAATAGCTGTAGTTGGACAACACTGTCACAGCATCATAGCGTACCTTCATTAGAAGCCCAGCGCTTATTAACTAGCTTACTGGAGTTTTCCATTGGCAATGTGTCAGGTTAATAGCTAGTGGTAGGCAACTTTCATCACTATTCGGTGTTTATAAGCTGATTTTCAATACTATTTTCCAATGAAAACGTGCCTGGCTGATAGCAAGTGGTAAGCAAATCTCAGCTCTTCTCATTGTTTATAAGCTGATTTTAATACAAAGGCAAAGCCGGGAGGCACAGCTAGTATATATATATATATATATATATATATTTTTTTTTCTCAAAGTTTGTGTGTCTGCATGTATGTATGTGTGTTTTTTGGTGTGTCTTGCTACAGCTATTCAATTTTTGAAATAAAGATTTCACATTCCGTTGGACTTGAACTCATGAAGATTGTGTCTACAGGTTTAAAATCCAATTCTATAATCATAAGACCACGAATGATATTACAACTCATAGCTCTTACAAAATAACATATACACTCTTTCTACCAAAAATGGCTTATTAATTGAAACTCTATGATGAACTCTTTTATCTCAATGAAACATGACGCTTTTGGTGAACTTCTATTTTCATTTTTTGTAAGGTTCAATTGCTAAATCGTGTTCAAAGCTAATTCCTTTCTCGCGGACAATTGTATTGTTTTGAGTAGGAACAGCCTTTACATTATCTTTCTGTTTGGTCAGAATATTCATTCAGAATGTTCAGAATAGTCAAAATATAATTTTTTTTGCACTTGTACTAGCCTTGAGAGGCACCAGTACCATCGTATTCAAAGTTTTGATGGATAGCTTCTGCTGGAACAGTATAATTTTATATGCATGCAGTTCTATGCACGAGTTGTTATTATTAATTCAACATATTAAACATTTTTATTTTGTTTTATCAGTTTCTATTAACTGTATTATTACCGAATAATATTTTATCGTACGTAGTTGAAGCAAAACAGGTTTAACCCTTTGAACCCTTGCAGCCTTTATTCCAGTATTGCGAAGGGTGGGTCAAAAACCCTAGCATTCAGGTTACCAACATTCACATGGCGCTGTTCACAAAAGCTGTTTCCAAGTAACAGCCTAAACTGATCAAATTAATTCTTGCACAAGATGTTAGACTAGAAATTTCACTTCCATTTGTAACATTTTTCAAATATCTTGATCTACTTCCTTTGTTATAATAAAGAGTTTTATTAGAACGATATTGCAAACAAAGAAGATATGACTCATTTGTTGGTAGGTTATAAATGATTGTAACGCAAATAAAGTGTTTTATGCTACTAGCTACAATTTTCCCCTATATTTTGAGTCATGAATTGATGATTAATTAACATTTGCTCAATGGATATTATACTACCGTAAATGCTTTACGAGTTTTTAAAACTGTTCAAAATATTATAGTTTCAGCCCAAATGATGGTGAATTACTGTTTTTTACCGTTTAATTAGATTTTCTGAGGGTTGCCTGACCATTTTACTCGTGTTTTACCAAATATCATTGTATTATGTGCATATTTAGATATATTTAACAAAGGTTTGAAAACCTCGAATTATTGGACAAATTCCCCAGGGTTACTGACACCCATTGACAAGAACGGCCAGGGTTCAAAGGATCAATTTAACTTCCTAGTTATTTCACATAAATTTACATTTAAACTCTTTTTATACTTTTCACTTTTTGTTTAATTTATTTGATCTGCACAAAACATTTTTTCGTTATATGAAGTTCGAAATTTCCAGTTTTTTGACAAAGTTTGAAAACCTTTACAGTGGTTTTATTATTTCTCTATATTTATTTAAATTGCACAAAACACTTTTCTCATGATCTGAAACTTGAAAGTTAAAACGGTAACTCTGGTTATACGTTTTTAAAACCAAAATAATTTGTTTAGCAATGAATTTAATTACCTGGGCAGCGTCGAACATTCAACTAGTATAAAATAGAACCTTGTTAATATATTTTGACAATAAAGCATTTACTAATATCCAACTCAACAAAGCTCTTTGATTCTTACTTAAAAAGCGTGTTGCACTAATATTGATAAAGTCTTTATTTTATTAACTGAAAATTTGTTTTTAAAGTAGCAATGTTAAACTTATTTTTTAATTAAGTAATACTGTACAAAATGTTAAAAACTGTATGTTTAAGAAAATACAATATTCTTAAGTTTGCTAACGTTACCATTGTCTTCTTCCTTTGTAGTTGATGATAAAACTACTGGTTTATTAGTTTTTTTATATTTAATTGTTGTTTTATCAAAAAATATGATCTGTAGACTTGGTATTACTTATCACTCTAATTAACTTTAAAATCAACTAAAATCAACTTGTGTGGTTGCATATAATAAACTGCTAAGGAAAAAATGAGAAAACGAACTGCCATTGTAACTCTTTTGGTTACTTTTCAAATTTTCAAAGTTGCATTTTCATATAAGCTGTTATAGTCATGAGATGAAAATTTATTTTTAACTAAGAAACACCCATTAGTTTACAATGATTAAAATTACAGTTTGATGAAGCTTAGGCCGACCAAATCTATTAACAAGTAAGTTACTGAAAAACTTTTTCAAGCTTTTCCCACGACCAAACAAGAGTGAAACGATTGATTGGGAGAATTATGATGAATGCACATGTGCACACAACTCCCGAAAAATTATCCGGTAACGGCCGTCACCAAACCCTTGCAACGAAATCCTATCAAAAGATTTAACTATTTTTCAGTAAAGTCGTTTAAGTATAATAATGATACAAATTGCATATAAACCTATTTAAATATGTTACCAAGCCTTTGAAAGGTTACCGCAAATTCCTAAAACTAACCCATCTGATCGGATTCTACACAAATAGACAGATTCTTTTGGACGAAAGTCATCACAAATGTGCTCATCAACATACAAATGAAAGTATTTTTGTGTCGATACAGCATACAAATTGTGTTGCTACTGCACCCAACTGCAGTTGCAACATAAATTTTGCACCACAGTCTTTCCCTATACCTATTCAAAAACTTCCAAGCATTCCTCAATACAAAAGTGAATATTTCACATGTGGGTATCAAAGCTACGAATAGTGAATATGCTATATTCTAGTTTTTAAACACAGCATCTAACCATTATTCCGTTACAACTGCAAGCAGTAGCAATAGATATCACAATGCTATATCTAAGTCTCAACGGTTCCTCTTTATTATCCAAAAAATCAAAAAGTATTTTTAAATGTTTTTCAATGTATCATCACAGTCTCATTTACATTTCATGGCAAATGAGACTTTAATAGTAGTAGTGTGAGTATTTTAAAGTTCTATATTGAATCTATAACGGTTGACTAGCTTGTCAGAATTTTGAAAAGATAAGTTTAACCCTTTTACATGTCAAAGCATTACTAATGCTTGGGTAGAACAATATTAATGCTGTCAGCTCAGCAATTTTGTTAAACTTCTTTTCATCTGCGTCAACGTATCTGACAGATTTGAACAAGGATTTATTCTGATTATAACATACAAGTATTAGCAAGACATTTCGAAGTTTTAAGGAAAATGTGGTAACATTTCAGAGTTAAAAAAAAACATTTATGTGCCATAACAATGGCAGCTATTTTACAAACACTTCATGCCAGATTGTAAACACATTATGAAAAAATCATAATACAATAGACCAAATTTGAACTTTACTGACTTTAAGTCAGAGTGTAATTTTATGACTGTGGTAATCATTTTTTTCAAGTACGCCGCTGCTAATACCATGGCAGCCACTAGAGCAAGAATTCAATTAATAGTCAGATTAAGTGAGTCATTATCAGTTCGACTTTGTGAACACTTTTCTACTGATCTCTTTTTATTATAAGTTCAAAAATCACTTTCAGTTGAATAGAAGTGATGTTTAGTTAATAGGTGGTGCTGTATTGTTATATCTTTCGCTTATAGTGACACTCTAATAGAGATAGTGTTCAAATAAAGGTCATGTTTGAATAGAGTTTTATAGTAATAGAGAGAACCCAACGTGTCATTTTCTCTCCAAAGTTCGTCAAAAGAAAAATAAATATTTTAAGGCCACAAGATTCTTGTTATTCAAATCAAATTTGAGAATGTGCACAGACGTCACCCTCAACACTATAAAATTTTTTTATTGAATACGAAGTAAAAACATTAGGTAAATTTTACCACTATGTTGAACTTACATCATAGGAAGTATACGTTATAAAATAGTCTAATGTATTATCAGTTTAGTATGCAAAACTAAAAAATTTTACTTTCAAATTTTTATACTAATAAAAACAATAAAAAATACTGTTTAGAAAGTTTATTGATCATGAGGTTGATAAAAAAATAAATTTACTGTACAGATTACCTATTGCAGAATTTAATATCCTTAAATGTATAGCTTCATTATGTCTAAGTAGGTAAATTAGTGCAAAGAAACTGATGAACGATGAGTAATCATATTTTCATGCTGTGTATAATTACCGACTCACATTCTTACTTGCTCTAAGCCTAAATATACTGATCACTCAAGAAACTTGGAAAGCTTGACTATTGTTTATTAATAACGTTGTATATAACTTCAAATCACTGATTAATAGCTTTGTAAAGACCTTTACATGTATATCACTGATTGTGCTAGATGAAAAACGGGCATTTAAAGTATGCATGAGTTTTAAAGTTGCTCAAACAGCTAGTTATCAGTAAATGGAAATTTTAGATTTGTAGAAATAATTATATTCTAACTCAACATATGGTACAAAAACTTAAAAAATTAAAAAAGTCTAGGAAAAATTAGAAGATCTTCAAAAAATCAGGAATGAGGTTTTTAGACACTTAAGTAAACGAAATCTTTTCAAAACAGAAAAGGAGATGGTAATAAACTGTTTTTCTATCAACTCTTTAGTGTAAAAATTATCTTTTTTTTTTCATTTTAATTAAATAAGAATGTTTATTAAATTTAAATTCCATTTTAATTTGTATTTATTTTAAACTCATGGATGGTAAACTTATTTGTCACAGTTGACCTCACTTGAACTCAGTTGCAACAAGCAATGTTGGAACTAAGTCACATTGTTGGTAATATTTAGAAAGAAAGAATAAATTTACCAAAAACAAAATAATTTGACTGCTGATTTACTTACCTTGTTGGTGGCCAACCACCTGTCATTGTCTGATTCCACTGGAAAAATGATAAAGTGATTGACGAAGAGGTTACAGTTTCAGCTATAGGATCAAGGTTGTTATTAAGCTGTGGAAGTTCTAAAAAAGTAATAAAAATTCTTATATTCACCTTTGCGTTTATTTACTTTTGTAAAACTCAGACTGCAAACGACATATCATAAGATATAATGTTATTTTGGTAACAGATAAGCCCGTCTGTTATCAAGCCATTGTGTAATACATAGACATACATGGATGTAAATAACATAGAAACAGAGTCACAAACTTCAACCATACAGTCAAACATTACAGTTCAGAGTTCAATTTACAATCATCAGCTACTGTAAATAAAAAATCATGAGCTCTTGTTGGCCAACATTTTTTAAGTTTTTTCAACCAAATTTAATCTTGTTGCGATAAAAAAATTTGATTTTTAGTTATATTTATGTAACACAATTCTCTGCCCATGCAGTTTTGAAATATTAATAAAACTTTGCATCAAAGCAGATAAGTGTTTAGGTACAGCGGCACACCATTTTTTAATTATGTAAAATAACATATTACCTCTTTTAAAAAGACAGTAAATTAAACTTGCTAGTGACATCTTCATGTAAAGCAATAGTATAGACAACAACTCGAAGACATTCAAACAGTTTAGTTAGTTGGTGAACCAAGTACACTACACGAGTCATTCTTAGAGTAGGCCTACTTAAAGTAAAAACTATTCATGCAACCGCCCACATTAGCCTCAACATAAACAATTGCTATGTGTAGCTTAAATAAAGAAACAACTTTGATTAGGTTTTCTAAAAGTTGTTTGAGGTTATTTAAACCATGATATAAACACATTATTCACTACAACATAATTTTATTCCAAGGTTCAATTATAGCTGCCTCACTTCCCTTTTGTATGTTAACATACCATGACCATAGACTTCAACTTCTCTGAGCTGTAATCTAGTAGTTGCTGAACTGTAAATGCTGAAATATCTTGTAACGGGGTTGATGGGGTCAAAATCACATCTTCTTGTATACTTATTTCCTAATGCAGACAAACTACTGGAGCAAATTAACCACCCATTTGTTCCTCCTCCGTTGGGCGCATATGAGGTTGGTCGCTTGTTTGTCAGGAAGTAGACATCGTGTAATCGATTTGCTGTGCAAATATTTAACTGTGTGAATAGATTAACACTTAACATGAAGTTATAAAATAATACATTTATCTCATACTATAACTAAAGGAAAACTTGTATGCAATGTTTATCGTTAAAACGGACAAGTAGCTTTTAATAGGTTGTGTTTAAATTTATAAACTGAATAGTCTATTTTTGACTAAGAATCATTCAGGTTAAGCCATGGAAGATAGTTTTCAATATCTTAAGACATAATATATTTACAAAATTGATAATTTAGGTTTTCTGGCAACAAAATTGTATACATATTCAATTATTTCAAACAAACTACAACTTGATTAATAGAGATATCAATTGTAATATTTCTCCTTGATTTTTTTAGCCAGTTTTTAGCAAGTAAATTACTTCAGCAAACTCAATATTTTGATGAAACATAAAACCAACACAAAATACAGGTCTCATCATGAAGAGCTAAACTTGAAGTTACTTTTTTGGCATTCATGAATGATTTGTAGCAAGCATGGGCAGCCTGTACATATAAGCAAAACATACCACAGGGTTGAGAACCACAGTTTCCATTTTTTACATATACAATGACTTCTTTAAAGATTATCATTTGTCCAAGATCAACTCTCCACCAAGGGTCTTTTTCATTCATAGTGTTGGATATACTGCTCAAGTCTCCATCAACTGCTCTAGCAGCATTATCAGCATTGCTTGACTGGTGAGTCATTTTGCTCATAGCATAGTTGTATTCTACAAATATTTGAAGCTGAATATGCACCGCAGTAATTTTCATGCATTAAAATCTGTTAACTAATAATTCTCACTATCTATAATCAACAGATAGTTAGAATTATTAGTTGAACACATAATCTACTGCAGCATTGATATAATTTTAGAGTAAATGCATGAGCAAGTTTTGTTAGTTTGAATGAAATGCAGACTTGCCTCAATTATTTTACGTACCAAAAATTACTTAATTAATACAGTGCCCGTGTTATTGAAAGGCGCTAAATTCTTTTTGAAAATCTTCTGTAGAGATTTGATACATTGTCCACAATTAATTTCATTTAGTCTGGACCAACAAGCAGGTATTTTACAGTATTTTACCTGATTGGAGTTCTTACTGTTGTTCTTCTAGTAATTTGCTACTCACCAACATTTTATTTGCTTTTTCTCTGTTCTCAAAGATATATGAATTTTTTTACTGTATAAAGGACCACAAACTATTATGAAAAAAACTGATGTTGATAGTTTTTAAGTTTAGTCTTGTAAGTTATAAAAATTCTCACAATAATACTTTACGAAGGATATTATATTGTCAAAGAAACTGCTAGCTTTTTCAGGGCACAGCATCTAACTTCCCGTTTTACAGGCTCAGGAATAATAATGCATGAGAGTAGAGTGCGTCAGTGTTTATTTGCATATAACAGTCACCATTGCAGACAAAGGCTACACTGCCATTTCAGAAAAACTACCAGGCTTTTATATGATTGGCCTATGACAACACTAAGTGTTACATAACATGGTCAAACTCAAGATAGAAACTTCATAAGTTGTGATAAGACATTATTCAATCCACATGAAATGTGATATAATATGTGGCTAAATATAAATATGCAATACGAGACAGCTACTGCTGCCGAAGATCACACAAATAAAGTGTAAGCTTCTAAAATGTAGTCGATTATGTCTGTGTGCTATAGCCACCACACACTACCCTCGTTGGAGGTACTGGGGAACCCTTCAACAATGGCTCGGTGAAGGTCATAGTAGTTTAGCTAGGCCGGTGTATCGTTCTCTCCAAGCGTCTAAATAGTCTTTTTTAGTCAATAATGGTTTATCATCTCAGGCTTTTTTCCAATGGGCCGCGTCTTTTAGCAACTGTTGATAGCATTGTCAGTGTCTTTTGTTCATAGTCTGGCTGGCTAGATGAAATCCTAATATAGTAGTAAGTCTGGCAGTTCAAAGCAGGCTATATGAAAAACCTTGTTCAGTCGTCTTAGCTCATGTATCAACTAGCTCCAGCTAGTGTGACCTCTTCTTTTGGGTTTCAGAGAGAGTATACATGGCCTCATAACCGCGGTTTTCCAACCCATCTCTCTTCAAAAACAAGACCGCTATGGTTTGTCCACTTAGTAGACTTTGGGTTGTGCCGGTCCAGGTGTGCATTCTTAAAATGTACCATGAGTCAATCTCGAGAGATGTGGAAATATGTGCACGAGCAGACATTTAGTGCCAAAATATTGCATTACGTGGAGTTTGTCGTGAACCCACCGGCACTGCATCGACCTTTCTGTTGCATAGTATGTTTTAATTTCTCTATTATTTTGACTGACAGGTGCAGGACTGTTCTGACTATGCCGGTCCGTCTCTTCTTGCTAGTTTTGTAAGCGGCTAAAGGGGTTGGTCTTTTTTGCATCTTGATGCGGTCCATCCTAGCCGGTTCTTCTGCCACCACTTTTTAGACAGGTTTGGAGCTGGTAGCGCGAGAGCCCGCTGGCAAGTCTGTCTACTCAGCGTACAAATGTAGAGGCTGCTTATTTTTCTTAACTTTGAGCTTATTACTGTCCTAGTCTTTATGGCGGTATCTATTGTCCAGTCTCCTGAAATGCCCAGTTTTTTTTCAAATTTTCTGTATTTGCAGTAAGTTTTTCCATAAAGGTGATGGATGTTAAGTCGTAGGCAAGCAGTATGACTAATTGCTCTTTTTTAGGGAGCTACTTTCATACACCTATCTACCAATTTTCTTTGTAGCTGAGTTGTGTCGATTGTGCATGTGACGGTATAGTATGCCCGGTCTCCAAGTGTATCTGGTTTTGACAGCATCTGGGCCGGTCGAGAGTTATGCCATACCGGCAAGAAAGTTAGGTTATGCTTGATTGGTCTTGCACGAGGAATTGAGTTATGCTAGTTCTGCAAGTAGTTTCTCGAGTCATTGATCGTGAGGTTTCGTGGCAAGCCCTAATCACTCATGGCTTCAGCTCTTCCTACTTCTTTTGATTTCAGGCCATTGATTACAACATTTGATTAAGTCCTGGATTTATTTAAGGCCGGGCCACTGCCGAGGACCACTCGTTTTAGGGCAATTCTTGTTCTTGGGTCAGTCTGGGGTCGTGCTCAGTTCTTATTTCTCTGAGATGATTTTGACATGGTTGGGTCCGTCTATGGAGGCTGAGCCTTGATATTGTCAGCAGCTGCCAAAGTTTCCTGCACTCATTCCTGCCCTTTGGGCACCGGTGAACTAACCTACATGATGAAAATATTCGATGGTTATAAAAATTCGCAATTTCGCGAACAGTCAATTTTGTGAATTATTAGATTTCGTGAATAATTAGTTCTATTTTTTAGTCATAAGGGATAATAACTACTGCCTCAAATTAAAAACTAGCCGCTAGGCATAAATACTAAACGTAGCTGAGTTCCGAAACTTTTTTAAATCATCGCGGCTTGGAACTAACCCCTTTGCCAATGCATCCCCTTTCTTTAGAAACATATTCAAGGTTGTCACAATATATGCAGAATGGCGTCATCGCAAAAGTAGCCGCTAAGCAAATGTACTAAACGTAGCCAAATTCCAAAAAAATTTTTTAAATCATCGCCGGGGCTTCGAGTTATACCCATTGTCAATGCATCAAACTTCTTTTCAAAATTATTCACAGTTTTCACAAGTTATTCGACATGGCTTTGTCATCACAAAAATCTCTCCTAGTCTTTTTATATTGAAATCAACTCCATCAACCTCTAATACCAAAGGTGAGGACGATAATGATTCTGATCTGGACATTATGGTGTGTATTTGATTTGCAGTGCAGATACGTTTTTCCACAATTAACTGCGTTAGTTGTTAGTTTTGTTTAAAAACTGATCGCTTTCATTAAATACTTCAGCTATTGTTTTTGTACTTCCTTTACACTTATTAGTATTTTTTCTTTTTTGTGTTTACTGCAGATTGAGAATGAAACAGAACCTATTCCACTTACAAAAACTAGTGACAAGTCGTAATATTCACCGAGGCAGGAATATTGGCAGAGAAGCAACCAGTCAACCTAGACCTCTTCATCAACAACAACTCCTTGATATCACTGCAGCAAACATTATTATATAATATATTCTATTTCATGTATAGATATATTATAATTTATTGCAAACTTGAGTGTACAAATAAAATATTTTTCGTACAAATAAAATTTTACAAACGATGAATGGAGTAAATAAAAACATATACATGATTTTAAAACAGATATATTCTTCTCGTTAGCAGCTGCGGTCACTTTTACCTCAATTTCAAGACCTCCCTGAATGATTGGTGATTTTCTAGAAATGACATCTACCACCCTTGCAGTCATTGTGCTTCCGTGTTTGATGAAAAATTATTCTTTTTCACACTAAAAGAAATAACGAAGTGGTAGGGATGGAAAAAATAAATATTGCGTTTTGCCGAAGCACCAAAGTAAAATTCAATTACAGTGAAACATGGATAACTTGCCCTCGAATATATCGAACACATGGTTAACTCAAATGGATTTGCTTGGTCCGTTCCCACGCAATGATAAATGGCTTTATATAACTCGACCTCGGCACCGTTAACTCAAACTGTTTTTTGGCCGAATTCACAAACGTGGTTACCGTTCAATTTATTTCGAAGGAGTTTCCACTAGTCGCGGAGCTGAGACTACTCTGCTTTCTTAACAAAAGCACTTTTTATATGCGTATAGTGTACATATACATCTAATTTCCCCTGTACCGTATAATGGAACTGAAAAAGAAATCGTATAAAAATGATTAATAGGGTCGCTAAGACGTTCGCTTAGTTACGGCCAAGCTAAAAATGTTAGAAGGTTTTAGCGATAAAAATTTTAATAAAGATAGACACAGCATGCAAAATACATATTGTAACAGTGATTATATGCGGATACATAAAGATAAAATGTCACAAATGGGCTCGTGGCTCGGCGTCCGCTACAACAGACATCCGCTTTACGATGGCATCACTCAAGCAAAAAAAGCGTGGAAACCTGCGGACAAATTTAAAGTACTCGAGGAAATCGAAGCAGGACAAAAGCTATCAGCATTATCAAAAAGAGAAAATATTCCAAAAAGTACAGTGTCAACATGGATTAAACAAACAAAAAATGAGATCGTTATGTGAACCAAATTCATCAAGGCTAAGAGATCGTTCAACGTCGCACGATGATTTGGATGGTGTATTATTGACTTGGTTTAGACAAGTGCGTAGTGAAGGCGTACCTATCGATGGGCCAATTTTGTTAGAAAAGGTCAAGTTTTTAAGGACTATAATAACTGTTTAAAATATATTTCTACAATAAGTCACACTGTTGATCTTTGTCAAAAAATACCTTGTCACAGACTACACTCGATAAGTTTTTTAAATGAAACTGATCAGATGCAAAGCATGCTTTTTTGCGTTGGTCATAAATGTTTACTTATGTCCATTTTTAAAAATTATTAGAAAGAATAGATATTTTTCTATTGGGCTGAGACTTGTTTGCAGTTTTAAGTGATGTGACTGAAAAGACGTTTTAAAATTAAAATTGGCAAAATTGATCTCGAGTAAAACACTCAGAAGAAAAAATGTTTTCTGAGCGTTTTAACTGCAATTAGGTTTTGCCAATTTCAATCTGAAAAAGTTCTGGCAGTCACATGACCTAAAACAACACACAAATCTCAAGTGTATAAAAATATCTACACTTTATGATAAATACTTTAAAACTCTACATCATATGCCCGTTAACTTACAACAAACAACCTATACTTTAGTTTCATATATACATGTAGTTTGTATATGTATCTACTGATAAATACATTCACTTGTGACTGTGCTCTGATAACTTGAATGCTCTGATAACTCAAACACTTCCGCTCGGTCCTGTGAAGTTTGAGTTATCCATCTTTCCCTGTATTAATTTAGTAAATGTTTTTGAAAAGACCTCATTACTTAGCACAAGTTGGTGGTTCATCAAAGGCCTCCAAATCGATGAATATTTGTGAAAGCCTCTGAACGGAGCAAGAAATTTATAGCTTAGCATAGGCGACTCGTAGTTGTAAGCTAAAAAAAAACTGAAACATTCGGTGCGCGCATGTGAAGAGTTAACTTTATTGCTAGCCGCAATAGAGTTATAACTCTTAATAGAGGTAGATTGAGTTCACCCGCGAATAAATTAGTCCGTGAATATACATGAAAAAGGCAATCTGCACAAAACTCAACTCTGCGAATAAATTCATCCTGTAGGGTACTCTGGGTGACCTGGCACCGGACAGCCACCAACCCACGCTTTTCAGCTTTCAGTGGTGTCAGCTTGCTCGGCTCTTGCGCTCACATTACAGGTTCAGAAGTGGCTTCATCTGCTCTTGAGTCCACAATGTTCACTATTTCTAAAGCAAGACTGGGTCTCTGAAAGCCGACTGTGTTGTGCACGATCTTAGTGGCATCAGCCTAGTTTTCTTGCAAAATGGGTAGTCTAGCTCAGCATACTCTAGGCTGTCACCTTTTCCATGCTAGGACTTCTCACGGGGACTTTGACTGGCATCGAGTCAACCGAGTCTGCCACTTTTAAGGCAGTACCAGCTCAAAAAGACCCGATCATTGCCTATATTGTCGTGGCAGTCCTTGCCCAGGTTTTTCGTGGAGGAGGAGTCTGGCTTTGCATATTTTGGATCATCACCTGCTCAATGCCAGGGTATCTCAGTGTAACTTTACCAGGCTTTAAATCAACTGTGTCCGCCACTTTTAAGGCAGGACCTGAGTTCAGCGGGCCAATTGTAATATGTGCAGTTCTTGTGATCCCGGGCAGAGCTTGGCTCCTATCAAAATTTTTAGCTTTTTTTCCAATTGTCTCCTTCTTGGTGGCTTTTGCTAGAGAAGGTGCTTCTAGCTCTTTTTCCAGCAGTTTCATATTTAGTGCTTTGTGCGGCCAGTAGCAAGTTCTACTGCCGCCGCCCTTGGCCTTTTCTCGGCACAGGTTTCTTATAACTGGGGCACTGTTTTTGACAGGTTTCTTTTTTCACACCCCTAACAGACCAGGAAAGATTTATCTGCGCAATGCTTGGAAGAGGGACTCGGTTGTGCTTTCAACTCTTTGGCCAGGCTGTGTCTTAGTAAAAGCTGCCCTAGCTTTGAGTTGTTTGAGGTTTAGACTGGCTTGGCCTTTTCCACCTTTTTCTCTAGGTTCTGCAGCACTTGCACTCATAATGGTTAAGCTGCAGGAATGTTGTCTGGCTTCTATTAGCAGATTGTTGTTCCGATTCTCACTGCTTCGGTTAGTGTTGGCGCTGCCGGTAAGTGTCATTGGAGAGCTGAATTGTACAAGAAATTTTTAAACTGCTCCTTAATCAGATTCTTTTTAGATTGCTTTGACAGATCTGTATACACCATGTGTACCAGTCTTTCAATTTATGTGGCAAGTTTTTGCCACAGGGTTAAGTTAGCCTTATTAAGGGTGCTGAGTTGGCTGCATGCTTCGAAGATGCCTTAACAAGAGAAGACATAAAAATACATGAAAGGCATCAAAGATGCCTTAACATCTAGATGGCATCAAAGATGGCAACCTCATGCTTGTCCACAACTCTCAGCTTCTTTCTTCAAGGCTGTATTTAAATGTAAGAAAACAGCGGCTTTGTCTATTATTTTTCCTGTTCCACTTCTTCATATCTTGAAACAAAATAATTTGTGTTTCCTGTGCTGAAGTATTGGAGAGCCTGAAAATGTGGTGTCGGCGCATGCGGCACCGCCAACAACTTTTCCAGGGCGTCAGCTGGACGATCAGTATTTCAGTCATCACTGCATGTCCTGCGGCTCATCTTGCTTTGAGCGCTGGGGCTTTGTGCGGATGCAGGGTACTACCAGCCTAAAGCTAGATGTAAGATTCCAACCTGTGTCCATCACTCCTGGACTTAATGCCTCTAATCTAACTAGATTTCAACAGGTTCAGAGTACAGCCGTGCATCTATTTGTCTCTCAACCTTTATTTGGAAATCACAGTGTGACGGCTAGGCACTGATTAGTACTAAAAATGGATGAATGTTTAAACAGCACGAAACTTAGTCTCATCACGGTTTGAGGCTTCCACTCTCCTCCAACTACTTCAATTTTTTCCCGACCGTCATTTTTAAAGCAGGCAAAGGATGATCATCAAAACCAAATTAAATGGCTGTTCTGGTAGCCTTTAGATCTGACTTGATCTCACTGTTGCCATCAGTGTAAAATACTCTGCTTTGTCTTTCACGGCACACTAGCTATATATCCAATTTTGAGGCTCAGAAATAATAACACATGAGAGTAGAGTGCTTTAGTGTATATCCGCATATATCAAGTGCAGCCACAGTCAAACACTACTCTGTGATCTTAGAAAAAGTGCAAGTTTTTTATATGGTTGGCCTACGGCAACAACAAGTTTTACATAACATAGCATGGTCAAACTCGTGATGGCCATTACAAAAGTTGTGATAAGGCATTATTCAATACACCAAAAAAATAATATGATAAGTGACTAAATTTAGATATGTATACATCACAGCTACTGATGCCGAGGATCACTAAAAGAAAGTAAGTTTCAAAACGTAGCCGATAATGTCTGTGTGCCATGGCCACCACAATATTTCAAAGCAGATGCAGTATGGTCACACCACTCACATCCTGAAAAAGCTAATGAAAGGAAATTAATATTCTTTCACAATTTTTCTTCTCAATTCATACTCGCAAATTGAAACATTATTGGATAGAAAGAAAAAACATGATTTTGTTACAGTCTATTTTTATTGAAAAACAGACTTTGAGATTATGAAGAAATGCAAAAAACATAGAAAATGTGCAAAATAGTTCATAAAAATGTTTTATTAGCATCATACCTATAACAAAATTTTTTCTTCAAATTGTTTTTGCCTTGGTTTAGGAAAAACTTAAAATGTTGAACTTTGTACATTCATATATATTTATTGTCAAATATATATTCTTGTGGCTAAAAACATTTTGTGTTGATCTCCTGTTTTATGGAGAGTAATGAAACAGGCAAATTCCTTAACAATAATGTTTCTAAACAGCTTTCGGCTGATACGATAATTTAGCCAAACAAAAACATGCTTTGTGATCTTCATACACAACTTAAAACATGAATATATATTCAACTAACTCATTGACCCATTTGTGTAAGCTTTTTTCTTTGTAGAAATTTGGTGACCCAAATTAGTCAAACTTCTTTATACAAGCTTTTAAACTCCTCTAATAGAAGTTTGAAAGTGCATAATCCTTCATACTCCTAATAGAAAATCTCTAACTGATTGAAAGCAAAATTTTGTAATCTTTCCAAAGAGACTCCAATGTTCTAATAATATAATACATCAAAAGCGCTGTGACACATAAAATAATTAATACTTCACTTCCAGCAACTAATTACTAAAAATAGAATATTTTATTGTTTTGCCTATAAGTTAAATTGATTCAATTATATTGTGCCCAATGACGTTAGTGTGCCTATCAAAACTAACTGCTGGCAGAGATGCTGTTAATTTTTAACACAAATTATATCATTTCAATTACAAAATATGGAAATAACAACTTTTTAGCTGTTGTGATTTTAAAGATAAAGATTTTTTTTAAATCTTTAAGGACAAATAAAATTGTCAAGAAAATCAGCAAAAATTTCTTTTAGTTCATTTATTTATTACAGTATATTTATTTGCAAATTGGTATTTAAAATATTCAGTCGCAATATTCATGTTACAATTGAACTAGAAATTCCACTGTCATACAGCCCACAACCAAAGTGATATTGGAAAAAAAAGGATACTGATGGTTGAGAAATGCAATATTAGCAGTCAAATAGGATAACTGCAATGGTAGCTGTAATGTACTGGGTGTTATTATATACAACAAATAGCAATAAGGAAAGGAAAAGATTATATGTTTATATCTCTCCTCCTGCAAAAAAAGAAATGCATTATTGGCCAATATTAGAAGTAAAATGCACTGATATTATTAGAATAACCAATACTATTTATATAGTAATAATAACAAACCAATGCACAATTTCGTTGACATTTCAAAACGGCATAGCTAACAATATCACGAAGTTGTTATATTTATATAGATTTTTAAAAAATCTGTACTACGTAGTCATTGTCCTGTAGTCATCCAAACTTATAAATAATTATTGCAATAATCTCATTAGAACCGTTAGAAAAAATATCATTGTCATGCCTTTACTTACACTGCGTTAGATTTTTAGAAAGTCTGTACTACGTAGTCATTGTTCTGTAGTCATCAAAACTTATAATTAATTATTGTAATATACTCATAAGAAACGTTAAAAAATATCATCGTCATTTGCTTTACTTATACTGCGTTGGACATCAGTTAGAATGGGAAAATGTGTCAAATGTGTCGGCAAATGAAAATAAAAAAATTTAAATCGGCAAAAATGAAACGATTTCTGTACTCCTATGTTAATTGCCAAAACCTTCGGCAATTCGACAATGCTATAGACTAGTGAAAAGTGCATGTTTTTTTGTGAAATGCGCAAGACTTCATCGTTCTATTATCTGTTCCTCGGCGTTTCAATTTTCGGTCTTAACTTTTATTAAACCAAGCTTTTCAAGTGTTTTGTGGCGATTTTCGTTGAAATTAATCTGTCTATTTGTATATAATCCGATCAGAAGGGTAAGTTTTAAGATAATACTGACGGTTTACAAAGACTCGGTAACATATTTAAATAAGTTTAAATGTGTTTTGTATCGTTATTATACTCTAATGACTTTACATGACAATGCTTAAATATGTTGATGAAATTTCTTGACGAGGTTTTGTCTCATTGTTGATGAATAATTTTCGTAAGTTGTGTGCACATGCATTTATCATAAAAACTCCCACACTTCGCTCCGCTTGTTTGGTCGTGGGATAAAAATCTAAATATTAACAATTTTGTATTTAGATTTATTCAACTTATAAAACAAAGTAAGACTTACTAGGAAAGTGAGATTGTTGGCTTTACATTAACCAGTATATGCAGTAAATGTGTTTTTCAGTTAGTGTCTAAAAAGCTTGTTTACATTAAGAACAATGCATTAGCCATATAATAAAGTTATATTAGTATGTTCATGTTCAGGCGGCTTGTATTTTTTGTGAAAAAACTTTTTCTACACGCCAACTGTGAGTAATAATTGTTATAAACATTTACAACTTATTTGATTAGTTCTTTTTTTTAGCTCTTTACTGCAGCTTCAATTATAGAACTATTGCTGATAAAAATGTGATAAAAAGAAGATAAAGATATAAAAATATATAGCTTGAAGATAAAAATATATAGCCTTTTACCTGGTTTAAAGTAAATATCACTGCAATTACTAATACCTAAAGTTATTTTGATTAGGTAACTTTAGCAACTAAGTAGCACTAACTAACACAACAAGTTCAAATTATTCAAAAGCCATTTAAAGGCATTACTATATGAATTATGTGAACTGAGTCTGTGAATCGGCGTAACAAAAACTTACCATAAAAGTCAAATAAATTAAAATTTAACTGTTGCCTAACTGAAACCGTGACAACCACTCACTAATCAAGCTATTGAGCGGTTAACTAATGGTATTTGAGATTGCTGCTATTACACAGTTACATTGTAGGTAGGGTAACAATAGATAAGCATAGATGCATATTAGTTGAAAAACCGGAGCCAAGAGCAGGAGAATTACCTAAATAGGTAGACAAGCATACTTGTAGAAGTGAGAGTACTTTAAAAAGAGAACAAGCAGACTAGTAAGCAAAGCCAAGATATCACTAACAAAGAAACAATTAGACCCAACTGCCTAAGATCTTTTTACCAATGTTTAAATGAAAAAAAAAAATTGCCTGCGTACAAAAAATTGTAAAGATGATCCCAGTGTTTGCTGAGCAATATTAGAATATCTAAAATTTATATGACAAAATATTAACACAAAAATATAAAATATTATATAAAACAAATATATAAAATGTTTACCTTGCTATAATACGGTTTTTATGACCTTTTTAGCTTAAAAAAAGTGTTTGGCTGATGCTTTTTAAGATATTTAAAGTGAAATTATTTATTGTAAATGCTTTGTAAAACCAAAAATACAAGTTCAAGTTAATGCATTGTATGTTACTTTAAAACCGATACACTAGAATTTTTTTTTAAATCAGTGTTATATAATTGCTATCCTTTTATTTATTTGGCACGCGATTTTGTTTAATGAAACAATAAAGTAGAAAATCAAAGCTAAAATACACACAGCAAGCATTATGATATAAGCATGAAATACTTAGAAATACTGCCAAAAGAACTTGGTAGTACCAATATATGTGTTTGTTGTAGCAAATCAACTAAGTGATTGTAGCATGTGCACCTCATCAAACCAAAAGCTTTGCTAAGAACAAATATCATTTGATGGTAATGTTAACTTTTAGTTAGAGCGATATGTGCTGTAAGAAAATATTGTAAGAGCATTTCAAATGAATTTTAACAAAGATTTGCTACCTCTCAAGAGACAAAATTATTTTAAAGTTAGATGTTTGCTGTTTATACACAAAACTACTTGGCTCTTGTTACTATAGAAACACTTTAATTTAATCTGATTCCAAGAGCTTAATAAAACTCAAGGGTAAAAGCTTAGTAGCTAAACTATTTATGGTTTTAAACACCTGATTGAAACCAAAACAAATTAAATTTAATTTTTCCCTAAATAAATATTGAATGATACACTTGTATAGTAAAAACAGTTTGTTATTAATGTTGCACTATCAAAGCTGCAACATTATTATCCTGACAATATTTTGATTTTTTATGTTTGAAGCTTAACTAGAATATTTTATTTTTATCAAAGTATTACTGTATAACATTTAAAAGTCAGACTTTTTGCTGATGGGAAAAATATTTTTAGAACATCAATGAAAGCATAGAAAATGTCAAAATACAATTCCAGTCTGTACTACTACGTACATTTTTCGCAATAAAAATGCCAGATTTAATCTTCTATTTACGATGAGCTAAATTTGTACTGTTTTGAAGTTATGAGCACATTCCACGAGACATTCTAATGTAAGTGTTAATGAACTTCTATCAGCCAAATAAGCAATTCAGAATTAGTTTTTAGTACTCAGCAAACTAATATGGTTTAATATGCTTGTTGAGAGTTGATTTGGGTTGCATTAATTATTTTTAATGATGAAGCAGTGAAATGTTGCACATGAAAACTCTTATTCTCACCCTTTTCAGATCGTGTTTAGCCATTATTAGGGTATTAATTATTTGCCATGGAAGGGAAATTAGATGCTGTTAAGAGATCTAAAAAGAGTGAAAGCCATGAACATTGACAAGGCCTAGTATTCTTTGATATAGTTCACCATCTTAAAATATTATTTTTTTCATTATGTCTTAAGATGGACTTGCACAAAAATGTAGTTGATTTTATTGAACAGTATCGGTATTTTGTTATCATTTGCAATTGCTTTGGTGTTTGATGTGCTCAGATTTCCAGGATATTTCAAGATTGAAATTAAAAAAACTTGCTCGCATTTAAAATGCTCTGATCAAAAGAAAGTGTGATGATGTCTATAGATGCAAACAGACTGATCGGATAGTAGCGCTTACTGGTGCAAATTGATAGCAATAGCCGATATCAACTACAGCAATAATAGCAACTAGTGATATTGCTTTGCACAAATTTTCCTGCTGATCGTTCGAGCTGGCTAGGCTAGGTTTTGTGATATCAGTGTTCAAAGTGACAGCCTTACAATGATGATGAAATGGATGCATGAGAACAGTAGGCAGGATTACATGTATATTGAATGCATGAAGTATATATATTGTAGTGAAAATATCTCGGCGAATGAGGTTGCATGAAAGTGTAAACAGAAGCATGTCGTGCTCAACTATGTCCCATTTGAGCCATTTTGGAGATAGTTTCAAACCTACAACATTTTCATGATGACTGTGAATAACTGCTCATTATTGAGCTATCAAGAGCTTTTGATCACAATCCCACATGTTTTTTTACCTGCAACACAGCAGAGTACAACATGGTGAGCCTTTTGACACAAAATAACTGGAATGTCAATTTTTTCGCAAGTCAACCTTTAACTTTAAGCTATCTGATAGCTTTCAAGCATGTTGAACAGAAAGTATTTCTTGAATTTAAAGTATTTATTTCAATTTAATTTAAACAATTTAAATATTGAAGTAAATTTAGCAAGTTTTTAATTGAAATAGCTAAGGCTTCAATGGTACAATTCAAGAAGGCTGTCATAAACAAAAAATGCAGACATTATAATCATTGAGTTGAAATTTAACAAGTGTGATGCAGCCTTTGCAATCACTGTTCTCGTCAACCAAACGTTTAATTTTTCTATGAAAACTTAGGTAACGATTTCAATCCACAATCATTATATGCAGAAATGTTTAAAACTGCTTCTTACTAATACCTCGCATCTTAACTTTATTAATTTTAAAAACTTACTATACAGCAACCTTTTTTCAACAGAAGCGTGACTGTAATTCAATATGGCAAATTACAGGGTTCTTTTAGATAATATCATTGTTTAAGATTACTTAGGATTATTAGCGCTTTGAATTAAATTTAAAAAGCTGCTAAATCTGTTAAGTAATTGAAAAATGTAACAACGATTTGTTGCAGATACAAATTTTTTTGTAATTCATTTACATTACAGCTAACAAAAAAAGTTATTTGGCTTTACGACAAACATGTTAGGCTTCAAGAAACATTTATATCCATTGTTGTTTTATTCTTGTTTCTATCAATTATCAATTTTTTCCATTGTGGTCATTGTTGTTCTTAAAATTTCCATTTAAACATTTTATAAAAATACATTGCTTTTATAGAGCCATTATACTTTGGTCCACAGGTGGTAAATAAAAAGTGGTAGTAGTTTATACTCATATTGTTACCAAGTCATTAGGCAATTAGGCTGAATTTTGGTCCATTAATTTGGTGGTGAATAAGAAATGATAGGAACTATAACCAGGGTAATGGGTTGTTATGCTATATTTACCACTTCATTAGTTTCAATCATGTGGTATTTGCAATTAGTGAAATTTATGTTGACTTTTATTTCCATTAAAGTCAATTTTATTTCCATTAAAGTTAATTCACTCATTTTGAGTGTATCTTGTTTATAATAGTATATTCTTGTCTCCAAATTCAACAATAGATTGGACAACACAATTTTTAGACTTAGTGAAAGAGTGTTACCGCATCACTAAAAAACTAAATTGGTTTTAGGTGATTTTAACGTCAACTTGTTGAACACAAAAAATGGGTCTATTTTAAAAAGAAAAATATGCAATCCTTTGTTTTTAAAATAGTTGCTTGGTGAACCAAATATAGTACACACAAACTCTTCTACATTAATTGATAAATTGCACAATCACTGATCATGTTTAGACTTTCTGTTTACCTAATTTAGCTTGAGAATAGAAAATAGTGAAATTTATAAATTGTGTGAATATCTATTTCAAATATTAAGTTACATAGTATGCTTACCTATACTGATCTTTAAAGTTAATGTGATAAGTAGAAAACTTTTTAATAAGTGTATAAAATATATTTTTCATTTTTCTCCATAATTAGTCTTTATTTAAGCTTGACAGTCAGAAGCCCACAGCGATTAAAAATGATTGCTAACAAGCAGTTTTTCATAAAGGCTCATTTTTAATATTTTTGCAAATAGTGTGCATTTATCTTCATCGCACTGAAAAATGTTAAAAGTCACTTTTTTGGCTCCATGGAAAATTTTTAAAGCCAAATTATCTGCAAGATCAAATGCATGTGAAAATAATGTGATTAGTATTATAGACTTGATTTCTCAAGACACTATTTATACTTATTAAGATTAACTGGTATCTACAAAAGTTCAAGGTAAATAATAAAATTAAATTTCAAGGCATACCATAGACTTCCACCTCAGCCAAACTCAGAGGACTTCCTTTCAGTTGACTGCACACAGCAAGATGTTGTACTTCTAGTGGTTGGTCAGTCTCTTTGATATAAGTAGCATTAAACGCTGCGTCTCTATAGTCTATGCGAGTCCACTGATTAGAGCTGAGGGAGGGATTTTCCGGTGATGGGTGAGTAGAGATTAAAAGAGATTGCTTGGCTGAGCGCTCATCTGAATATATATTTCAAAGGTTAAAAAAGGTTCATGAGTAAAACTTAACTAAAAAGTTCAGTTAAAAAGAAAAAATTCATAAAAGGTTTAATAGTTAAAAATGTTGAGAAAATTTGACACTTATTTTCAGAGCTTTGATTGGCTGCTGAAAGTAAGCTATGTGAGCAGTTCAAGCTGTAAATATTCCATACCAAAATATGTTTTCATGCTATGATACTGAATGGCTATAAACTGGCAATAATCATAGAATTATAAAAATATCTTCTGATTGATTGCAAAAATGTGTAAAGGCAGAGTTGCTAACTTATTTGCACTTCTAAACTTTGTTTTAGAAGTTTAAGTACTGAAACAATTCAAAATACATTTCCTAATGGTGCAGTTTTGAAATTTTGTAGGAAATTAAAAATTCGCACAATCTTATAATAGGTCAGCGATACATAAAATGTTAATCATTTTTACTGAGTATTTGTGTTTAAATGAAGGTTTTCTTGCTATTCAAGAAGCACTTACTGAATCCAAATACTCCAACAAATTTACAAGTATGTAGATACCTGTGGTAGATTTACATGTAGTTTTTAAAGCATACAGAATAGGATTGTTATCGGTTGCTAAGCGTGAAATCAGAAGTAAATATAGAATTAGTTGATCAGAATAAAAATTTTAATCAAACAACAATCAATGTAAGTTTATGCTATGTAAAACAAACTTAAAAGGCTGTCAAGTAATGCAGGTGGCTTAAGACTGCAGGGTTTATCTGATTAAATGAAACATGTTTTTGAGTTCCACAAAACTTAAAGCCATACTGTTAAGGCAAAGTGCAAAGACCAGAGTTATAACAATTGACCTCCTGGCTACCACACTTACAGAGCTAAGCTTTCTAGTCACAGGAGAAGCCTGGGTCATAGGGGAGCACACCTGGATAACAATGGAGACTGTACTAGAAGACTGAACCAAACGAAAAGGAAAGTGGGCGGAGTGAAAGAGGGTAAAATATAAAAAAGGAGCTGCATGTTTGCATATAGTTTATTTCCTATCTTACATGGATGCCAATGTATATTTATTTATTTAAATATACATGTACAGTATTTATCATTAGAATTTAATGCTCGGTGTTATTATAGTGTTATTGCCTGACTGTTTTATGGAGATTAAAGGGCAGTTTTATTTACAGTACCATAATTTGGCTAAGCAAACCAGTGTACTAAATTTGAGTAAAGGTCAATATTTAGGTAAATATCACTAAATGACTTTAGCTATGGGATTTTATTTTTGTAAAAATTGAAAAATGAAAGTTTAGATTGGATTATGTAAAAAGGTAATGAAACATTTTTTGTTGTTCAGACTTTCTAATTTTCATATCTACTTACAGTATTGAGGGTCATTTCTGTTGTAGAGAATTATTCTACCAACAGAGTATTTAGTCTGTAGATTAACCATCCACCACTTGTCTTCATCTGATGATAATGTGTGTGTAAAGTCTCCTGCTTTTCCATTGACAGCTAAGTCTGCTGTGTAGCTCTCTCGAGTGCTACTTTGTTGTGCTGGTCGGTTCAAAGCTAGATTAGCCGCAGCTGTAATCATTGAGAGTCACTAGCTACTAATCTCAATCAAATGTTACCTAATTATCGAGAAGATAATGGAAATATCTAGGAATTATATGAAACTTAATAGTAGGTTTTGGTATGGAGAGTTTTAGAAGAACATATATTTTGATAGCTAGCAATAAAGTGAGTAAGTTATAACTAAATGAAATTATATTTTAGAAGCTCTAGAGTACTAACTAAGAACTTTTTAGAAAAAGATTTTACTCTCTGCATCTTGAAAAAAAAAACTTGTTTTAGCTTTTATGACTGCTGTTTATAAATGGGAAAAAACAAACGTTTGGCAAAAATTGGCTATAGAAAACAAAATACAAAAGCTACTTTATTTACAGAAAAATATAAATGGCTTTTAAACAACTTAGCAAATCCTGGACATACATTTAGAGATGTCGATGATTTGCTGATTGTACATTAAATATAATACTATAAATGTCAAGTAAATGTATAGCAAATAGCAAGCATATATTTGTAATAAATAGCACACAAGTACAAAGTATATATTTAAAATGTCTCAGTTGCTATGAATGAAGTCAGAAATGTTCTATTGTTAAAGCATGCCCACAAATAGCAAAGTTTTTTACCTTTGGGGATATTTTAACTGTTTTATTTTTAGATGAGCTAAATTATTGATATTTACAATAATTATGTTAACAAGCTTACACACACACTCATAAGTTCACATTTTTTCACATGCATATGTCCGCACATACATGCCCATGCGTAAGCTCACACACGTACACCCACAAGCACAAACCTGTGTACGCACGAGTAGTCATACACACACTAGTCAAGTTACACACACGCACACACACGCACACGCACACGCACACACACGCACACGCACACGCACACGCACACGCACACGCACACACACACACACACAAGTCATGCACAGCACAAGTATTACTTAAATATTAGCCATTGAGCCTTTCGATAACATTAGTACAAGATAAACACAGAATATAGGGCAAGTGCTTGACTTGACATTGTATGTGTTGATTTATCAGCAACACGTTAAAATTTAAACTAATTTTCAACACTGTTACTATTGCCATAGATGAGGTGTTAGCTTTAACAAGGGTTTCAACTTGTTCCTAAATTTTGCACCAATTATTCCAATTTTTTATATTTAACCAGTGGTAAATGTAATTACAATAAGATTTTTCACAATAGCTATCACCTCTATGTAGAACTAACAAAGCTATGCCCCAGTTTCTGACTTGTACTAATATTTTACTGCTGATGTGTTAGGAAACTTTTTAGCATTTTTTTCAAAAAGGAAGGACTGAAAAGGAACAGAAACTGAGATGAATTAACACAAGCAAGCTGCTTAGACAAAAAGCAACGAGTGTATAAAAGGCAACTGTCTTTCTTTTTAAGTAGACAATAAGAAACACTAGAGCATAAGAGAAGCATGATGAAAAGCTATAGATGAGACCAATATTCCTATATTGTATCGTAACATTTTGTTAAAATTCACAATTTTCACTTTATACACGCTGTGGTAGAAGCCAGCCAAACAAGCCTGACAGGCTCATTAACAATTAGCCAGTTCTCCAAGCCAGAAAAGCATCGATACAAATCGAAAAGCAATTAGCCATCCGGCAAAAACGATTATCACAGGTGAGTCACGACTATCACAAACTCATGATCAGTCAAGCTCAAATAGAGCCGAGCTTACCACAAAGCCGAAAAAGACATAAAAAGAGTCTTATCGATCCTGGAACTGATTGTAGCAATGTTTGTGCCTTACATTTTTGCTATGTTATAATATAGTTAGGTACAAATGTATGTATCATATGGTTGCTAAAGCCACTAAATATTGTGAGCATTTTGAAAAATGGGTGGCAATAAGCAAAAGTGCCTTGGCCTAAAACCAGATTGAGTCAAGAAGCAAGTTTTTTTACGCTGGTGGAATAGGTAAGATCAAAGACCTCAGGTCACACACCAGTCTAAACAACATTGTGGATGAACATTTTCTTCCTGCTTTAAAAGTAGCAGCCAAAAAAAAACTCAGAGCAATGGAGAAGAAGATCCCTAAAAATGACACTTAGGGCACTCAGAAAAAAGAAAAGAGATATGCTAAAGGAAACTGCTGTGTTCCTTTTAATGCTAAAAAAAACTTAATTACAAGGCAAGAAGATATATGTTTAAGAATTAAAAAAAGTTTTTCCTCATCCGTTTTAACCAATATGGGTGCTAATTTCTGCTCTAACTCGAGTCTCCTAACTGAGACCTGGTAGTTTGAGCACTCGCCTCAAGATCTTAGCTGTTCCCAATAGCGCACTTTTTTGCAACTCATCTGAGTTGATTGCTGTCGGTATCTGGGCAAGCCACATTTTATGCGCCGGTGTTATTGCGCCTAGTGCCCCGATGACCACTGGAATTACAGTTGTTTTTACATCCCAGAATATATATATATATATATCTATATGTATTTATATTTATATATATAAATTGTACATATATATTAATTGTATATATATATATTTATATATATGTACAATTTGCCATAGTAAACAAGATTGCAACTCTTTTTACAACAACACTTTTGCTGCTCAAAATATATTGTTGTTATTCAAAAAGAAATTATTTGTAGTCATGCTGTTAATTCTGACTTGATAGACCTCTGACTTTTTTTGAGCCATTGTAAGAGTTGAGGTGCAGGCTTCAGCATTACGGTAAACTCTTTGGGCAAACCTCATGCTTTAAGAAAAGTTGCCTACTTAGTTTTGCCGACATAGTCAGTAGGATTGCCACACTCATCATAGCCGTGTACCCCTTAGCTTAATATACATGTATCTTAAATTTTAGAAACATTTTGTAACATTCAAGTAACAAATTCAATCATTTAATCATTAAATGCAGAACTATTTAAAACTGCTTCTTACTAAAAGCACACATCTCAACTTGATTAGCTTTTAAATTTTACTATGCAACAACCTTTCTTCAGCAGAAGCGTGACTGTAATTCAATATGGCAACTCAGAGAGTTTTTTTAGATAATATTAATTGTTCAATATTATTTAGGGTTATTAGCGCTTTTGGTTAAATTTAATAAGCTGCTAAATTTTTTAAGAAATATGAAAATGTAACAGTGATCTGTTGCAGGTACAAATTCATGTTGACATTTGTTTACATTACAGCTAACAGACAAAATATTATTTAGCTTTACGCCAAACCTGTCAGGCTTCAAGAAAGATCTCTATCCATTGTTGTTTTATTCTTGTTTCTATCAATTTTTTTTCTATTGTGGTCATCGTTGTTCTTAAAACTTTCATTTAATCGTTTTATAAAAATACATCGCCTTTATAGAGCCAGTATACATTGGTCCAAAGGTGGCAAATAAAAAGTGGTAGTAGTTTATACTCTTATATTTTACCAAGTCATTAGGCAGTTAACCTGGATTTTGGCCCATTAATTTGGTGGTGGATAAGACATGATAGGAACTATAACCAGGATGCTGGGTTTTTATGCTATATTTACCACTTCATTAGTTTCAATCATGTGTTATTTGCAATTAGGGAAATTGATGTAGACTTTATTTCCATTAAAGTAATTTCACTTATTTCAAGTGTATATTGTTTATAGTATATACTTGTCTCTAAATTCAACAATAGTTTGAATAACAAAATTTTCAGACTTTGTGAAAGGGTGTTACCACATCACTAAAAAAATTAAAAAACTTTGGTTCTAGGTGATTTTAATGTCAACTTGTTGAATACAAAAAAGGGGTCTAAGTGAAAAAGCAAAATATGTAATCTTTTGTTTTTAAACAGTTGCTTGGTGAAACAAAAATAGTAAATGCAAAATCTTCTACATTAATTGGTTATTTGCACAATCGCTGATCATGTTTACACTTTCCGTTTACCTGATTTAGCTTGAGAATAGAAAATAGTTAATTTTATAAATTGCGTGAATATTTATTTCACGTATTCATGTAACATAGTATGACTACCGATACTGATTTCTGAAGTTGATGTGATAGGTAGAAAACTTTTCAACAAGTGTATAAAATATATTTTTACATTTTTTTCATAATTATTTTCTATTTAAATTTGACTGTCAGAAGCCTTCAGCGATTAAAAAAGATTGTCAACAAGCCGTGCATGACATAACAAACAGTTTTTTCATAAACGTTCATTTTTATTACTTTTGGCAATAGTCCCACGAGCAAATGAGCGGAGCGAAGTGTGGGAGTTTTTATGATAAATGCATGTGCACACAACTTACGAAAATTATTCATCAACAATGAGACGAACCCTTGGCTAGAAATTTCATCAACAAATTTTAGCATCGGAATGTAAAGTCGTTAAAGTATAATAACTAGACAAAACACATTTAAACCTATTTGAATATGTTACCAAGTCTTTTTAAACCGTCGGTATTATCTTTAAACTTACCCATCTGATCAGATTATACACAAATAGACAGATTAATTTGAACGAAAATTGCCACAAAAAGCTTGAAAAGCTCGGTTTAATAAAAGTGAAGACCGAAAAATGAAACGCCAATAAAGCCGTGCGACAGATAGTAGAACTATTTAGCAGTGCGCATTTCACAAGAAAACCGTGCTCATTTCATCAGTCTATGGCATTTTCACTTGCAATCGAATTTATTCGAAGGTTTCTGTAATAAACGTAGACTGTTTGAGGCGTAGACCGATTTACAGGTACGAAATTGTGGTACACATTTTATCAGCCTGTGTTTTTTGTCCAATCACCAAAGGTTTCATTATTTGAAACGTTAGCCGAAATTCTTTACAACTTATGTACAAGCTAGGGCCGAACTACAACGCCCTTTCATGACGAAAACATTTTTTATTTTGCCACAGTTTTATACGCGTGAATGCTCCTACTGCTTTCTGTTAAAGATCGCTTATCAAAACCATTGTACATTCAACGCAACAAACTTTCAAACTGTGTATAGCTTGCCATTTTACTTCTAATTTTGCATTTCAGAGTTATAATAAACATATTTCTTTAGTGTTGTTGAATTACATACATTACAGTAAATTAGGCCTACAGCTTTATAACCCTTTTGTAACAGCTTGTATTTTGCTGCAGTTTGCAGAAATCTTCGAGACGCGTGAACGCTCATGGGTTTTCTATTATTGCTGTATTACTATATTAACAATATTGGTTATTTTAATAATATCAGTGCATTTTACTTATAATATTGGCCAACATTGCATTTCTCCTATTGCAAGGGAGAAACATAAACGTGTAATATTTTCCTTTTATTGTGGTTGTTTGTCATTACCAAACACTTTTTAAATAAATTTTCTAAAAACTTATATAAATACCACAACTTCTCGATATTGCTACCTATGACGTTTTGAAATGTAAACAAAATTGTGTATTGGTTTTCTATTGTTACTATATTAATAAAATTGGTTATTGTAAGAATATCAATGCATTTTACTTCTAATATCGGCCAATATTGCATTTCTCCTATTGCAGGGGGAAAATATAAACATATTTTTCATTCATTATTGCTTATTGTTGTATATAATAACACCCACACCCAGTACATTACAGCTACCATTGCAGTTATCCTATTGCACTGCAGAGCCATTTGATTGCTAATATTGCATTTCTCAACCATCAGTACCTTTTATTTTTTTGCCAATATCTCTGGCCATCTCTTTGGTCGTGGGCTGTATGACAGTGGAATTTGTAGTATTATTTATCTTTATTGCACTGACAAATATAAAAAGTCACTGTTTTGGTTGCTTGTGAAATTTGTGAAGTCAAAAAATCTGCAAAATCAAATGCATGTAAATATAATGTGGTTAGTATTATAGACTTGATTTTCCAAGACACTAGTTATACTTATTAGGATTAACTGGTATCTACCATAGTTCAAGGTAAATAATAAAATATATTTTAAAGACATACCATAGACTTCCACCTCAGCGAGGCTAAGAGGAATGTTTTCTTGTTGACTGTAAACCGCCAAATGTTGTACTTCAAGTGGTTGGTCGGTATCTTTGACGTAAGTAGCATTAAACGCTGCATCTCTGTAGTCTATGAGAGTCCACTGATTAGAGCTGAGGGAGGGATCTTCCGGTGATGGATGAATAGAGATTAAAAGAGATTGTTTGGCTGAGCGGTTATCTGAATATATAATTCAATGATTAAAGAATATTACTGTGTAAACTTTAAGTAAACAGTTCAGTTAAATAAAAAAAATTCATAAATATGTCCAATAATAGTTAAAAATGGTGATAAAACTTGAAAAAAAATGTCAGACATTTTATTAGCTGCTGAAAGTAAGCTATGTGCGCAGGTCAAAACTTTAAATATTTCACATCAAAATCTATTGTTATTCTATGACACTGAATGACTATAAGCTAGCAATAATCAAACAATTATTAAAATATATTCTGCTTGAGTGCAAAAATATGTAAAGGCAGAGTTGCTAACTTCTTTGCACTTCTTAACTTTATTTTAGAGGTTTTAATTGCTGGAACAATTCAAATTACATTTCCCAATGCTGCAGTTTTGAAAGATAGAAGTATGCTGTAGGAAGGAAAAAATTTGTACAGCCTAATAATACGTCTGTGATACATAAAAGGTTTATCATTTTACTGGGTATTTGTGCTTAAATAAGGGTTTATTTACTATTTAATGAGCACTTACTGAATCCAAATACTCCAACAAAGTTACAAGTGTGTAGATAGCTGCTGTAGATTTACATGTAGTTTTTAAAGTATACATATTAGGATTGCTATTGGCTGCTAAGCGTGAAATTATAAGTAAATATAAAATCAGTTGACCAGAATAAAAATTTTAATCTAACAACGATCAATGTAACTTTAATCTATGCAAAAAACTTTAAAAGGTCGTCAAGTAATGTGGGTGGCTTAGCCCTTTGGCTGGGTTAAAGCCCCGCAAAAACACCCGAAAGTCGTGTAATTTTTATTTTAAAAATTCAATAAAATCGGCATTTTATGAACATGCATAGCTCAAACTGAAATTTATTTCTATGAGCAAAATCTTTTGTACACAAACATTCATTTACATATATACTACTGCAAAAAAACTACAAACATGTACAATTGTCCCTGTATGAAATGCTTGGAAGCATTTCATTTGGTAGAGTCAAACGCTATAACTTAGCCGTGCGAGCTAAGGTAACGATCGTTTTTCTCTGTATATTCCAAATATATTAAAACTCCAAAAAGTTTACATCACTTCTATCATCTGAATGGTATTTATTCTGATCAGACAAAAAATCACTAGCAATTGCAGGATCAAATAAATGTTTATTTTACTATTTTGAACGTCGAGCCGATGTTAACTAGTATTTCTAACTTTTACTCTTTTCCAAGGATGCGCATTTCTTTAGCTTTTAGCACAAGGCAACGCCTCTCAGGTAATCCTGTCATATCATGATTCATCGACTAATATCTTATTGCTGATATTTAACACTTACTAACATTCATATCCTTCGTTTAACGTTACCAGGTGACAGCTTTTTAAACGTCTACCAAAAGCGACATAAATGGCGTTTCCCCGCGAAACCAATAAATGACATTTTTGTCGTTTCCCCAGCCAAAGAGTTAAGACAGCAAAGTTTTTTTCTGATTAAAGGACATATTTTACTGGGTTCTACAAAAATTAAAACCATACTGTTGAGGCAGAGTGCCGTGACCAGAACTATAACAATTGACCTAATGGCTACCAGGTTCACAGGGCCAAGTATTTTAGTGACAGGATAACCCTAGGTCATGGTTGAACATGCCTAGATGACTGAGGAGGCTGTACTAAAGAACTCAATTAAACAAAAAGAAAAGTGGGCTGAGCAAAAAAGGAGAAACTATAAAAAAGCAACTGCATGTTTGCATATGGTTTATTGCTCATCTTACATGGATGCCAATGTATATTTATTTATCAACTCCTGTGCTAGCTGTAAAGGTTTTCCCACTTTGTGAAACAAATTTTAAACTCATGTTTTCTTATATCATGAAAAGAAAAGTGGTGCTAGTCAAATAAATTAAAAAAACGACTATAGTAAGGTTTAGATGTAAATGTGAAATAATTAGCAAGTAATACATCCAGCTAAATCAAGTCGGTTTTGCTACGATTACAATAAAATATGATTTTATAATGATACAATTAATATGAACTGAGAAAACAAAGAAATATCCGGAATATGTAGAATTAATAATAACAATTTTTGCATAGAAGTGTGTGTGTGTATGAAAAAGGTTACCGTTCAACCAGAAGCAATCCCTCAAAACTCTGAATACAACCATA
Source organism: Watersipora subatra (assembly GCF_963576615.1). NCBI lineage: Eukaryota > Metazoa > Bryozoa > Gymnolaemata > Cheilostomatida > Watersiporidae > Watersipora > Watersipora subatra. The sequence goes on from NC_088714.1 coordinate 25,764,801, forward strand.
TGGAGACAATATAAATGACCACGTGAAAAGAATTGGCTTTGACCACAGATATAGCAACTGAACCTTACAAATAATACTCTTTAACAGGGGCATCATAACGTGTGAGCGCATTGTTAAAATATTTAGCATGCACATGGGGTATGGGGTGTATGAAAACAAGTTTGATCAATATGCTGTTCTACCTCAGTGGTAGAGCATGTGGATAAGAAACCTGTTGATGCATTCGTCGTGAGTCCATTACGGGAGTCCATTACAACGCATAATTTTAATATCAAGATTTTCATAGGTATAGCCGGAGTGCAGACAGAAAAAGACTGATAAATATATGTACATGTATATTAGCTGTGCTATCCGGCGTTATCCGGGAATAAAAAAAATTTTGACAGAAAATTGATTTGTATTTAACATACATTATATAACAACAATTGCCATTCTAACTTTCAAACTACATATCATGAGAAAAGTGATGTATGTAGTTGAAAAAAAAGAAGAGAAAAAATCAAAACACCTATATAAAGGTTTTCAAACCTTGTCAAACAACTGTAACTTTCAAACTTTATATCATGAAGAAATGATTTTGTGCGCAAAAGCTATTTTTCTTTGGAGACATTAGACAATGTATAACTTTTGAGAATACATGTGTTTAACAGATTAATGAAAAAAAGATGACAGAATATGGCAATGTTTTGTACTTAAAACTTTGTTAGAACAATTTCTACCAAAAATGGTTGAATGAAAAATCAATATAAATAATTATTATTGGGAACTAATTAACTAATAATAACAGTGATAGGAAAATGAATAATTTTTAAAGTTCAACAGATATTATACTCAAATTGTGTTTCAAAATGCAAGTTGAAATAAAAATGATGATGCAACAAACTTTACAAACTTATATGATAAACTTCAAAAGGTATACAAAGTTTATAAATGTAGTAAGAAAAATGTATATCTATCTACCAATATACTTGTATATATTTCTCAAAGTATGTAAATTTATGTGAATGTAAGAAAGTGAGGAATCACTGATACTAACGATAAATCTTACCGATAATCTTACATTAATCTAACATATAACTGTTGTAAAATGTGAAAATAATTGCGAATTACTACATGGTTAGGTTTAGATTAAAAGATGTGTAAGCTTAGACACAAAGCGAGCATTGATAGAAACTTTTTGAAACATGCGTTAAACAAACAAAACATTCAGCTGATGAGGAAAGAAAACAGCCGTTTGTTAATATACTATATCACTATTAAAATAAACAATAAATTACAAAATGAAAAGTATTCATACATTCCAAGAGGTTTTAATTTGAATCATAAAAAAGAACCTAAAAAACTTTGTAATTTTTTTAACGTAACAAAATTATTGTTCGCATTTAATGATTGTGGAACGCAAGGTTCTTAAATCAGAATAAACAAAAAACATTTATCTAGGAAAAAGTCTTTTGAGCAGCTAGAATGATATAGTATGTAAAATAAATGTAGATGTAAAATGTAGATGTAAAATGTAGATGTAAAATAAATAGCAATTATGTAAACTATGGAATGTTGATGCAATTCATATATTTTAGAAACTCATTTAGTTGTAATTCATAATTGGGAGTTGTGTGCCTCTGTATCATAAGATAACTACTATTACTGTTCGTTTTTCTTTGAATCCAGTTCCTTTCCAGTTTCTGACAATAAAACACGTTTTCATGAAATATTCTAATTAACTTTAGTTTCATCTGTAAACATCTACTAAAGTTATAACAAATATCATCAGTATAAAAATCGACAAATTTTAAGTTTGAGGTACATTAAAAGCCCTAAGAAAGAAAACCGAAGAAGCAGCGTGTTGCATCAACTTAGATCTCAAAATATTTATAAACAAACGCATCGTAATGCGTGGCAAATTGCTGATATAATTAGCATGCTCATGGGGTTTGGGATACATGATAAATTATTATACATAGGGTATATGGTATATGAAAGCGTTTTTAATTACTATGCCGTTTTAGCTCAGTGGTAGAGGATCTGGATTAAAAAACTTTTTGGTGCATTCTGACGATCACAGATGTGTAAGAAGGTTGTGCGAAAACTGAGTTGTTCGATTTCCGAAACGGTTTTTCTCATTAAAATAAAACTAATAAAATTTTCATTTTATATAACATACAGTATACAACATTTACCCTTCTAACTTTTAAACTTAATATCATGAGAAAATACTTTTAAGCAGCTCTAAGGAATAAAGAGGATAAAGAAAACCACAGTAAAGGTTTTCAAGCTTTTTCAAAAAATTAAAACTTTTAAATCTCATATCATGAAAGAATTTTCTTGTTGAAATAAATTAGGAGGAAAAATAAAACTGTAAATGTGACTGACCGAGACAGTCAGAATGTACAATCGTGCTAAAACCACATTTTTGAGTTATTTAAATATTTAAAATCAGCAAATTCTGAGGATTCAAATGCATTTTAAATTTTTTAAATTTGGTTATTTATGCCCAGGTTATGCAAGATTTAGTAGAGAAGGTCTTGTGATGAACTAAAACTGTTGTTTTGAGTTTAAGCAGGATAAAGTTGGTGATTCATGAACTGTAAATCATGGTATTTATTTACAAAGCAAAATGCCATAGCAACCAACCTCTTAATCTCAACCTATACTGATGAAACCTGGCATTCTCCACAATAAAACTCTGAAAAAGATGATCGTTGCATTTTTATTCCAATTCAATTGATGGTTGACCTCCCAAAGATCATGGTAAGGTTAACAATATATGTGGCTAAAAGCTCACCGTCCTGGAGTTTTTCATTAAAAGGGTACGCTTCAAACTGGGCCCTTCTCATCAAGCTATATTGCTATGACTGCATATAATGACAGTCCAACAACTTAAGAAAAATATAGATGTGTATTCAGAATTGTTCACCTATACAAAAGGTCGTCATAAGTTCAACGAAAAGTGACAACAGAGGGCATCAGGATGCGGAAATATCAACCCAACTCATCAAGTGACTATTCAATCTATAGCTCTTTTTATGTAGTTTAACACTCACACAGTGTAGCACGAGTACGCTGCAGAAATTTACTGTAGCGCATTGGAGGGGTGTGTTTGTTATGCTAGTGGCAATTTGTCCAACGCAACCATATCCAATGTTTCCTTCGGTAATCCTTGAAACACAGTTCTAATGAGGCTTAATTGTTCAGATGACATAAAACTAGCGCATAATTTCCTACATTTGCACACACTTATTAGTTTGATGTCAACAGCTGGAATGGGAGTGTTATCAGCAGTGATAGGCTGATCGTTATTCTCTGTAATTAGATTTAATTCATTCGCATTATCGTTAGCAGCCACATATTGCGTAAGTAGCTGTATTTCTAAGGTTGTCATATTATTACAATCCTCATCATCGATTTCACTATGATCTGAGGCAGCTGACTCAGATTCTAAGTAGAAATACTCATCTAGCATCAACTAGTCGTAATTTTTGCGATGGTTTTATTTTGTTCTAGCCTGAAGCATTCAAACAGGAAATAGTCACATACGTGGCGCACCCGCAGTTAGAGTGTTATATATTCATATTGTAACACGTTCAGGAATAAAGAACCACAGGCTAAATAGACTACTAGAAGTTATAGCTACTGGAAGCTACGGCTTAGACGGCTATTAGGCTACGGCTTAGACGTCTAGGAGACACGTGACCCCCCATCGCTATATAGTGACTGGAGACCAAGCTGACGGCCTCTTGTGATCAGGAGTTCACGGTGAGTGCTTTATTGCTCCCCCCAGCAATATAACATGGCGTCGTAGGCAGGATTGTTCGGGGAGAATTTTGATCGGTGATATGTTATTATATTGTGGTGTAGTGGTGAATAACTGGTGATATCGGCCATCGATAGTGGTGATACAGTGGTTAGTGATTTTCCGTGGTGTATTTTCTGTGATAAGTGGGAGACACTATACAAGGTGAGTGGTGATTACATTGTTATAGAGGTTCCGAAGGGTGTTCGGAGGTAAGTTTAAGCCATTTCTGAATATGGCTAGAAATTTGAACTTTAATGACTTTCCGAAACTAGTAATTAATAGCGACGATGTTGGTGGGTCATGGAAAAATTGGTTAAATGAGTTTGATCTAAGCGTTGAAATGATCACACTGAGATTAGGGGAAGAAAAAGTTACAATAGATGGCGAGGAAGAAACTGTTGATGTATTTAGAGGTAGAATGAAATTAGTATCTTTGTTGAATGCCGTGGGTAAGGCAGGTAGAGCAGCTTTGACATCTTTAGGTTTTGATCAAAAAAGTGCAACTTCTACATATGAGGGGGCCATGGAACTTTTGAAAACTGTTTACGAATCTGAAGAAACTGTTTATGTTAAAACAATGAAATTTGTAACTGCTAGTCAGGCTATAGGAGAAAATGAAAATGACTATTTATTACGAATTGAAGATTTAAGTAGAAAAATGACTTTTGGAACTGAACATGATGCTTTGAGACAAGAATTTGCTTTAGCTATTGCAGTTAATGGGTTGAGAGAATCTTCTCTTCGATCCCAGCTGATGCAACAAAATGACTTGAACTGGACTAAGTTTTCAGGTATCTTGAGAGCTAAAAAAATAGCTAGAGATTCAGAAAGAACTATGGAAACCGTCAAAGCAGGCAATTTTAATGTGAAATTGGAAGTAGATGCAGTAGAAAACAAATCAGAGGACAAAGATAGTCAATTTAAATTTGACTCTGATTCAGATAATGAGAAAGAAATGAATAGAGTATCTTCTAGAGACAAATATAAATCTAGAGGGTATGGTAAGGATAGGAAGTCAAGTAAATACGATAAAGACTATAGTAAAGTTAGAAGCTCTAGAGACTATAGAAGTTCATCTAGGGATTCTGTTAGAGAGAGACCACTTGAATGGCGTAGGAGAAGTAGAGACAGGTATTCCCCGAGGAGATATGATGATAGATCTAGCAAAAATTCTAGACGGTATCCATCTCCAGGGGCAGATAAATGCTATGGTTGTGGGGTGAGAGGACATGAAATCAGATTTTGTCCAGAGGTAAGATGCTTTTTTTGTGCTACCAAAGGGCACACAATTAAGGACTGCAAGGTACGTAGGAGTCAAAGGAGAGATAGGTACGAAAGTAGTGGAAGTAGTGAAGGTAGAAGAAGTCCTACTCCCAGAGTAAGGTTTTCTGAGTCTAGTAATAGCAGCTGACTAGACGAGAAATTTGTCAGAAATTTATCTGTAAATGGTAAGGATATGGAATTTACTTTTGACACAGGAGCTGATGTGTCCACTATGACTGAAAAAGCTAGTAGAAAGCTTGGTTTGAATTTAAAAGAACCCGAGTAAATTTTGAATGGAGCTGATGGAAATAGATTGAATGTTTTAGGAGTAGCTGATGTAGCTATTAAAAGTACTTACAGAGCTATTGATACTTCTGTTTACATACTTAAAGGTTCTAGAAGAAATCTTTTAGGTATGCCCGAGATTAAGAAGTTGAATTTGTTAGCAGTTATTAATGCTTTGTGTGCTAATGAATTTGACCCTTTGAAGGAATTTCCTAAGACATTCGAGGGACTAGGAACAATGCCTGGTATTTTTAGTATTGACATAAATAGGAATGCTGAACCCGTTAGATTGTACGCGCCTAGGCCTATTGCAGCAGGCTTGCGTGAAAAAGCTAAAAAAGAAATTGATAAAATGTTGGAAAGTAAGGTTATAGAACCTATAGAAAAAGCCACTGATTGGTGTTCTGGTCTTACCATTGCTCCAAAACAAGGTGGTAAGATTAGAATGTGTGTAGATTTGACCAATTTGAATAAATGTGTTAGAAGGGAAGTATATCCTTTACCTAGGATATCAGACATGTTGAGTAAACTGGCAAAAGGAGTTATGTTTTCCAAACTTGATGCTAACTCTGGATTTTGGCAAGTTAGACTTGATAAGAAATGCAAAGAATTGACAACTTTTGTAACCCCATGGGGTAGATTTTGCTTTAGGAGAATGCCTTTTGGGATATCTTCAGCCCCTGAATTTTTTCAGAGGGAAATGGAAAAGATATTGAAAGGCTTAGACGGAATTGTATGTTTGATGGACAACAATTTAGGTTACGGTAAAACTGTAACCGAACATTGGCAACGTTTACATAAAGTTTTAAATAGAATTGAGAAGTCTGGAATGACTTTGAGGAAAGAAAAATGTGAATTTGGATGTACCGAGGTGAAGTTTTTAGGACATTTGGTTAGCAGTGCTGGTATTAAACCAGACCCAGGTAAGATAAAAGCTATAGTTGAAATGAAGCCTCCGAGGAGCAAAAAGGAGGCCAGGAGATTTACCGGAATGGTTAATTATTTGATGAAGTTTAATAAAAGGTTAGCTGGTTTATGTACTGCGATTTATGGAGTAACGGGTAGTAAATCGGAATCGTATTGGGGTCCTGACCAACAAGAAGCTTTTGAAACTGTTAAGGAAGAAATTTCTAATAGTCCAGTATTATGTACTTTCGAGATAAATGCTAAACATAGAGTTTCCGCTGATGCTAGTAAAAATGCACTAGGTGCAGTTTTGCTGCAGTATAACGAGGAAGGTGCGTGGCAACCTGTAGAATACGCTTCTAGAAAAATGACTGAAACTGAAGGTAGATATGCCATGGTCGAAAAGGAAGCTTTAGCTACGACATGGGCATGTGAAAAGTTTGATTACTATTTAGTTGGTAGAAAATTTGAAATAAAGACGGACCATAAGCCTTTAATTGCGATTTTAGGTGAAAAGGATTTGTCTAAACTACCTGTAAGAGTACAACGTTTTAAGTTAAGACTAATGAGATATGATTATGATATTTTCCACACTCCTGGGAAAGATATGTTCATTGCTGATTTGCTTAGCCGTCCGAACAGTGGTGCTGTTTGTGATGAGGTAAGTAAAGCTGTTTGTAATAAGGTAGAAGCTTATGTTAACTCGATAGTTTCCTCTTCTGCATATGGGGACGTTAAAGAAGAGAAACTAAGAGAAGAGGTTAGTAAAGATTCGGATGCTCTCAAGTGTATAGAGTATTTATATTCTGGTTGGCCATCTGAAATGGATGGTTCTAGTAAAGAACTGATAGGTTTATATGGATCTAGAGAGAGATTAAGTATTTATAATAATATATTGTTATATGACTCTAGGCTGTATATTCCCAAGTCATTAAGACTGCAGTATTTGGAAATTTGTCATGAAGGTCATCAAGGCATAACGAAATGTCGCAGACGAGCTCAGCGTCATTTTTGGTGGCCTGGTTATAGTAAGGAGATTGCAGATTATATAAGTAGATGTAATGTTTGCATTATGCATGGTCAAGTTAAACACCAGCCCATGTATGAAGCAGAAATGCCTTCTAAACCATGGGAGGTGATAGGTTCAGATACACTTGTGTTTGATAACGAATATTATCTGATAGCTATAGACTATTATTCGAAGTGGATAGAATGTCTGCATATAGAATCTCAAACTGCAGGAGAGATAATTCGAGTACTCAAGTATCTGTTTTCTCGATTTGGTATACCCAACGTTATCAGGTCTGATAATGGAACTTGTTATGCTAGTAAAGAATTTAGAAACTTTGGAGAGAAAATGGGCTTTATTCTAACTACTAGTAGCCCCCGGTATCCTTGTTCTAATGGTTTAGCAGAAAGCGCCGTAAAAATTGTTAAAGGATTATGGGAGAAAAGCCGAGATAAAGACGTGGCTTTGTCTGCGTATAGGACTACAACTTTGGCTTCAGGATATACGCCAAGTGATCTGATTTTTGGTCGAGCTATTAGATCAAACTTGGGCTTCCCATATGAAAGTGATGTAGACTATGAACTGTTTGAAGAAAATGAAATTAGACGTAAAAAGAAAATTAAGAAACGGTGGGATAAAAAGTATAGATTTTCAAAGTTAGACGGGTTAAAACCTGGTCAAATGGTTTATGTAAAAGCTCCTACTGATGTAGGTTCAAGAGGTATAGTTTTGAGAAAGGATAAATCCCCTGAAAGTTACTGGGTCAATGTAGGCATGAGTGAAATACGCAGAAATAGAAAACATTTGTTTTTGTTGAATTCTGATGACGAGAACACATCGTCTGACTCTTCTGAAGAAAATTGTCTTTCCTTGGATAGCTACTCCTCAAAAGAGGGCAACTCTGAAATAGTAAAAAATGCCAACGGTTTATCTGAAAGTCAGGAGAACATGATCCCTGATTTAGAGATCCTTGAACAAGGGGCGGAAACTCCTGGTGTGGCTGAGCACCTGGAGGAAACTCCTGGCATCAGTGAACACGAGGAGGAAACCTCTGTTGTTGAGAATAGACTCGTTCAGTAAATAGTAATAATTTGCCTAGAAGAAATTCTAGAAGTAAATTTGTGCCTCTTAGTAGAGAACCTGTTGTCACTAGCTCAGGTCGAGTTAGTAAACAACCTAAGAAATATGGTATGGAATATTATAAATGACCTTGTTTATAGTTTCAGATTGATATCAGACCAATCTTACTTCTCTATCACTTATGAAGAGTGCTGGCGATTCGCCGGGAGGTGGTGGTGCCGAGAGCGGCGGTGCAGGTAGAAACAGGGGTGGAGGTGTGAAGGTGACGAAGGATTCAGAAGGTAACACAGTGTTTAGTAAGCAGAAGGGGAGTGAGTCGGGTAAGAACGAGAGCGAAGGTAAGAAAGAAGTGTACGGTAAGCCAGGTAACATTAAGTGTGTTGTCTGCAAAAGCTTTAGAGACCATTATGCTGCTCAGTGTCCTGGATTTATTTGTTATAATTGTAAAGGTCAAGGACATTTTGCGGTAGATTGCAAGAAGACATTGTGTAGATTTTGTGGGAAGTTAGACCATGGACTTGAAGGATGTACTCTTGGTGGGTCTTCCTATAGAGATATTGCAGCGGGTATTAAGCGTAGGGTAGAGAAGAGTAACAATAGGGGACCGGATTCTAAGTTGAAGAAGCCTAGTTCAAGTTTACCCTTTGTTGCTAAGATGGATAGTTTTGTAGAAGAGATGGAGTCGGAGTCTGTTTCGACCGAGGCTGCCATCGAGCAGAGGAAAGCTATGCTCTTGCATAGAAGGAGACAAGTAGAGGAGCAGTACAAGCGCGCATTGTCTGCTATAGAGAAGGACGAGAGAGAGTTGGAGGAGGAGATTGAGAGTGAGAAGGAGTATAGAGAGGCTCTGTTGCACTTGGCTGCTGTAAAGCAAAAGAGGGCTCAGAGGAGGGGTGCAAGAAGCGCGAGTTCCGTAACGACTACTAGTAAGGAGAGTAAGGTTGAGGAATCCAAGGAGGAGATCCAACCTGAAACCTCCGTTGTGAGAGTAGTCCCTAGCAGAGATGCTGGTTGTGAGGAGAGTAAGGTTGAGGAACCCAAAGAGGAGGTCCAACCTGAAAGCTCCGAAAAGAGTGGCAATGACGACCAGCTTGCTGGTTCTGAGCCAAAAGTTCATAGTGGCAACGACGACCAGCTTGCTGGTTCCGAGCCAAAAGTTCAGAGTGGCAATGACGACCAGCTTGCTGGTTCTGAGCCAAAAGTTCAGACTGGCAATGACGACCAGCTTGCTGGTTCTGAGCCAAAAGTTTCAGATAACCTGGAGGCAATGGAGGAGGAACATGAAAAGGCCGATTGGTATGGGGATACTGCCAGTATGGAGGAAGGTGATTTGCTAAATGGAGATGAGGTAGATTGAGATGGATTGGGGTGCGATTAAAACTGTTAAATTTGCGATAACTGATGACTGAAGGAAAGACGAGTAAGTAAACAGAATATTGGGTGAGTAGAGAGATATTTATCTCATCTTCAAAACGGTAACTATGATTTGAAGCTTTTGTGATTATCTAACCTGCTTGGCTTGATAACCCTGCTTCATTGAATTTAACGCTCCTCTTGGGAGATTATGTGTTCTGCTAATAGTGGTTGCACTTGGGTAAATTTGAGTATATTGGAATTAGAGTTCGTATTTGGATTTTAGATTAAGCGGTGTAGTCTTGAAAAAAAAAGGGCATGTTATATATTCATATTGTAACACGTTCAGGAATAAAGAACCACAGGCTAAATAGACTACTAGAAGTTATAGCTACTGGAAGCTACGGCTTAGACGGCTATTAGGCTACGGCTTAGACGTCTAGGAGACACGTGACCCCCCATCGCTATATAGTGACTGGAGACCAAGCTGACGGCCTCTTGTGATCAGGAGTTCACGGTGAGTGCTTTATTGCTCCCCCCAGCAATATAACATAGAGCCTATATTTATGATCTTGGGTTATGAAAAATTTCATAGCAACCACCGAGATGAGTATAGTAAAATGGCAATACTGGCTTTATGATTGGTCAGACACAAAAATAAACAAGACCGTGTGAAAGAGCAGGGTTGAATGCACTATAAACCACTGTTTACTAAAATAGTGACGGTGAGTCATATAATAGCGTAAAGCATGCTTAGCGCGCTATTGTGAACAATGCAATTACCGCACGATTGTACATTCTGACGGCCGAGGTCACAAATGTGTTTAGATGAAAAGGTGAAATCATTAGCTAGTAATCGCTATATATAATCTGTTTAGCTATGATTACAATGAAAAATTATTTAATAAGTAAGGTAATGAACAAGTATATTTTATTGTTATATAATTATAATCTACTATATAAACGGCACTAGTTGTCTGTCTATCTATCTGTCTATCTGTCTTTCCGCCTTACAGAGTACCGTACTTTTTGGACTATTACCCGCTATTAAGTATCTAGGGTGCATTAACGAGAATCGACGGTTAATACACGCCTTTATACATAACCTATTCATCGGTTTTACACAAAAACACGTCGTCTCCAGTTAGCGCGTGCCTCTTTACGGCGCCCAACAACACTGGCGCGTTTGAAACAGCAAATTTGCTGCTGTGTTAAAAAGCACCGTCTTGAGTTTGGCGGCCTATGCAGCTATACAAATGTACTAATCATTGAATAAAATAAACAAATGAATAGTAATTTACATGCGATTAATTTTTACTGCCAACGTGTACCGAGAAGGTCAAACGTTGGTTTCTTGTGGTCACTGGAAAACGCAGTTCTCTCCTACTAAATTTCTACATAAAAAATCTAAGCATTTCTTAATCAATTTTGTATGGTCTATGAATTGCCACACTTCCACTACATAATCCTTTCACTTGTGTCCGTGTACAAATTTAGCTATCGGCCTACTGCCAGCCATTTTGCCGATATTGCTTAATATGTATACATTATTTTTTCAATTTCAAACTCGATCTAGAACGTTTGTTTTGGTTATACATTTCATTTTGCCAACATGTTACCAAGCACTGCTATAACAAAAATTTGTTGTGTCTTTACTTTGTGCATTTTAATTGTCTGTGTAATCACAAAAATCTGAATCGTCTATAATTTTATCAACACAATTAGTTATTTGTTTTTTTACCTCCGATGCATTTAATGAACTCGTACAAAAAATCTTTGTTTTTAAGTTGGAAATTCTCAAACGAAGATTTAAAATTAAATTTTAGGCTAATTTTATGAAGAAATCTTTGGACAACACTGTCGCTACTATAAAAGTCTTAAAGATAGTTGGTTATGTTATCAACGAATAATAAAATTCAGTTGATAGCAATTGCTGGGAAAGTCGCAAATATGCACCTACGGCGGTCGACCATAGAAAACGCATAAATGACTCTACTTCGGTGAAAGGGTTAAAAACGTTGGATTTGCCACTGTTTGTGATAGTAAACATGTTCATTTCCTTCCGCAGCTAAGTTACTTTTACTTATTTTCCAGCTACGAGTACTACAGAACTACAGCTACTACTGAACTTGCACGGGCACTTCGAGCATTGCGATAGGCGACGGTGAGAAGAAAGCGAGCTGTGTATCTTAGAAAAAAAACACCATCTCATTCAATTTTAGGAATGCTTGAAGCAGTGCAATGCCTTCCAAAAAGCCTACTGCCCATACGCAAGAACAGATTGATTCCCGTAGAGAAAAAGATCAAATTTGCAAAGCAGCAGCTAGACAAGCAGAAACTGCAGAGCAAACACAGCTACGCCCACAAGGAAGCAGAACTGCTACTGCAGCTGCTAGAAGCGCAGAAACTGCAGAGCAAACACATCTACGCCTACAACAAAACAGAATAGCTACTGCATCTGCTAGAAGAGCAAAACCCCTGAGCAAACACAGGTACATCAATAGCAGGCCAGAATAGATGCTGCAGCCGCTAGAAGTGCAGGGACTCCTGAACCGACCCAGCAGCGACTCAAACGGCTCAGAACAGCCGCTATTTTGGCCAGATGCGCAGAAACCTCCGAGCAGATGCAGAAGCAACAAGAACATGATACATTTTTTGAGCAGATGAAACGGCGAGATGCACTAACTACAGCAGCTGCTACCAGGCGCCGCATATAGACAGAAAACTTCGCACTTGACTACAGTCCTGGAACACAGTATAGGGCCAAATTTTTCTATGGGACGAATGTCCAAAAATGCTCTAGATGTAATGCCTTACAATGGAAAGGCGAGAGGCCATATATGTAGTTTATATAGTAGATTTTATTGATAATGAATTTTATTAACACAACCACATTACTGCTGCACAGTTTGTATATACCATGTCAAAACACAGGCTATAGACGAGGAACTGGTGAGTCATGGTTAGTGTTTCAAGCATGTAGAAGTCTCAATTCAATAAATGCTGGTGACAGCTAAGCAGTGCAAAAGCAAAATATTTTTTAGAATTTCTTATAATATGTAAAACTTTTCTATACTGCCAGTTTGAAGAACTTCAGTTTGCCTAGCAATGTCAATTTCATTATCAGTTATGTGTGCAAAATTAAGACAATTCCGATTTGATTGGTTCAAGACTGATGCATCGTAGGCTAGCTGTATAACCCATTGCATATTTCTATTGGTCTTTCCAACATTATTGACATGTACAGCTGCATATGTGTATGCAGTCAGATCAACACAAAAAAATTCAGTAGATTGCATATTTGAAGTTGCTTTACAGTGTGAAAGACCACTCTCAATAAAACTATTGCTTTACGTAAATCTGTTCCCGAACACGGGTAATGCAGCTAGTTTAGTATAATTAAGTATAATTTATTTTTATTTAACATATAACGAGATTAGCCACTCTAACATTCAAACTACACATCATGAGAAAAGTGTTTTGTGTAACTGAGATAAGTTAGGAGACAAAATAAAAACAACTGTAAAGGTTTTTAAACTTCTTCAAACAGCTGTAACTTTCAAATGCATATCATGAGGAACAGGTTTTGGGCAGGGCAACTAAATTAAGAATAATTAAAACAACTGTAAATGTTTTCAAACCGCTGTAAATTTAAAATTTCATAACTTTCAGCGACCTGTAAGAAGGTTGTTCAAAAACCGATTTGTTTAAAATTCGAAACAATTTTTCCCATTAAATAAAACGTATAAAATTTACTTTCTCTATAACATACTGTATACAACATTTACCATTCTAACTTTTAAATTGTATATCATGAAAAAATATTTATAAGCAGTTCAAGTGAAAAAAAGGAAAAAGAAAACCACTGTAAAGGTTTTCAAGCTTTTTCAGAGAACTACAACTTTTACATTTCATATCATGAGAGAAGTTTTTTGTTGAACGTAATTAGGAAAAAAAAAACTGTAATTGTGTTTAAATAGAAATTTGAAATCATTAGCAAGTAATGGCTAAAGATAATCTGTTTAGCTATGATTACAATGAAAAATTATTTAATAATTAATATTTAATGTTGAACTTTTTCAAACAACTTAATATCAAACTTCATATCAAGACGAACAGGTTTTGTACAGGACAACTATATTAAAAATAAATAAAACAACAGTGAAGGTTTTCAAACCACTGAAAAAGTAATTTTTAAGACGTTTAAGAAGGCTGTTCAAAAACCGAGTTGTTCTGAATCCAAAACCATTTTTTCCACGAAATTAAAACTATGTAAATTATGTAATCTGTTCCAAGGCAAGAAAACAACTTTGGTAAAGTATTTTTTTAACATATGTTGAAAAAATTACATTCTACACCATATGCTGTACTGCATATCACATACTATAAATAGAAATGGGTAGATATAGATCGTGTTTAATTTTAATAAAAGGTTTTCTATTTATGATGATGGAAATAGAAAACAAAAGTAAACATTTCATACATTTGGCTTTTAAAACAATAAAAACATTAAAAGTTAAGACACATTACTAAAAATTCAAAAATTGATAATAAAACTGCAAAAAATGCAACAGATTAGTTGCATCAAAAATCGTAGGAAAAATATATAAACAGCAATGTCGTGTTAACTTCATATCTTTAAAGGATAATCCTCCTCCAAAACAATTTAGGGTAATTCGACTGGAAGAGTTATCTTCCTAGCAAATTTTTTTGGTAGAAGAGACACCGTCCCAGATGGTTCCTCCCTTTTTGTAATTAATTTATGCATCATAATAAGCTTCTTCGTTTGTTAGCGAATGTTTCCATTCACATCCGAAGCTTTGTTAATTGCAAGACGCATGCTCCGGTATAGTTGAGAGCCGAATGTATATTCAAGCTCAGAGACAACCAAATCTCAAAATTTTTGGGAAAAAACCTAAGGCTAAAATAATTAGCACGTACATGTTTGCATATAGTTTATTGCCTATCTTACGTGTATGCTGATGTATATTTATTTATATATACAGTATATATCATTAGAGTTTAATGCTCAGTGTTATTGTCTCATTGTTTTATGGAGATTAAAGGGAAGTTTTACTTACAGTACCATAATTTGGCTAAGCAAACCAGTGTACTAAAATTTGAGTAAATGCCAATATTTAGGTAAATATCACTAAACGACTTTAACTATGGGATTTTCTTTTTGTAAAAATTGAAAAATGAAAGTTTAGATAGGATTATGTAATAAGGTAATGAAACATTTTTTGTTGTTTAGACTTTATTATTTTCATATCTACTTACAGTATTGTGGGCCATTTCTGTTGTAGAGAATAATTCTACCAACAGAGTATTTAGTCTGTAGATTAACCATCCACCACTTGTCTACATCTGATGATAATGTGTGTGTAAAGTCTCCTGCTCCTCCATTGACAGCTAAGTCTGCTGTATAGCTGTCTCGGGTGCTACTTTGCTGTGCTGGTCTGTTCAGAGCTAGATTAACTGCAGCTGTAAACGTTGAAACTTACTAGCTAATTAACTCAATCGAATTTTCCCTAGGTATGGGGAAAATAAAATAAATATCTAGGAATTATTTGACAATTAATAGCAGGGTTTTGATTTGCAGAGTTTTGGAAATTATATACTGATATTTACCAAAAAGGTGAGTAACTTATGACTAAATGAAATTATATTTTAGAAGTTATAGAGTACCAACTAAGAGTCTTTTAGAGAAAGGTTATACTCTCTGCATCTTGAAAAAATAAAAACTTGTTTTAGCCTTTACGACTGCTTTTTATAAATGTAAAGAATCAAATGTTTGGAAAAAATTATCTAGAGAAAACAAAATAAAAAGGTTACCTTAATCGCAGAAAAGACATAAACAGCTTTTAAGCAAATTGGCAAATCCTGGACATACATGTAGAGATATCAATGATTTGCTGATTGTACATTAAATATAATTCTATAATTGTTGAGTAAATTTATAGCAACTAGCAAGCAGGTGTTTATGATAAATGACACACAAATACAAGGCCTACATTTAAAATGCCTCAGTTGCTATGAATGAAGTCAGAAATGTTCTATTATTAAAGCATGCGCACATATAGCAAAGTTTTTTACCATTGGGGATATTTTATTTTTTTCATTCTTTAATAAGCTAAATTATTGATATTTGCAATAAGTCTGTTAGCAAGCTTACACCCACACTCATAAGTTCACATTTTTCCACGTGCACAAGTTCAGACATTCACGTGCACAAGCGTACGCTCACAAACGCACACACACAAACCTATGTACGCTCGAGTAGTCTTGCACAAACTCATAAAGTCACACTCATCCACCAGTCATACCCATTGCAAGTATTACTTAAATATTATACATTGAACCTTTCAATAACATTAGTACAAGATAAACACGGAATATAGGGCAAATGCTTAACTTGACTTTGTATGTGTTGATTTATCAGCAACAGGTTAAAATTTAACTAATTTTCAAAACAGTTACTATTGATGTGGATGAAGTGTTCGCTTTAACAAGAGTTTCAACTCTTTCATAAATGTGCTAACAATTATTCCACTTTTTAAAATTGAGTCAGTGGTTTATGTAACAGCAATAAAAAAATTCACAATAGCTATCACATTTATGTAGAGAGAAAATAGCTATGTCCCAGTTTCTGACCTGTACCATTTTTTACTGCTGATGTGTTAGGAAAAGTTTTAGTTTTTATTTCAAAAAAAGGGACTGAAAAAGAACACAATCTGAGACAAATTAACACAAGCTGGCTGCCTAGACAAAAGAAAGAAGTTTATAAAATATTAGTGTCTTTTTGCTTAAGGAGGCAATAAGGGACAAGGGAAACAATAGAGTGTAAGAGCAGCGCGACAAAAACTAGCAACAAGAACAATGTTTCTGTATTATACTTGTAACATTTGCCAAAAACTCACAATTTTCAATTTGTACATGCTGTGGTAAAAACCAGTCATCCAGTCATCTAAGCCAGATAAATATCAATAAGAATAAAAAAGCAATTAGCCATCTGACAAAGCACGATTATCACAGGTGAAGCACGACTTTCACATAAACATGATTAGCCGAGCTCAGAGCAGAGCTTACAGCTTACTGTTATATATATATATATATATATATATATATATATATATATATATATATATATATATATATATATATATATATATATATATATATATATATATATATATATATATAAAACTGTTTCCTCACCCCGGATACCCCGTATGGGTGGTAAATTCTGCTCTAACTCGGGTCTCCTACCAGAGACCTGGGAGTTTGAGCACTCGCCTCAAGATCTTAGCTGTTCCCAATAGCGCACTTTTCTGCAACTCACCTGAGTTGATTGTTGTTGGTATTTGGGCAAGCCACATTTTATGCGCTGGTGTTATTGCGCCCAGTACCCCAATGACTACTGGGATTACAGATGTTCTTACATTCCAGCATTTTTAAATTTCTTCTCCAAGAGAGAGATATTTCTCTACCTTTTCTTTTTCTTTGCTGGCTATATTGTAGTCATCGAGTACTGCTATATCTATTATAGTAGCCCTCTTGTTCTCCTTGTCTACCACCACTATATCTGGTTGGTTTGCTAGGACATGCTTGTCAGTTTGGATGTAGAATGTATATATACATATATATTTTATATATGTAGATATACATATATACATGTATATATATATATATATTTTTTTTATATATATATAATAAAATCGGCGCATGAAATGTGGCTTGCCCAAATACCAACAACAATCAATTCAGGTGAGTTGCAGAAAAGTGCGCTATTGGGAACAGGTAAGATCTTGAGGCGAGTGCTCAAACTCCCAGGTCTCTGGTAGGAGACCCGAGTTAGAGCAGAATTTACCACCCATACGGGGTATCCGGGGTGAGGAAACAATTTATATATATATATATATATGTATAACAACACAAGCAATTCAAAGTGAGGGTTTACAGTGAATTGCACGCAAGTGACTGCCAGTGACCTATGATTCTTTTTGCTCTTGCATGCTTCTTACACGGTAAATTCAAAGCTGAAAGCTCAACTCCTTGGTTTTGCAGAACTACTTCGTCTAAGAGTCAACTTAGCAGCTTCACCATGAATTATGTCATTGGCCAAGTTGTTGATCGGCTTAAGGTATGACCATATGTGACCATTTTATTGTTGGTTCTGACCGATATCACGAAATGAACAAAAAACACAAACTTATTTGGCCGAATTTCATGAAATTGTCAGAGATGTGCATACATGCCTTCATTGTCGACGAAACATATTTTAATTGAATAAATAAATTATTCGCAAGCGCGATTCTAGCAGCTTTCGCAATTTATATAGTCCAAGTTGCATATCGCAACATGCAAGAAAAATACTGATGTGATTTGCCATAGTAAATACGATGCAACTGACTTGATTGTGTTAAAGATGGCAACTCTTTTTACAATGGCGCTTGTTTCTAAAAAGAAAGTGTTATTATTGAAAGAAAAAGATTTGTAGCCACCCTGTGAATTCTGACTGGATTGACCTCTGACTCCTTTTGAAGCCATGGTTAGAGTTAATGTACATGGCTTCAGCGTCATGATAAACTATTTGGGCTAATCTCAGGCTTTAGAAAAAACTGCCCACTTAGCTTTGTCTACGTAGTACATGAGCTTTCCACACTTTTCCATTTCTGTGTGTCCCTTAGCTTAATATACCGTAAATTTTAGAAAAAATTGCCCATGACAGGGGCAAAGAAAGATGGCAAAGTGTTCTAGCACATGCTGCCGTCTTCAACATATTCCGGTTGTCAATTTACACAAACCGTACATGTTTGATTCATCTTGCGGTGCTGTGGAGACCTTATTCCAAGTGATATGGCTAATGAATTGTTCCATTTTAAGGGTAGTTTTCTTGGTTAACTTCAAAGATATTCTCTTTAGTTCTACGATGGTTGTTTTTTGTAGCAGTTGAAACAAGAGCAAAAATCCGCTCTATGGCCGACTCGGCCTCTATTAATAACAAAATCTGAGTTGTTTCGGCAAGCTTGGCCTTCTCTGCCTCTTTTATCTAGTCAAATTTTGTGTGTATTCCTAGTGGAAAATTCTTACTGTGTAGCCGGCCTGTTTTCGTTGGTTGCAAGTTGGGGTGGTTGCAAATGGTAGGCGATGAATTACGAACACCTAGGGGTTTGGGGGCGATGTAAGCCCCCGGACCTTTTAAGCATCAACAAACCTCAAAGCATGCATAAATGCAATCAATTATAAGCATCAAAATCTACACAAAATATTGTTTATCATTCATGGAAGGCAACACTTTTTCTTTTTTCAATGAACGATATAAAAGGCATGACACTACATATTTCTGTAAGATATATTGACAAAACTAGAGCTGTTACTTCTTTATTGCAATACCTCTTGTTCTGTCAGTCTGTCAAATAGCAGAAACCTTTCACAGCTGATTCTGTATCTATTTCAACATATTTGTATATGTGTAATATTAAATATGTTTTAGACGAGCCTGCCTCATGGCGCTTCTCATCGATGTTTTGATTCGGTTTTGATAGGATAAGGAAAATGAAAGTTCGGGGCTTTTTTCACACCCCTACTATAATCAATAAAGCTCAGTTTCCAAGTCTTAGCAAAGTCTCACAAAATCACTCATTTGGCAAGGTCACCACGGATACAATATAGAATGCTAGTTGCTAGCAAATTAGATGTTGGAAACTCAACTTGAATGAGCTTAGACTGCAACTCCTAGCACTTAGCCACCACAAAAACACTTAAAGGTTGTGGTAGCTTAGCTGTACTGCCATCCCAGGGAATATGAGACTGCTGTGTGTTCGTGTAGTTGCTAAAGTTTGTTACCACAGAGCTCCCACTGCTTCCTGGTTGGCTCCTTCCCAAAAGAGTGTTAGGTACATGGTGACCACAGGTTTTTAGCCGTAGCCTGCATATGAGCCAGTTATTTTTAGACATCACCTCAAGTTTTCACCGAGCTGTGCTACAAATTCCTGAGTTGGCTTTGTCTTGCCTTTAGTCAACCCACCTTTTTAGTTGCTATAGTGACAGTAAGTTGACTAATACGGCTGGCTGTCTTGTGCATGTTTCTGGCTACTTCTGCCACTGTCATCAGGTTTCTTTTGAGTCTGCTCAGCAAGACTTGAATGAAGTCTGAAAAGTGCTCTATGGAAAGTTTCTTGTCAGTAGGTCCACTTTTTTCAGCTCAATGAGCTCACATTGTCAGCAGTCTATGCAAGTGTGTCAGCGCAACATCCTAGCCCTGCCCATTACCTTGATGCTCTTGCATGTATTGGAACTTTGCCAAAGTTTTCGACCATCTCGCCACCTTTTTAGATAGATTCTTTCTCTGGTACAACCAGCGGAGTAGGGCGTGGTCGGTTTGAAGTAGGAACTGTCGCCCGTAGAAGTATGGTCATAAGTGCAGCCTTTACAACCTTTATCACAGCAAGAAGCTACCTTCGTGTGGCGCCCTCAGGTGCCTCAGTCTTGCTGAAGTAGACAATCACTTGTTTGGCTCTGTTTTGAATTTGGGACAATTATTGCCCAACGTTCAAAACGTGGGACAATATACTGTCATGACAGTATAGAGTCATGACAGTATATTACCGTTATGACTTTGATGACAGTATTATACTGCCCCTATCCCACGTCTGTTTGCATTTGTATTCAGTATGTATGGCTGACTCGGATTACGGCATCCCAAGACATACGCAAGGAAGATTCATTCTGTCAGAGCCTCAAAAGCAGCCTGTTTTTTATTATTTCATGTCTTTTTCTTGCCCTTCTCAGTCAGTTTGTGCAAGGGTCGTGCTGTAGCAACAAAGCTCGAGATATGCTGCCAGTAGTAGCCTACTGTGCCCATAAGGCCTTTAACCTCCCTGAGCCTCTTTTGGGTCTGCCATTCATGAACTACCCTAGTTTCCTCAAGGTCAGTTGACAACCATTCTACAATTATCTGTCTCCTCTTGCAGATTAGCTCAAAAATGGAATAGGTTGTTCACCTTTGGAATCATGACCACTTTTGCAACCCTTCAGAAGTGGCTGATAAAGTATTTCACATCTCCCGAGTCAGTTTACCAATGTGACTTGAACTGGTGAGTCAAGCCAGAAGTTTAGGGCATCATTATCATCCTCTCCAGCACCTCTGCTACACGGGTTGTAGTTTTATCCGCGCTTTGAGTATGTCTGGTAGCCATCCAAACACCCTTACGATAGGACACACTAGATCTTCAGAGGTGGGTTCCCTTAAGGCAGCTAGGCTTTCCCCAGTTTAGAAGAATTTTGCCTTGAGGTACTCGTTTCTATTGGGTTTTCTCCCTTACTATTACTGAGGTAGTCTCAGTTTGTACATTAAGCGATCATCCAGTGTTTTTGGAGATAGGACCTACAACCATACTGCTGCCACGAGTGTAAAGAAAACTGCAGTTTTATCTTTACTGCTCCACAAAAACAACACCATTTGAGTACAAGGCAAAAGGTAATATATTTCAAAAATTTAATGTGAGGTCATAAACAATTCAAAGTATGAGCTTACAGTGAATCACATGCCAGATGCCGCCAGAATTTTTTGTTACTTCTTGCTCTCGCATGCTTCTTAAATAGTATTTTTGAAGTCGTAACTGTTTTCCTCCCTTAGGTTGACCTTGTTTTACATTTGAATTCAACCGCTTTACCGAGAGTTGTGTGATCAACCGAGTCACGGCTCAGCTCAATTTCCCTCTAAACGATAGTCGGTTGTCCTTCTCTCGTGTCAGTTTTTTCAGCCCTGGGCCTGCGCCCAAGGATCTGCCACTACATATAGTTTTGTACCTAGTCAAGCCCAAACCCTTTTGAGCAACTTAGCACTTAAAGTACTTGATAGAAACAATAGAGATCTAAGTTTGTGTTAGGCTGAACTCTAATATTTTTGTCTAAACAAACAATTATACAACTCAGAAGAAAGAACAGGAATCTGTATTTGTGTCAGGTTAAATCTCAACATATTTGAAAGGCCTAGTATTTGGAGACTTAAATAAAGAATATGAATCTGGCATCATCTGAGGTCAAATCCGAGCACCTTCAAGAAACCTAGCATTTGAAAGACTGAGTAACCTAGAGCAGGATACCCTGAAAACAGGTGGAGGCCATGTTGCCTTGAAAGTGGCAGCCTGCCTCTAAATCTCGAAAATATCTATCATAGAAACAAGGTGGCGGTAAGACTATTCACCGCACTTAGAAGGAAAAACAAACACTGGAGTGCTCGACCGGTGTAGGATGCTGATGCGGATGGACAAAATGGTGATGGTGCCCCAGACCTCAGTCCCAGCCTATAAATTTGAAGCATCTCAAAAAGCAGGCACCAAAAGTGTGCAGTTTTTTAAGTAATTTTTTAGAGGTAGCCGAGTCAATTATTAGAAAAAGGCAGCCATTTTTTTCCCTTCAAGAAAGCATTGGAAGAGAACATTGAGCAGATCAACCCAGTCAAAGGCAGCTTTATTGCACTCATTTGCACTCGGTTTGGCAACACTTCTAGGCAGACTTCATCTGAACTGGCTAGCCATAGGGAGGCCCTACAAACTTTCATCAAAGAGCCTGCCACTTGAGTGGAGCAGCTGGTCTGAGCAACCTATGACAAATAAGTGTTCTGCAGAATGTTTAACACCACTTGACTGCAATAGCGCTTACTGGTCGCATTTCGCCCCATGATGACTGTCACAGCACAAACTGGCACAGAGTTTCTGGAGATCAGAACTGGGGAAAACTAACTACCGGCTATAAAACCTATGAAAAAGGAGCCAGAGAGATAGGTCATGTTGGTTCAGAACCAAACCATTAGCCAGCTTCCGCTTCTGGTGCAGCAGGTAACAAAACAGAGCTGTCAGCTAAAGAATAGTACAACACAGGCTTCGAAAAAGCACCTTAATGAAGGTTATTTTTTGGAACTATGGAGGCCAAAAGCACGTCCAGCAAGGAGGATCCTGCAGCGGACTTGGTCACAACAGTATTTCCGATTATTAGCTGCACTTAAGCGACCACCGATCATGATCCTGGCAAAAGGCACTCCTGCTGGCAGGAGCTACACAACCAGGATCTTCATCAGCGCAAAAGGCCTCTACAAGTAGGGGAGAGGCGATCTGGATACAATCTTCCATACCCACCAAAAGTTTCTATGAGGGTCTAGAAAAACTAGAATTCAAAGATCTGGAAATTTCTCTAACTGTTGAATGGAAGGAATGCTTGGAGCAAGGATGAGCTGCACCAGATAAAACTGTTAAGATTCACCCAAAGCAACAGATGGAGCAGACTGAATCTTGAGATAGCCAGAGATCTGACTTCAAAGTTGCAAACTGCCTTTCATCACTAGACCTGATATGTAAAACCTGCTAGCAGAGTGAGCTAATCTAGCTGAGAGATGGTAGACTTGCCCAAGAAGAACTAGCCATGGAGAAACAGTCCCTATTGAGCAGTCTCTGTAAACCTTTAATTACTGGTTTAAAAGTAAAAATGAGAAGGAACTCCGGGTTACCATATAATCTTGGCTGAAAGATGTCAGCAGCAAGAGAAAGTCATACTGTTACCAGTTGAGAACTACTTGTGTTAAAAGTATTAGCCTAAAAGGCTCAGTTATAAAGCCAGTTAAAGATGAATCTTTGCAAGCTGTTGCATATGGACATGTCTTACAAGAACATTCTTAGGCAAAATAGATAGTAGGGCAAAATAGCAGGAAAGTGAGCAGCTCTCTCACAGCATAATGATTAACAAGCAGTCAGAAAGAAAAGGACCTGTTGCCTCTACAACTCATGAATGCACTTAAGATCATACCACATTTAGCCGCATAAAATATAGCCAACAAGTTCATGTTATGGCAAGCGCTGCAGCCTCTAGACTAGTTGGAACCTCATCTTTCATTCATGAAGGTCTGCTCGCTGCATGAATATTGGGTTTAAGTTCATAAGCGATTTAAAAAACACTGTAGATGTACAGGCACATGTAGAGACTAGGCAGGAGGACCAAAAAAAGCTGAAGTGCTAACCAGCTAAACCAACTAACAGAGCTAGAGAAAGTCAGGGGAATAAAATCTCGCTTTAAAACAGATTTATAAAACTCTATCAGGTGAAAAAGCAAAGAAAAATGTTCATACCTAGTGGTACGGCAGAGCTGAATTTTTATTTAACCCAAAGACAGGCTCAAGCTATAGTAGGAGCATTGTATGGAATTTGGTCAAGCCCCAAATATTCTGGAGCTGAGAAGGACTCCAAGTAAAAAGATAGCCAGGCCTCACCAAATGTAAAGTATTTAAGCAAGTAAGAAATGCCCACCTACAGCCAAACATTACCCATCTTTGTGAACCAATGACCAGACTTGAGGTTATGAGCAATGAGGCAAAAGAAAGATGTTAAACTACTCTGGTACCAAACAGTCCAAGATGAATGGTTAAAATCAGTCACATTAAAATGAAAAGGTTCTTCATTAAAACTAAGAATTCTGCATCTCACCAAGGAGTTTGAATGGCATAACTTCAAATATGTTGAAATGACTGGAAAACTTGAACAAAATGGGGATCTGGTGATCCTCAGTGTCACACCTCCCAATACCATAGAACATAGCATAGATAAAAAAATGTGAGTGTGTTTGGCCTTATTTAGAAGAAGCACTCTTACACCTAACAGCAAACAGAGATAACCTATGATCAGCATTACAAAAATGACAAAAACCTAAATAATCTATATGCAAGCATGACTCATCATACAGGATTACATGTGGTATAATTTTGGATCAGGAGCATATACGAACGTGGATAAACTAGAGCGTCACTAATACTTAGGCAATAGCACTGGTGTTGTATAAAAATCTACAACAAGGCCAGAAAATTTGCTGCATACACCATGGCAGCAATTAGCTGCCACAGAGATGAAGGATTTAGCAAAAAAAAAAAAATTGTGCAAGCTTGTCCAATTTGGTGGATGTCATTATTAATGTTTCAAAAACGGTCAAATATATTCAAGCTGATTTGACATTGGTTAACATTTAAACAGTCACATATAATCAAAGGGAAAGCGAAGAAAAGGTTCGCTGACTATCAGTAAACTCAACCTACCTAAAGGACATAATCAACAGAGCACGATCCAGCCAGCTTGACCAAGACTGGCTGTCTCTTAGAAAAGAGGATTAGATCATGAGGTGCATTAAATACAGATGTTCATCTGTTTAAGGAGACAGTTTGAGAAACGTGAGAAAGAGAGCAGCGGAACAAAGAAACTGAGGCATAATGAGAAGTTTCACTTTTTAGTTAACGTATACATAAGTCGCAATGTTTGATTAACATATACATAAGCAATTAATCTTGAATGTGCGAGAGTTCTGGTGTAGGTAAGTGAAATGACATACGAGATCTTTTAATAAACAAGATCAACTTAATAGAGCCATTGATACAATATATTAAACTCTAACTATCTGCATTATATTGCTGAGAGTAGATAAATTGCAGCAGTAACTAACTGTAGTCTCAACATTTGTTGAGAAAATAAGAGGAATTCAGAGCAATTGTGCTGTACAGAGTATTTATGTGATGGTAAAATGTTGAAAATAAGTAAATGATTGAAAAGTGTTAATGTTGAAAAATGTTTACCATCAAACAGAATAATTTACACTTTTATTAAAAGTTGTAACTACATGCTACTTTGTTACAACTGATACTATTTGATAGATAACACAAAAATAATCAGAAAGGTCATACTAACTGGTTTATGATAAGAACATGGGCGTGTTTTAATGTAAGCTTACCAATAAATAGTGTTTTGGTAATACCTACATCTATGGTTGGCTTCATATCATGACTTGGCATAATTTGAAATTAAAAAAAAATTAAATTGGTTCACCTTGTATTTTACTTCAATTAATGTAAGCCAAATACACAGATTTTGTATAATATTGTAGGAAACACAAACATAAGTACTTTAATCTGGAAAATTGCTGCAAAGGAAGGAGCCAGCTAAAAAGTGCATAACAACCATTTTGTCCATATGCGTATGTGTAAGAAATTGTATTTAATCCTATAAAATAATCATTTATTATTACAATTCAGTATCCTATTCTAGGTTGGTAGCAGTTGTGAAGGATAACTATGATTGGTGTCTGGTTTTGCAATGTGACTTAGTGCAATAATAAATCTGCAAATATATTTACCTGATATATCATCAAGTGCAGCATAATCGAAATACTTGTTATTGTAAATGCTTGCTAGCTATTTACAAAATTAGTACAACGAAAATGCTTATGAATGGCTATTGTATAATGCATATATCTCACCCTCAACTGAATTAAAATTAGTTGATACTAGCAAATATAAGTGGATACACAATATGTTCCAGAAGGTTTAGCATATCGACTGTTTCTATATACACAATGTAGCGCATATATGATTGTGTGGTTTTCTTTATATCTAAGCAGTGCTGCACTCTTTGAGTAGAGATTTTTCTCTGTTTAAAGTACAAAACTTGTTTCATGAGCTGTTACGGCAAGTTGATGGTCTGTTGGAACTTTGGGATAAGTATTTTGTTCATTTTATTAGCACGAGGAGTTTATTTTACAGATGATTCAGGCAAAGCAACAATGTTGTAAATTGGTTCTGCTTAATATTTTTAGTGTTTGTTCAAGGATTTACAAACACAAATGACTCTGACACTCTGACTACCCATATCTATGCTTGAACAATACCAGCCTTAATACCATTTTTGAACGGCAACAAAAGCTGTCAAGTTTGGATCAAGTAAGAAAGTTTAATATAGCTGTATATCATGACTTGACAAGTTTTAAAATTCTGCTTGCAAAGACATGTATTGTAAGCAAAAATCGATTTTATCAGGTAGCATTCAACGCAAACGAGTGTTGAAAAAATTTTATTAAGCATACGCCTTTGCAGCAAATACAAAATTTGCTTTTCTCCATCTCTTACTATAATCATTGTTCACTAATATAGTTTAATTTGGCTCACTTGAATTAGAAAGATGACTATAATCAGAAATATGAATAACAAATGTAATTCATTCCAGTAATTTTAAACCTATCAATCCCTAACCTAATAAAGACAAGGGTCCAAGTACAAACAATTTTAAGTATTTAGCTGCAAAGTATCATACATTGTGTTGAGTTTCTGTTTTGTCTCAATAATTTAATTCAAGGTTGAGTAAAATATGAGATCAAATAAATGATTGAAGTAGATTCAGATTGTTTTGCTACATTTTTGTGTTGTTTTCTCATAGAACTTGATTGATTGTATTATGCTAGACAAGACTAAATTTGGTGAACAACCTTTGAAGTACCTTGCCATCAAGTAACTATGAATAATATTTTATGAGGCAAAGGATTCGTTTAACACATGTTCTGTTTATATGTTTTCTTTGCCTTCTATTGGCAGTTACATATACTTACTTGCGATAATTAAGTTTGTTGCCTGTTATTCTGAAAATATTCAATGCCTAAAGAATAATAAGGAAGTATTCAAAAAAATTATTAATTCACTAATTCGTTTACAAACTCCTTAGTTTTTCTACTGCATATTCATGTATAGTAATACAGCTCGGTGCTACCTTTTTTCGAATTCCTTTCAATTGGGGTTGTCAACTATAGAATGTAACAATGTTTAAACATAGTAGGCTGTCATTTTGGTGTAATGGTATACAAAACTCAAACTACCTTGCAACTTACCTCTACAAAACAGACATGCATGCAATGTATATCAGAAGGTTACCAGATCATTTTTTTAATGTCAATTGTTTTACTAGATACGTAAATTTTGATAATTTTTAAATATGTTAATACAGCAACCCGCTGAAGCTACAGCATATCACTTCTGAAGATGTGATTAGCCCTACATACTAGAATATTATAGCTTGCTGACCACATATGATGAAAACTATTAAAGAGTCTCATGAACAAAAGCCTGAAGTTATCATCAGAACAAGGGTTGATAAGGTTGACTCTTAAAGACTCACCTTGTAGAGGTGCTGCAGAAGCTAGAATTAGAGTGATAACAGCAAGACTATACATGCTGAATGCCTGTCACTAACTTAAGCTAGCATCTGCCTCCGATAAGCGTAATATAGTTATATAATATACTTGTTACGTTGAATGGAAGCCCCTAACACAACTTCCTCTTTACTAGGCAGTGAGCAGGTATATTTTAGTTGATCATAGCTTAACTTTTTGAATAGCCCTTATTGACCAGTGCTGACATATGAATGGATCATAGAGCATTGATTGATGAATGTTGACATTGTCATGGATAGATGAATGGGAACAACAGCTTAATTGGATGAACTAGTGCTATAGACTTTATGAGTCAAGGGGATAAAAAGCATTCGCAATCTGGGTGTATAATTACATCTCACTGAATAAAAGAAGACAGAGCACCTTTTTACACCTCTATATCAATATACAGTCAAACCCCAAATAACTCACTCTCGGATAGTTCGAACACATGGTTAACTTGAATGGATTTCTTCAGGCTGCTACTCTGATTAGCAGCCTGAAGAAATATATATAATATATATATATATATGTATATATATATATATATATATCAAACAAATTGTTTTCTCAGCCCAGTTAACCAGTATGGGGGTACTTTCTGCTCTAATTCGGGTCTCCTACCAAAGACCTTGGAGTTTGAGCACTCGCTTCAAGATCTTAGATGTTCCCAATATCGCACTTTTTTGCTACTCACTGGAGTTAATTGCTGTTGGTATTTGGGCAAACCACATTTTATGTGCCGGTGTTATTGCCCCCAGTGCTCCAATGACTACTGGAATTAAAGTTGTTCTTACATCCCAGCATTTTTCATACTCTTCTCCAAGAGGGAGATATTTCTCTACCTTCTCTTTTTCTTTGCTGGCTAAATTGTAGTCATTGTGTACTGCTATATCTATCATAGTAGCTCTCTTGTTCTCCTCTTTCACCACCACTATATTTGGTTGGTTTGCTGGGACATGCTTGTCAGTCCGGATGTAGAAGGCACAGAGAATCTTAGCGCGATCATTTTCATTGACCTTACCAGGAGCTTCCCACCAGTGTTGTGGTTTATTAAGGCCATACTCATCACATAGACTTCTATACAAAACACCTGCGACATGATTATGCCGCTCAGTGTATGCGATTTCTGCTAGGTGCTCGCATTCACTGATGATGTGTTAGATGGCCTCAGGTGCATCTTTGCACAGTCTGCATCTAGGCTCGTCTCTAGTGTGATAGATTTTTGGTTGGAGTTGCCTTGTTGGGAGCGCTTGCTCCTGGGCTGCCATGAGGAGCGACTCTGTATTGGTCGTTAGGTTTCCTTTGCTCAGCCCCATATATTTCTGGTGAAGATCGCCAACCTTACACATTTGTCGGTGGTAGGCGCCCTGAAGAGGTTTCATGTGATAGTCAATTTCCTCATCATCAGGGCGAAGCACCATTGTCAGAACAACCGATTGAAATTCAGCAATCAACTTATCTGAAGTTGCCATGGAAGCTGCATAGGCTTTGATGGTTTGGTTTTTCTCTTTCACAGTTTGCTGTACACTTTTGAGTCCGCTACTGCCATCCTTCCTATAGAGACATAATCTAGTAGTATCAGATTTTAGGTGGAGTGCTCAATGCATGATCAGCAGTTTACGAGTTGCTATATCTGTTTCCTTGATGGCTTCCTCAGTCCACTTTATTATGCCTGCTGGATATCTTATTACCGGCAGTGAGTAAGTAATTATTGCCATGACTTGATTCCTGGCATTGAGCTGGCTCCATAGGGCCTGCTGAAGGCATTTCTTGTATTCGGTAATGGCTTTGTGATGTACCTCGGCTTTGTGGTTGACGTTGCTTTGCATAATCCCCAGGTACTTGTACCCTTCTTTCATATCTTTGATAGTACCATTTGGCATTATTAGGCCATCTGTGAGCATCGAAAAATTTTTTTGGAAATATATATATAATAATAACATTTCCACGACCAAAAGAGCAGAACGAAGTTTGAATGTTTTTATGATAAATGCATTTGCACACAACTTACGAAAATTATTCATCAACAACGTCGCAAACCATTGTTTCAAAATCTCAACAAGTTTAATCATCGTTTTGTAGGGTCGTTAAAGTATAATAACTATACAAAACACATATTAGTCTATTTAAATATGTTACCAATTATTTGTAAATTGTCGACAATCTCTTAAAACTTACCCATCTGATTGGATTCTACACAAATAAACAGAGTAATTTGACCAAAGATTGTCACAAAACGCTTGAAACGCTCGATTTAATAAAAGTTAAGACCGGCAAACGATACGCCGATAAAGCCGTGCGACAAATAGTAAAACTATTTAGCAGTGTGCATTTCATGAGAAAACCGTGTTCATTTCAACAGGCTATGGCATTGTTTACTTGTTATCAATTTTATTTGAAGGTTTCTGTAATAAACGTAGACCATTCGAGGCGTAGACCGATTTACAGGTACGAAATTTTTGGTACACAGTTTATCAGCCTATGTTTTTTGTCCAATCACTGAATGTTTCATTAACCCTTTCACTGCCGAGCATGTACAAATTTGGGTATCTGCCAAGTGCCAGCCATTTTACCGAAAATTGCCGATGTTGCTTCATGACATGTAAACAGTATTTTTTCCAATTTCAATCTCTATTCAGAACAATTTAGTTACATATTTTAATTTGCTAACATTTTAGCCATCATTGCTATGCAAAAATCCAACGGATCTATACTTTGTGCAATGATAAAGCTGTGTGATGCTATGATCGATGCGAAGCTAAAACGATCTTCCATGTTTCTTACTCTTACAAAATTATTACTTTCACTACTCTCAGAGACAGTGCTGCTGCTTTGACTATCTGTATAATCACGAAAATTTGAATCTGAAATGGCTATAATGCCATCAACATTACTAATTACCTGTTTTCTGACTCGCGCGCGGTAATTAATGAACTCACACAAAAAATGTTTGTTATTAAATTAGAAATTCTCTAACAAAAGTTTGAAATTGATTCGTTACTTTAGGCTAATTTTATAGACAAATCTTCAGACAACACTGTCAATTTCATAAAAGTCTTAAAGACCGTGGGTTATGCTGTCGACGAATAATAAAATGAGGTAACTACGCAATGGCTGGGAAAGTCGCAATAATGCCTCTACGGCAGTCGTCCCACGAAAACGCATTTATGCGTCTACGGCAGTGAAAGGGTTAAATTGCCTATTTAAAATGTTAGCCAAACCTCTTTACAACCTACATGTATGTACAAGCTAGGGCCGAACTACAATGCCCCTTTATGACGAGAATTTTTTTTTATATTGCTGCAGTTTTCGGCGAACTTGTATACGCGTGAATGCTCATACTTGCTTTCTGTTTAAGATTGCTATCAAAACCATTCTACATTCAACACAACCAACTTTCAAACTGTGTATAGTACTGTAATGGCTTTCCAGATTAAGCGAGTCAGCGAGATTCGATTCCATGACTTGCTGGCCGTGAACCCACAACTACTGGTTAGTTGCCCTGTTTCCGCAGTAGTATGCTTTTGCACAAAAGCTAGCTTTCTTAAGAAATTCTCGCAAAAGCTAGCACCGATTTGTTGGGTTTAGGATTTAGAGACACTATTGAATTGGCAGAGCTAGGAAACGTTTCTGTTTGTGTCAGGATGTATATTTATTCACTCTCACTCATTTACTATGTACTGTGTTTCGGTGATTAATATGCTTTAACATCGTTCCTTTACGTAATTTTGTATTAACGGTAACCCCGGTAAGCTAACATTTATAGGATATACCTATAATGTGCCTAATGATAATTCGACGTTCTTTGGTTATTGCTACTGAATCTTTAACATAGGCTCATAGGACAACCAGATTAAAAATCACTAGGAAAATGACCCCAATTACCGAAATAGGAATTATTTGCCCTAATGAGGGCGATTTCCATTTCAGTACACAGTAGCTTGCCGTTTGACTTCTAATTTTGAATTTCAGAGTTATAATAAACATATTTTCTTAATGTTGTTGTTAAATTACATACATTACAGTAGGTTAGGCCTAAAGCTTTACTTAACAATTTAATCTAGAAGTTAACAACTTTTCTAGGGAGCGCATCACTCGATTAGCTATCAATGACTTAATCCTACAACGTAAAAGAGAGGAGAGTAGATTGCGTGACCTATGACAGAACGCTGATTTTATCTAACTATCTAACTTTTCTATATTGGTTGAAATTGTTGTTTGCACCATGGAATGCATTGTATACATCAAAGTGATATTTGATATAATTATGCAATGCATTGAATGCATGCCTTGTATATATTAGATTAACTGTGATGCGAATGAAAAATGTTATGATACCAGTTTTAATTTGCTATTTTTTATTTCGAGTCATGAAACAATGATGGGTGTATGCTCATTGAATATAATGCTACTGCAAACCTTTTTACGAGTTTTTAAAATCCTACAGATTTTTATGGTTTTAGCCTGATAACTTTGAAACACTGCTTTTTTTGGTTTGGTGACATTTGGTGTTTGTTGCTAAACCTTTTTTACAAGTTATTACCCAAAAATCAGTGTATTATGAGCCCATCTCGATATATTTAATAAAATTTCAAAAACTTTGAATTGTTAGACAAATTGCCCATTTTTACTGACACACATTGACAACCGGGGTTCAAACGGTTAAGAACAAGATATCAGTTTGAATATCTTCTTAGTTGAACTTTTAATTTGTACAGCCAGCACTAATCTCTGCAAGTTTCTTCCCTACTTGTAATTACTTACTACAACTACATAGGTAACTGATTAATTAAGTTTAAGATTCTTCAGCCAATGACAGTTATTCATTCACCTACATTGTAAATTTTTTTTGTAGTCCCACTGACAACAAATACGGCTAAAATTATGTATTAGAAATACCGTTTTCCATGGTTTTATAGTAAAATTGCTTGACATGACTATATACGTCCCACTAATTTCTTCAGCCATGCGAAATGTAGATGTATAGCTATATATGCCCAACAAAAGAACATTGCGTATGTATATATATATATATATATATATATATATATATATATATATACCTATACAATATATATATATACCTATAATATATATATATAGATATATATATATATATGTATATATATATATATGCTTATATAGCAAATTAGTATATATATACTAAATATACTATGTATAATTTAAATATATATACATGTATATATATATATTTCTGTTTACTTACCTCTTTGCATAGTATTCTTAGTTTATATATATATATATATATATATATATATATATATATATATATATATATATATATATATATATATATGTATGTATATATATATGTATATATGTATATATATATATATATGTATATATATATGTATATATATGTAAATATATATATGTATATATATATATTTATATATGTATATAGGCTATATATATATATATTATAGCTGAATGCCTGGCGTTTTTTGGGTAATAAAAGTATTTGAACAAAACATGTTATTTTATTTAACATATACAACATTTACCTTAAAGATTAAACTTCATATCATGAGAAAATGTTTTTGTGCAGTTCAAATAAATTAAAAGAAAACTTACAACTGCTGCAAAAGTTTTCAAACTGTTTTAAACAACTGCAACTTCTAAATTTCGTATCATGAGAGAAGTATTTCGTTGAAATAAATTCAGAGGAAAAGAACTGCAAAAGAGTCTAAATGTAAGTGTGTTACCATAAACAACTAATTGTCAAATATAATCTGCTTTGCTACAATAACAATGAAAATTATTCGGTATACAATTATAGGATTCTAGTTCGATTCAGTGTTGGTATCATGCGACGAAAATATTGTATCGATGTATAAGGTGGTATAGAAACCCATGGTAATTATCTAAGGCAATCACCTTCTGAAAAAAAATCATCAAGACCATCATCTTTTAAAAGTAGTAACAAACAATAGGTTAACCTTAGTAACAATAGTTACCCTCAAAAACTTTAGTGCAGTTTAACGTTATACACTGTAATCTGCAAGAAAACTTTCTTACCTTCAAGACCGACGTTTAATATAAATGCTGAAACTATATAACTTACATGAATTAAGCTTACTAAACATGTGTTTGAAGGAAATTTTATTAGATATTTTAGTAAACTTCAAACTTGTAACTAAAATTTTATCACTTATCTGTTTGCGATACAGTTTTTCCGATAACAGATAACCATAGTTACTAAACTGAGATAGCAGCAAAATAGCACATCAAAATTTTCACTATTTCTTCAAAATCAGTGAAATTTCACCAAAATTTTAATACTGAGAAAGATTATTGTTGATATCATATGGCGGAATACAAATTTGCTCGAATAAAAATTTAGTGAAAAAACATAGCTTTTCATAGAGCTTGGTGGCAAACATTTCACCACAGGGGCATCAAATAATACTTCATTTAGCTTGTGGCATCCGGAGAAGGGTATACCGTAAATGGTAAACAGTGACGGATTGGTACGAAATAGGTACCCTTGTCATTAGATGCAAGTTGAGGAACTTGCGGTTGCAATCTTCATGAGTTCAAATCCAGCAGAAAGTGAGATGTTTATTTCAAGATTCTAATAGCTACAACTAGACAAACAAATAGCTTGACAGACAGAAAATTTGAGATATATTTATGTAGGTACATATATAAAAATCACATACATGTATGTATATACACATATGTATATACACATATGTATGTATACATGCGTATTTAAACATACATATGTAAGTATACATTTATATGTATACATATATATGTATATGCATATTATACATGTATATATGTATAAATATATACATAGATATATGTATATATACATGCATACAAATATGTGTATACATGTATATAAATATATGTATACATATATATGTATATATACATATATATATACATGTATACAAATATATGTATACATATATATGTATATATACATATATATAAATATATATATATATACGTTTATATATATAATATTGATATATATATATATATGTATATATGTATATATATATATATATATATATATATACATACATACATATATATATACATTTATGTTCGTTGCATAATTATGTCTCTTTAGCTGCAATTTATGAAAATAAAGTCAATTAACTTTACTCTGCCTACTTCAAAGGCTATACGGTACTGAGAAATGTTACTCTTATGAGTTACTGCAATCTAATGAGATTGGCTTTTTCAGTTTGCCAAACTGGAAACACATCAGTATAAAACTTGCATTATCTAAAAGTTTCACTAAGCTCGGATATTTTTATGGTGATAATGACAGATTAAAATGAGTTAGTCTTTTTTAATTTTAAAAAGTCACAAAGTTTTATATGCCAAAAATAGTTTGTCTTTTTAAGTATTATGTCACAAAATAATGGAAATCTGCTAAAATGAGCGTGTAATGTTTTCAAATTTTTGCTTTGCAGGTTGTATAGTGCTTCATTAGAAATATTATAGAAGAAGATCACTGTTTCCTGATAATAATAACATACCAATGCTCATCAGTTTTACTGTTTCACTTGTGATTACCTTTGCCTTAAGCACTGCTTCAAAGCTAATTTATAAATACTTGCAATCTTTTATTGTCAACTGCAAAATGTTAGCTAATAAGCGTTTGTTTAAAGATTTATCCTGCCCCAATGAGAGAGACGTGCAAGTTTTTATGAACGGTTACACAGGTTCATATATTTCTGGGCATTATCACCGCAAAGTCGATACAAGGTTGCCACTAGGTTGCCACAAGTTTGCTACAAGGTTGCTACAAGGTTGCCACAAGGTTGCTACAATGTTCCCACAAGGTTGCCACAAGGTTGCTACAAGGTTGCTACAAGGTTGCCACAAGGTTGCTACAATGTTCCCACAAGGTTGCCACAAGGTTGCTACAAGGTTGCTACAAGGTTGCCACAAGGTTGCTACAATGTTCCCACAAGGTTGCCACAAGGTTGCTACAAGGTTGCTACAAGGTTGCCACAAGGTTGCTACAATGTTCCCACAAGGTTGCCACAAGGTTGCTACAAGGTTGCTACAAGGTTACCACAAGGCGGCATTCAGTAAAACATACAAAAGGTTTAATGCCGGATGTTCTAAATATAGGCAGTACGATGTTAAGCTGCTCCGGTATGTTTATAAGTTTCAAACACAAGGATCTGACTTTCAGCAGAAAGTGGTAAGTTCATGTTATTGCGTGCAATGCAATCCAAAGAAAAACTGAGTTACATAGGAACGTAAGTATGATCAAAACAGTATTACATGCAGCAATGACTGAAAATACAAATCACTTGCAGGTTAAACTTTTACATAAACATCTCTGTATATAAATACCTATTTAGTTGTGTATTTGGTGGAGCTATAATTCAATTAATGATAAGTGCCAAGTGAAATTGATTGTGAGTGTCTAATGTCTTTGAACTGAGGAAGTTAAAAAATTGAACCAGTAAGATGCCAGCATGTTCAGCGTAATGTATGGCTTTGATAGCAAATGCTTTCATGAAGAGTTGTTGTTGTTGTTTGCCGCTGCTTAGTTTGTTACCATGCTAGGCAAAATAGTAAATGTTTACAAGCTAGGTATGATTGCGTTTTTCTTCCTTAGAAAGATATTTAGGGGGGGGTGATGATTCAAACTAGACATGGTCAGCATCTAGCATGTCCCAATGCCCAGTCAGTGTTAAAAGCTCACTAATAATCTATTTGGTTAATATCAATTGTTGTTTTTACACAGTGTTTTCATAATGGTCCTTAGTTGACATAAAATCGATTGACAGTTATCAACTCTGAATATTAGCAAACTGTGATAATTTTACATGCATAATAATACAAATAATCATGGGTTTAGATCTAAAAAATTATTGCTATAACTAAAGTCTAAATTAACCTTTAGGAGAATGGAGCTGAACCAAATCACTTGCTGAACCACTTGCTTTTTTCTAACTGAAGAGTTATTTTACAAAAGGTATACCAGACTGTATGATGGTTACATGTAGCATGAGCTATGTAGCCAATGAATCTAGATACCTTAACAGCATAATGCTTTGTTTTTAATATAATGTTATATAAATGGCAGCATTTTTAATGCAAAGAGACAAATATCTCAGCAAAAGTAAAGTTTATGTTGCTTGGTATCTTTTTTTCAAAACCAACTAAAGATTTTTTTTTTCGTTTCTAACCAACTATTAATTAAGTCTAGTGTTTCCCCGCAAGCCCGCTTCCTTCCTTTTGATGTAAATTGCTTACTACTAAAAGCTATTTGCATTTACTTAAGGTCAACTGGTAGCAAAAGTGTTTAGATAAATCTTTAAGGCAAGAAATAGATTTTAAAGCAAGAAAAATACTTTTCAAGCAAGACAAAGAGGTAACCAAGACTTTCCTCTTTGTTTATTCATGTTTCTCATCAGAAAAATAAAAGTTAGTCGGAGTGGGTTCATACAGCAGCTGTCTGTGTATTGGAAGAATGTTGTTTTTTGTGCTAGACTTGTTTAGCATGCCGCACTGTTGTTTTTTGCATTAGCCAGTACTCATCATTATCAAGCTAGTATTTTACAACTTTGTTTTTCACATTAAGAAACAGTCAGCAAACCACATCCTAACCCACTAAAAAGTGTACGATTGTGAATAAATCTATCACAGCGGACATCTGCAATTGGTGAAGTTGTCGTCCTCTGACAACCCAATTGATTTAAAGGCTAGTAAGCATTATGATTTAATGAGGATTTTTTGTATGGTAAGCCAGAGATTTGAATAAAATATCTTTATTATCAGCTGAAACGAAAAACGTGAAAACGAACAAAGAGAACTATCTGCGTAGAAGAGAAAACTAATTGAAGGAATGTGATGTAGAATTTTAAACAATAAAAAGTTTGCAAGCTGGTGCCTTTCTGAATTACACTATATTTCCAAAAATTATCATGTAACACACATTTTCCAAAAATATCTAATCTTCTTTATTATATTTTTACAAAGTTAATTTTCTGTGCTTTTGTTTGCCAGCCTTTGACGACATTTGTTTTCAGATACACACAATCTGTGTAGTCTGGGGCATAAACTCAACTCTAAAAGGTCTAGTAACCTTGTAAGTTGAAACTAATTTTTATAGTTTGTCAAATTTTGTAATTCATGTAAATTTAAATTTTCTATCAATATATTTGCTACTAATTTGATTGTCAGTATTAAGTGTTCTAATTAATGGAGAACTACAATGTTAATCTGACCATCTGTTGACCTTTTTTAAAAGTTTTTAGCACTTTCAATGCAGTGTGATAATATTACCACATACTGATATTTTTTGTATTGGCGTAAAGAATAAAGCATGCTTTTGATGCACCGCTTTTGATAACAACAGATAATATATTCCAGGATTCATCTCAGCAAAATATTTTTATATTAAATTTTGCAAACACCAGAAATTTTAGACTAATAATGCATTAGAAGAAACAATGAAATTTACTGACGTATAAGTCTACAGGAAATCACTTTAAACCTTCGACATTCATTGAGTGTTTGTGTTATTCCCCCCCCCCCTCATAGGCCCAGCTGTGTTTTAGATTTTTTTCAACAAAATCCAGATACTGTAGTTTTAAATGTAGCACCTTTTGTTTTT
The DNA here is from genome assembly GCF_963576615.1 of Watersipora subatra. Taxonomy (NCBI): domain Eukaryota; kingdom Metazoa; phylum Bryozoa; class Gymnolaemata; order Cheilostomatida; family Watersiporidae; genus Watersipora; species Watersipora subatra. Next base: position 25,803,129 of record NC_088714.1, read on the forward strand.
ATTCACTCCGTCCTAACAAAGCTGGTCAGTGAAGCGAGGATTGTTTGCATCCGTTACTAGTTAAACTTGTAGTTGAACTTCCTGGTTAAGTTGACTGAGCAATGCTCAATTGTTGATCCATTAACCACTGTTTTAGACAGCGATAACAAGATTGACTGGCTAAGTAGCTGTTTAGCTATTGCAGTCTACTTTCTTCATACTTGAGATTTCAACAAAAACTGTGAAGCAATGCTTATTTCAACTCTTATTATCGGATTCGTTGTTCTCCTTTCTACAAGCAGTGGGAATCAGGGTGAGTTTTAAAGCTACAACTTGTACTTCTTACCAAAACTTGTTACTTAAGCTTTTACATTTTCTATCTATAGTTTGGTTTATAGTGGTAAAGGTTTTTATTTGTCGGCATATCTTTACTGGAGGCTAGGTACACTAGGTTTTATCTTTATTTTAATATTTACAGTGGGTATGTGCATATCTTTATTTATTTTTATTGAGGGTCGTGCTGAAGCAGACATTTTAGCTTGAGACTGAAAATATTAAAGTTGTTTTTTGTTATGGTTGGCCAAGTATCTTATATTGAAGGTAGTTTCTATGAACACAAGTATTTATCCTCTGTGTGTCAACACACATATCAAAGTAAATATCATTTTGTATAACTGGATGCTACATTATTTGTTATCTATTTTATTAGTCATTGTAAATTTTTTAAACACTAAAAACTCATTTAACTAGCAGCATTATTTAACAGCGGCAGGATCATCAATCAACTTTGTTTGTTAACTTATGTAAAGACATATCTTAGTTTTATGAATGTTATAAAATTCTTCAGTTTCACCGACAGTGCTGAGAACATGTCATGGCTCTGTTACATAGGCTACTAGGTATCATTAACACCTTACATCATGTTGTTTATATACATGCTGTTGTGAGACTTTTTCTCGGTGCAGCCAACAAATTTTGTTGCTCTGACAGTTTAAAGGACTTTGGAGATCAACATTAATTTTTTATTTTCAAAATTTAATTAGATCGGTAAATATTATTGCTTTCTAATATGATGTTGTTACGGAAATATATTAGGGCTTTTTGGTGAGTCTTCATTTATTAACAAGTTGCACTATGATTAGCACAGAAAATTTGTATCAACGCAATTCTAAAACATGGAACATGAATGATTGGTGTGGTGCAGTGAATAGTGTTTTGGCCTACCAAACTGAGGCTTGCAATCTCTAATATTGTATGATGCAATTTTTTTCTAAAACGCAACCATGAATTCAGAATATAGTAAAAATTGGACCCATTTTTGTAAAGTGTTTGATTAGATTCAATTGTAGGCCATCAATAAAGTATTTACCATATCTTTAATAATCCCATATAGCAAAAAACTTCAAGTTTATGGATGCAAATCTAACACGGTGAATATTTATCACATACCAGTTTGATTATGATTATATATATAGATAATGTGTCATGCTATTCCCTAAGATATGGGCAAATAATCTGAAAGGCTCTTAAATCAACTGGTTGATTAATTGTCACTTTATTCTCTAGCTCAGCATAGTTATGTTATTCTTTGAGCTGGATTATTAACTCTCGGCATAAGCCAGACAGTCTCTTATTTGACAGGAAAATACTTGTTTATAGAACCGATATCAAGAGCACTTTGATGCTTAGAGGTACATGGAGTATTAGCAAACTCAGTCAAATGGAAAGAGTCCATATTGTAAGCGTGACTTTTTTGTTTCATTGCCTCTCAGGAAAAGTTTCAAAAACCAAAAAATCTCAGGTTGTTAAATTTTGAATGTCCAACATTTTTGACAAGCTCACTTTAACAATCACTGATTCAAGCTTACATATACCTGCGCTACTATTAAGCTTCTAACTCATAATTGTGAGCATGGCTCATCCAAAGGAAGCCATGAAATTATAATGCCAGATGATAGCTATTATATGATTGACCGAAGTTACAAGGTCAAATCTTGTCAAACCACTTATCTATTCACTTTATGGTTAAAGCTGTTTTGTGTTTTAGTAATATTACGTGGAATGTTTTGAAGGAAGAAGGAACCACAAAGTTGGCAAGTGCCATAGAGGAAGTCTTGTAAGATGAACGCTTTTCTAAAATACTGTTAGTTCATCAGGCATGTACTGAAATAAATGTATAAAGACTGAACCACTTCATGTAGGAAAATAAGTAGTAGTATGTACAGATGCCCTCTAAACCAATGAAAATATTTTAATTACTTTCAGTATCTTGTAACAGTTTACCCTCTCAGTTTAATGAACTTAATTTCTGTCCTAAGGTAATAATCAAAATAAAAAATCTACATAAATAATTTTGATCAAAACAACTTACAATTATTCAAATTTCAAAATGCAAATATCACAAGGTCCGTTTTATTCGGGGAACGTCGTGTATAATTTGATGATTGCCTGAATCATGCAATATTTTTTTAACTAGTTTGTTGGCAGTTGAGGGAGACGTGAAAAATCGTCTTATGTAATAAATACGTGCATAACTATTATGTGGTGCAGCAAGTTCATAGAGTGGTGAAGTGGTGGCTGCTTGACTATTAGTTAGATTATACGAATCCGACACTTATGTAAGGCTATCTTTTTTCGTAATTTTTTTAGCAGGTATTTGAATGGAGGGACGGACTGAAGGAGAGACACAACTTTAATTAAAGTAAAGATTAGACAGCGCGAGCATAAATTTGGTAGTTAATGTATCTGAGAGTCATAGTAGGCACAACTAAATTCATCTTCTGGCAGATTATCAATGCAAACAGCTTAAGCTCTTTAGTTTCGCTTCTTCCAATATTTAAAAGGCTTACTAATCCTGAAAAATATTTCGCTTTTAATCGTATCAGCTGAATATCGCACTAATGTTAGGGTTGAAAGCAATTTTAACCTCTATGAGTGTTTTAATGAAAATCACCAAAACACGAATGTTTTCCGCTACCTTTACTAACAAATTAACTGGGAGTGGTTGTTCTAAAGGAACATCATAGACTTTTCAGCTCTGTAGAACATGGGGATCCTACATAAACAAAAGCTTGGACTTGTGCCTTCTCATATAAGTCCAATCTCATCAGAGAGCAACAATTCATTAGAAAGCTTGCCTGGGATGTTATGGTTGAACAATTGGAAAATTACTTGTAATCAGTCAAATGTCCAGCTGCAGCAACAGGAGATTTCAAGGCACAACCACCCAGTTGTGTCAGCAACTTAGGTGTCAGCACAACTAAGTTTTTAGTAACTTCATGAATAGCTATATATGTAGACTTGCGTGAGCAGACCCTTTTTGGCGAAAAAACAGCCTTTTCTGATCATTTATATAATAATATTTAGGTACAGTGGTGAAAATGAGCTTTCCTTCAACTCATTCTAAGTAACTTAGTGCACAAGCACAGAAAGAATAATACCAACATAAGGTTATACAGTGTATAGTTCACTAATATATAGTAATGTTTCTACAAGTCTATATGTACATTGTATATAGACTTACATTATAGATTTGCTTACGGGGCTTGCAAACTAATGTTATAGAAGAAAATATAAATATTACTATATACTATAAAATAGAATAGCACTATATTACATAATAAATGCATTCAGTAAATAAAGGTAATATTTTTAAAACTGTATTTAGTATTGGCCAAGTACCAGTTTACACTGCAGCTTTACATATCAAACCTACATATACCAAAGCTTATAACAAAGTTTCATTCATTTCAAAACATTACAAAATACTCAAAACATATTTATAATTTGTGTTGTGTGTAACTTTCAATTATTTTGACAATAGATATTGTAGTAAATGTTTACTATCATGTAATAATGTTGGAAGTTACATAGTAATAGTCGTATCAATAGTACCTAAAATAAAAATTTAACTTTATGAAAAAAAAAGATTTCTTGTATATAATAAATTTTGGTGAATTTTTATGATTTTTTTAATAAATTTGATTATTTTGCTTACTTTGGCTCATGAAACTTATCTGCGCTGAACTTGAACTAATAATGATAATAATAATTTGAATAATTATGAACTTGAATCCAATTTTCAGTAATGTTGATTTCACAAGCTTAAATTTCACAAATTCTTATATTTCTTGCATTTAACAGTCAAATATAATAATAATATTTAGAGTCTTGGCAGGTCGTTTCAATATTTATGACCAGTTGCTAATTTTTTTTTGAGAGAATATTTGTTAAGGAATAATCCAGATGCATTTGTTTGGTTAGCGGTAATAACTCCTATCAGACTCAATCATTAGAGTCATCATGTACTAGCAGTAAACCTATAGATGCCTAAGATTTCTTTTCTTTCTAACCCCATTACATTTAGGTGGGTGTTTAAGAAGCTACTTTCTAGGAATTAAACATTGTTGAAGAAAAAATATTGTTGGCAACTTGACAGAAGGCACTGAAGCACGTCTGCTTGAATTTTAGGGGAAATCTTCAAAAAATTCAAAAAACTCTAACAGGATGCATACACACTCCCACACAAGCGAGGGCACAAAATAACAGAGCGAGATTTAATATAAACTAGCATTGAGGCTTGCCTATTCCTTTTTTTAATTTCAATCAAGTAGCTCACTGCATGTACGTAGACTTTCAACTCATGTTGCTGCATTCGTTTCGCAACCAAAATTTAAGAAAGCATTCTTTGGGCGCGGTTGTCCTTAATTCATAACGCACACTTGCATTCTTGAGCTTCTGCTCAGATGGGTGTTTTATTAGCGAGTTTTTAGGAGCCGATGGAAGTTTGATTAAAAAATCTGAATCATCCTATATGTTTATAGAGTGAGCTAAGACTATCTTGATGAGTTCACAAGATATAAAAAATAGCTTAGACCGATGACTGGCTTGCTGTCATGAGCAAGAGGATAGATTCAGTTCTCAAGAGGTTTATATCAGTTTTATTTATGCTACCAATGTTTATTCTCAACTAACACTGTTAAAACTCTTTTAAATCAAAACAGTACTAGCTATACTAAAGCAGTTCATCTACCGTAAAACCTTCATTTACATGCATTTGTAAAGATTTTGTGTGACCTTCACTTTTCCTCCACTAGTACAAGACTCGGTGCATGAGTTTATACATATATTTCTGCTTAGTTCATAAGTTGTACAAAAATGATCAAGTTACAGGCAATGAGCAGGCCTAGAACAGCTCTGCTTTCGACTGCAAATGTTTGTACTTATATAGCTGGTAGGCCCCTCCTCTCGTTCTGCTGGGCTGGGCTTGACCCGGCTCGGCTTTGGCTTGGCTTGCCTCTATTCGGCTCGGCTTAGCTTGGCTCTACTCGGCTCGGCTTTGACTGGCTTAACTCTCACCTCGTTCTTCTGCCTGACTGAGCACAGCCCGGTTTGGCTTAGCTCAGTCCTAGGCTCAGCTCTCAGTGGGTCACATTCCACAATACATTGACACTCAACCGTTCCCTTATAGTGACATTTTATTAAAAGTGGCATCCAATTAAAGGGTGGCGTAATACTTTTTAAAAAACTTCGTCAAAATTTTCGCAAAATATATTTGGACGTTTTATACTTTGCACTGTCGGACAAGTGACTTTAACCTTTTTGGATGCAAGAAACTTGCTAAATCATCTTAAACCTTTTAGAGATCTCTAAATAAATATACATAGGAATGCTGATACATGTCTCTACCAGTTGATATCAATTGCTTGCATTTAATATTTGATGATCTTATAGCCTGAGTTGGAAATTGATGAATATTTCAAGTTTTTGAATTTTATTCTAAATTTGAAGGTATATTTTTACCTTATAAATATATTGAACAAGGTTGCAATATAGTTATTGCAACTTTTTAATTATCTTTTGGCTGTTCAATACCATCCATAATGTTTTCTAACCTCAACTCTTTTTCTGCTCAGCTGAACTAGTCGATATTAGTGTCCAAATTTTTTTAGCTGAGCAAAACTTAATCTAATGTAAACTGCTCATGAAACTAAAGATAAACCGAGTGTGATCAAAATAGCCTCAAAATTTTAGATCAAAATAGCACAGACTCTGTTGTGAATGCGCAAAAGTATTTTTCATATTGATCAAAGTACATGTATCAAGACTGCATTTAACAAGGAACTACTATCAGCCTAATACAGTAATAAGTATTTTTATGGTGTTGCTTACAAAACTGTAACAAAAAAACTAAAAACTTGGAGTTGGAAAAATGACTTCGAAATCAACAGAAACAGCAAACAGATGAATTGCTGTTGGTGTAATTGGGTCATTACTCGTACAGTTTTGTAGACACTTTCCCACTGATACTTGCTATTACGGCTCGTAAAGATCAAGAATGTCAAATAGCGGCAGTCAAATAGAAGTGGCATTTAAATAGAAGCAACGTTCAATTAAAAGGTACAACCTCTTTTTCAACATTTTTTCCATAGTGGCATTCAAATAGAGGGAGAACTCAAATAGAGGTGACATTGAAATAAAGGTAGTGTTACAATTGAAATACAATTTTTATGGTCATCATCCTTTCTGACACTCACAAGAATCTCAGCAGTAGTTATATCTCAAATTTAATGCTGAAGTTTTCTCAGCATTAGGTGTAGTGTTTATGTGCTGCTGTTTCTGTGAAATCTGTAATGTGTTAAAAAGCGTAATTTTGATTAAAATAGCTGGTAACCAAAAGCTGCCAACTATGCAACTTAATTGCTCTTTTTAAAATAAATCCAAAGTTCATGCATAGAGATCGTAATTTTAAAGCAGAAAGTTGAATTTGCTTATGATTAATTATATGTTGTTATAAAAGGTCTGATGAAAATGTTAATACTCTGTGAATCCTTGAACTAACCTATATTATAGAATATAAATGAATATAAGCTTAAATATCCTGCTGTAATTTTTTCACAGACCTAAAAGGTTATTTGCTTGTTTTAATGTTGGTTACAGTAGTTTTAATGGTGACTCAAAAAGTTTTGGTAATTAAATAATTTGATAAAAATTTATTAAAAGTTACTAATGTATTTTTGAGCATACATATTTTACATATTACATTATTGCAGGGGAAAATCTTGCTTTAAACAAGCGAGCTAAGCAAAGCACCACTATACAAAGTTTAACAGCTAATAAAGCTGTAGATGGAAGTTTTGACCGCGCAGACTTTTCACACACAGAGGAAACTGGTATTAGATGGTGGACAGTTGATCTGGGAAAGAGGTACAGCATTGGTCAAATCAAGCTATTTAATAGATGGGATTGCTGCCGTAAGTTTTGCTTCATTTTAAATACTATCAGTAATATAAAGATATAAATATTTCTCCTTTTTAGCACATTACTGTCACAGACTTACCGTTAAGATATCGATATTCTAATACAGATCTTCAAAGAATTGAAATAAAATGGTATTTCTGCAGCTATTTGCAATGCTATTTAAAATACTACAGACTAATAACAAAAATGGTCATATACAAACACATAAAGTTTGACATAAATTAATTCATGGAAAAAATATTTCAATTACCCAAAATTTCATCTAAAATTTGCTATGAAACTTTTAAATTTACATGTATTATAATAGCTTTTAGAAACAAAAATATGTTTTCCCTTCATTAATATTTTGTTTGTGTATATATTTGTTTGCTATCGTTGTGCAAAAGCCAATGTTGGATACAACTTGCTTACATTTCAAACAAATAAAATTGAATTCAGATTGTTGTAATCTGTTAGTTCAGTCAATTACACTTGAGGTCGGTTTTGTTGTTAAAAACAACGACCAAAATGTGCGATTTGATAAAGCGCAGCGCATAACAAGCCTTTTGGCAGTGCCACAGACAAACATTTATTTTTTGTATGTAGACAAGCCTTAAAAAGCCATATTTAAAACAAAAAGTAGTAATTATTACACATTAGTAGCATCTTTGACATCTGTAATATACCAAATTTGTGACATACCAAACCTGAGCTTTAAATTCTTTGATATATTGTATTACATGCTGAATTCAACAATGTCCTGTTTATGATTCTAGAGAAGAATATTAGAGCCTACATACAAATTTAATTCAGAGTAGGTATCACTTTGTCTTATTACCAAAGGTGAACGAGTGATAAAGTGTTATCTTATGGCTATGAATGTGCTTCAATGCGATTACAGAAGAGAGACTTGCTAACATAACCACTCTAACATCAACACTTGATAATCCAACTGATCCTTCACTCTCATCTCCTAACTGGATAGCTAGAGCTTACCGTGGACCAGCTTATGCTGCTGTTGGCATCATAGATTTTAAACCAGCAATCCAAGCTCAGCATGTTGCTGTGTACTGTTCACTTGATTCGACACCACTGACCCTGCTTGAAGTTGAAGTTTTTGGTGAGTTTATATAAATAGTTATGTTTATTTTGTTTGTATTTATTTGTTATATAAGGTGATACATTACTGTAAACTGATTTGTAAAAATCTAAAAACTAATCATAGACCACATTATTTCAAGGTCCAAACAACTTAGCCCTTAATAAGACAGTCAGTCAGAGCAGCACTCTTAGCAGCAACTCAGCTGAAAAAGCGAACAATGGAATTTATACAGACATCTCTCAAACCAGCTCAAATGGTGTGAAATGGTGGAGAGTAGATTTGGGAGAGAAATACAGCATTGGTATTATTGAGTTCTATGGTACACGTAAGTAGAAATCATTTTATTCTGTTTTATGTATCACTGATATATGAAGTAATTACAATGCAAGAAACGTACAATCAGAAATAATCGCTCAATAGCTGCAAATTTGGTTGCAGTCTTAAGACTTTAGCAAAGATAAATTCTTTACAAATTTTTGCTAAACCCTTTTGTTTTACATTTTTTTGCAGATAAAAAGATAAAATATTTTACAAACCAATTAATAGCCAAATATATATGAAAACTGAACTTTTCAGATGAGTCAAACTAATGATCAGCTAAAATTAGTTTCTCAAAGTCACACTTTCAGCCACTACAATGGATCGACAACATTCGCACCCTGATGTGACACAAATGCGCTCAGGTTCGTTTTGGTGGCTGAGAAGATAACTCTGCAAACCCCTCAGCAGTGATACCATCAAGCTTCTATTATTTATAGAACGATAAAATACAGTGTACAAGCTAAATCTTTTTGCAATAATTGACGTTTTAGACATCATGCACGCCTCAAAATCATAAATATTCTTACGCTGTTCTAGTAAACTAGTTCATAAATAGCTAATCATGTGTCACTAACGATTTTGTAAGCAGTAAAGAAGTTTTTCATAAATTGATTTAACACAACATAGCTAATGATCTAACACTAAAGCTGCATTTTTACACTATAAAATATTGGTATTTAATTTATTATAAATTGTTAAATTGGTGTTGAGTAACAACTAACATGTAACATGTGACATAAAATAAATGTCAAAATGGCGTAAAGTAATAACTTCATATCATAATATAGTTAGTAAATAATTAATTGCTTTCTCTCAAAGTTAAAAAATAACACAATGTTTGTTTCGGCATGGTTAAGGCAGATGTTTTTACAATATATAATATCGATTTTTGGTAGAGTTTTATGAAAAAATGATAAGCTCAGTTGTGATAAATCATCATTAAAAACTTTATCATAGATTTTTATGTTTTTAGATATTTTAATGTTATTGGCAAGCAATAACCAAAAGATTGCCGCATAGCAAGCCTAAATAGGGTATGCTGAATTTAATTCTATAGGATCGTTTTCCATTCATTATTAGAGTGATAGCCATGTCGGTAACATATCATCACATGAGACCACAAGAAAACTCCTAGTTTGTAAACTCGCATAGAGTTCAGTGAATGCTTACTGTGGGTTTATCTTTGTATACTTTTTGTATTTTTGTATACTTTATAAATGTATACTTTTTCAGTATTTCACCATGTATACCTCTCCGGAGGCACTTTTAGATTTTCTTCCCGTATCTCTCTACAACAGCTATGGCCAAATAGCAGATCTAGATCCGGATCCGGATTTCTGTAGTTTCTTATGGATTTTTCAAGTTGGCTGTCAAAATAAATCTTGAATAATTTTTCTAAAAATTTGGTCAAAATGATTTTTGAAAACTTTTCTTAGAATTTTTGAAAATTCATTGTTTTCAGCTATGAGTTTTGTAAAAAAAAAACAATCATGGAACAAGACTCATCAAAAATACTCATCTTCATAAACTTTAAGAGTCGCTGTAAGTAGCAGGAAACTGCGTTTTGATAGTATTGGGAAGTTAAAGCCCACTCATTATTTTTTTTCAATAATATCAAACATGCTTATTACAACATTTTTATTCAGTGATTTTTAGTCAAATTATGTACATAGCCAAAATTTTTTAAAATCACATTTGATGCTTTGTTTTAAGATGAACACAAATAATTGAGTGTTTTTATATGATAATAAGGAAAAATACACATCTTCAGCTCGATGTCGATCTTTAATTTGTTAGATGTGGCTGTAGCGGATCGTGACCAAAATCATTTGGCCATCCCTGCTCTATAGCATGCCACGAGCTTTTAGCAGTGCCATCAATAATTATGCTTGTCACACTCCAATGTATGAGTTAAATCTATAATCCAGTAGTACCAAGAGCAATCATAGATTTGGTGGTATTTCAGCAATTATAATCTGAATGAACAATTATGTTAGCTTCTTGTTAAAAACTTGTATTGGGTACACAACATCATCACTATTATTATAATCAGTGAAGCAGTTAGCCAGACTACAATGGTCATGTTCATTGTGGTCTCATAATCAATTTCATCTTTCGTTTTTGTTGTTCAATCTACACATTTATTGATGGCTTATACAAACTATTAGTTTTTATTTTAATTCCTTATTTTGCTTTTTTCAAATTTTAATAGGTTGTATCGCAGTTTTTGCAACAGTGATTACATACATTTTCAACATGTCAGGCCCATCTCAAATTTATTTATATAAAGTTGATTTTAGGTGATAACATGGTTGCTTTGTCAACTCACCAGTATTGCTATTTTTCTTCCTTTATGAATTACCCATTTGGATTAGAAATATTTCATGCAACTTTGGATTGTTGTTTTTATGATGTGATAATTACCGAAAAATGTTTCTGCATTTCCTAGTCTACAATTTTCTGATTTTACAAGAACATACGTTTAAATATTTTAAACATATGGTGCTTAAGCACCATCTATGCAGCCGTGAACTCTCTCAAATTAACCAAAGTTGTTTCCTCATTATGCCATATGTCTTTATTCTCAATAGCGGTATTTCGTGACTAACAACTTGTGAACAAAGTATGACAAAGTCTAAGTTTTTATTTGACGGTTTTTGGTATTCTATGTATAGTGAATATGGATTTTTAATAAGTTGATGTCAACTATTATTGTCATGCTGGAGAGTCAAGAAAATTCTATATATTTGGTTGGAATGTAGTCTTCTGTAATGCCAATACAAAATCAGAGGTTTTATTGCATTAACATTGGTTATTTTTGTATTTTCAAATATAACAGTAAAACTGTGGTAAATGCATTAAATGCACTTATCAAAGTTTTACTTTGGTCAATACATTTAATGTATTTTTGATGAACGAGCTTGAAAAAATTTTTCAACAGAGTTATGAAATTTATAATCCTGACAAATTAAAAGATATTTTGAATGAGGTTGACTGGGACACCTTGGTTTACCAAATAAAAGTGTACTGTAAATTTGGCTTGTAACAACTTTCTAAACATAACTAGAAAAAAGTTTGACCAAATTGCTCTTATAACGGAAACAACTTGTTGTAAATCCAAAAGCTTCACAACCTTCTGGATCACCAAAAATCTTCTTTTTGAGATACGGAACAAAGACAAATTATTTGGCTAGTACAGAGCTCGCCTCTTTAATCCTAGTACTTAAAAAGCTACATAAAAGTTAGAAATAGTTTCATTCCTTATCAAAAAGCTAAAGCTGATAATTGTTGCAATTTGATATCAAAAGTTAAAGACTCGAGAAATCCTTAGAATTTAATAAATAATGCTTGTAGACAAGACAAAGTTAAAGCTCAACAAATTACTGAGCTTTTAAACTTTAATTCCAACGAATTAACCGATGAAAAACAAATAACTACCAAGTTTAACACTTATATTACAAAAATAGAACCCAGGCTTGCTCATGCTTATTTTAATACAACCATGCAGCATCAAGCTTCAGATATAATTAAATGTACTAAGTTTAAAGATGTAACACCAATAACTATGAATTTTTAATTTTTCAGAAGTTAATGAGTCCAGAGAGATATTGCAAATCTCAGATTTAATTAGATGAATTTTGATGATTGAATGAAATGATGAGATTTAATCTCAAATTCAATTAGATGTATTTAATGCAAATGCTTTAAATGCATTTGCAATGCTGTGCAGTTGGTTTGTACTAAGTTTAAGATATAACAACACCCATACCTATGTCGAGTTTTTAAAGTAATTTAGTTGTACAGGTAAATCTTCAACATTTTTACCGGTTGTTTCACTACACACGCTAGCAAATTTATACCGCAAAATTAAACAGAAAAATCTACATCTTCACCAAAAAATTCAGCCAAAGCTTTTTTGTTGACAAAATTTCTTGAAAGCTTCATATGGTGAAGTTCCAAAAGTGAAGTTCAAATTTTTTAAAAATATATTATGTAGCAGTTCCGCATACAGAACTGCTACATAATGTAAAAATATACATGTATTATGTAGCAGTTCCAAGTGAAATGTCTGTTTAGGATTGTGCTGTAACACATGTTTTTGTTTGACGTAGTAATTTCCATAGCCCATTAAAATTATAAATAAGATTACCATCCTATTTTCAGCCAACACTCTAGAGAAGATATTTATATTAACCTCAAATTATGAGTCACCACAAGCTCCTGATCTTGACTCTGATGAATGGACACAGAGAAGCTATCAAGGACCACCATATGGTGAAGTAGGAGTGATACAGTTTACAACTCCAGTTGAAGGACGCCATGTAGCAGTCTTTAGTGAGAGCTCTGATCAGCCTCTGTCTCTAACAGAAGTGGTTATCTATGGTATGAGTTTTATTTCGACATGCTTGTAGTAAGTGAATTAGTAATGGTTGAGTGAGAAATGGGTCTATGCAAGGTAAAAACTGATTTTAAAATAGTAAATATTAACTCATCAGTGAAAAGTAAGAAAATTATTTGATTCAAATTTAAAATAGTCTTCAGAAATATTTTGCTACTCTTTTCTAAGCAGAAAAGTCTTTTTTGTTTAATTTCATCTACTCAGAAATTTATCTGGAAGTATACTGTAGGGAGTAGGTAGTGTTCCTAGGATGCCTCGTCTTCTTTTAGTGATATGTTACCAACATGATAGTGGCTAAGGGTAAAAACATGTTGAATTATGCTAATAGCAAAATATTAAATATACATTTGCACGATTCACGCATTCATGCATTCAGAAAGCTCTATCACATAGCCATTTAATTACTAAATTGTTCACACGTACATGTAAATATACGGTTCCAATTAAACCAAATAACTTTCTATTTCAAGAACTGTTTATTAGACACTCAAAGCTTTGGCAGCTAAGATGCATCGGTTTTGCTGAGAAACATCGTATGAAAACATGACACCATCTTTACAAAGTATACTGCCTTATCTGTTTAGACATAAGTTTTGTGTGCTGACTACTTGCTGGGTTTACTTACATAGTTTATATTTTTAAAGTAACTTCTTGCATGTTCCATGTTTTTTCTTGTCTGAAAATCGCAATAATTTAGCAAGCAATGATTTTATGTATTATACGTAACATGAGTAATTCCATGAGCTAGTAGCTAATAAAATATATTAGCCAAATCAAATATATTTTTCTAAAGTATCATATAAAATGGTATCGTATACCATTAAAAAAAATTTACGGTAGATTGGCTGAGCAAAAAATACAAAGTTAATTAGAATGTTGAAAAATGTACATTGACTTTTCAAATTGCTTAAAAATATTTGAAGTGATTGGCAATAAAATAATCCTAAATCTATTAAACTCACTATGAATATACACATTTGCAAAAGATTTGCAGATGGGATATTAACAAGTCAATAAGGAAAAAAATTAAAAAACACCATTCTTAAAAACGCTTATGCAGTACTCAACATATAGTTTACGGTTAACCCTTTCAGGGCAAATTAAATGATTTCATTGCATGCTTATAGGTACAATTATTCAAGTGACTGCTCACAAGAGATAGAATCAGCTTGTTTATTGTTTTATATTAAATCATAAAACAAGATGATGAAAAATAAGGTGCAATAATGGCCCATATGCGCAGTAGCATGGCTATTCAAGTCGGAAAGCCTGTGTTAACAGATGAAATTGTTAATGAAGAAAAATTAGTTTTCTAAGCAAAAGAACTCTAAAAAAATATATTCCAGAGAGTCCAGCAAATACTGTTTCAATGCAGTCCTAAAAAACATGACTATCAATTTTCCTTAGCCAAATTGGCAAGGAATTCCAGGCTGGTGAAACCCAATAGGCAACCCTTCTATGGCCACCAGCAGAAGAGCATGGTGGAAGAGGTAATGAAAATAAGGAATGACGAGCGTTGTAATGCGTTGACAAGTTAGTTTAAGATTTAACTTGTGTGAAAGCTAAGAAAATATTCTTATTTGGTATTATAGTTGTTGTATAGGAGAAGCACGAGATTTTTTAAACAAAGAAGTTGTTGAAAAATAAGAGTTTTATGATATCTTATTCAAAGCAATCCTTCCTGGATGACCAAAATTTAGTTTAAGTAGCCCAGTAGAGCGCTTCTCCATGATTCCAAGCAATAAACTATTTTACTGTTAATTAGAGTACTAAAAGCAAAAGAGGCGTTTCTAGTAAGATCAATGATGCCTGGTAAATAGGTCCCAAGCTTTGTCGCAGTTGTTTTCTCAATAGTTCAATGTGTCCCAACCATTTTAGTGTACTATTTATTGTGACACCTAAAATTTTTATCCTGTTTGTATGTTTTGTTCATTCATGGAAATGTTTTTTGTTATTTGAAATTTATTCTACGGTTGTTGAATAACTATGAAACGTCTCTTTTCACCATTTAATGTCAGTTTGTTTTGGTCACACAAATTTTTTATCACGCCTAATAATCTGTTGATTTTAGCTAAATCTTCATTCAAGTTATTAGCGGTATAAAAAAGTTAGTATCATCAGCAAACAAAATAGTTTTAAATTTGTTAGTACTTGTGGTAATACACATTTAATTACTACAGGTTGAGATATAGGTTGAGAGATATTTTTTGAGTTGTTATAACACTTTGAAAACGGTTAGATAGATAATTCTGAATTAATTTTAGACTCAAATGAGAAAAACTTATTTGCTTAAGCTTACTAAACAATATAGAGTGATCTATAATTGTTTGAAGTCTTAGAGAGATCAATGAATATACATGGTACTTAAAACTGATAGACTATTGTTTAAAGCTGCAAGTGTACTGTTTCTAAATTCTATCAATGCTTCACGAGTACCTTTCCCTTTCTGAAATCCAAATTGAGATTCTGCAATAACGTTTTCTTTAATAGTGGTTCTGGATTTTTTGGTTAATAAGATGCTCAAAACTCTTTGAAAAAAGCTGGCAGAATAGAAATAGGTCTATAGTTATTAGATAACAGCTTATTGGCTTTGTTTTTAAATATGGGTACAACTTTAGCACATTTAAATTTTTGTGCGAAAACACATTTATTTATGCTAATGTTGTTAACTCATTTATGCTCAAGGTTTTGATAACTGAAGTGAACATTCTTTCACTAATTTCAAAGAAATTCAAACTGTGCCTTCTGCTTTGTTCATTTTGATTTGCAATATCTCTCTAAACTCTAAACCAAGTAAATGTAATGTAGGTTTGTCTCCTGATGTTTTTTCTACTGTGCCACAAACAGTATTTAATTGATGAAAATTATTTAGTATACGATGTATACAACTTTCCAAATATGATGTTTTCCAAGTAGGAATATCTACAATATTTTGGAAATTATACTAGGGAGTTAAATCAAGATAATCAGCTGAGTCAGTAGTCATATTATTAATAACCAAATCACCAACCATTACATGGTTTACGCCCCTCCCACTTGGAAATGCCAGGTAGTGGTCTAAATCAATTAATAACCTATCTGCGTCAGTAAATGGAGCCCAATATAGAGATATGATAAGGAGCGACCCCTCCCATCACCTCCGCTAGCCTCAGTGAAATAGACTCTGCTCTGAATAGTGACATAGTTGTAGAATCTAAAACAGCCACACCACTTTGCACATAGACCTCTGTGCATCCACAGCAAAAGGAACTACTGTTATCTATAAACATGTAATTAGAAATCAAAAAGAATGTGTGCTGGTTACAGTACAAAAAGTTTCACTTAAATGAATAATGTCAAAAGAAAATCTGAATGATGCAAGCAACTCTAAAAGGTGATACAAAAATTTTTTAGACTACCAATATTTACATGCAAAATACTAAATCCATTAGTGTTTGAAGAATTTGATCTAATTGGGTTCTAATTGAATCAGTGTTGCAGAGCTGCCTGCATCTTCTTTTCTTTTAATTTTAGCTCAACCTTTTTTCATTGAGGAAGAAAACAACTCAAGCTACATTTTCTATATACATGTAAAACAATGTAGTTATGTAAAATTAAAAAAAAACTTTTTATGAACAAGATTAAAAAATTGTTTCAAACCACTTAATTATTAAAAAAGTACTAGCAACTTAGAGCATGAAAAACTAATCCAACTTAGTTTACTATAAGTATAGGCTGTAGGCACATTTGGTAGGATGAGCAGCAAAAATTATAATCATCCATCCGCTAAAATATATTACCTAACTGCTATATGATGACTTTAATCTAGTAGATATCACATTTAGTAGCATATAAATGACTAATAAATGTACTGCGCGCTGCTACTTGACTGAATTACTGATCATAAGTTCTGATACGACAGAAACTATTTTCAGAATACAATTATGCAAAATCAGAGAAGACAACTCAGAGTTCTACCCAAAATCAGAAGGCTAGTAGCTTTGCAGTAGATGGAGATTTGGCTACCTTATCAATGACTACAACTGAAAGTGGCCCATGGTGGATGGTTGATCTTGGAAGGCTGATTCTACTCAAGAGGGTAGAGGTCTTTGTCAGAAATGGAACATGCTCCTCAGCCTTCTCAGGAACTATTGAATGTTGTATGTTGACTACTATGTAACATACAATACATGTTGATAGTGCATTTAGTTTATTTACAGTGTTTTATTACTGCTAACTAATTTACATGTGCATATTGCTCAGTAACAAATATGTTAGCAACTATAAAGATACCCTAAGTGCAATGCTAAAAAACTTGACATTGCGGAATAAAAATACAATTTATGTAAAGAGAATTGGTTTGCATTTACTGTTGATTGATAAATTCATTTGTCTATTTTTAATTGAACTATAGCTTCTGCACAGTGTAAGATGTGAGAAGCAAAATATATACCACAAATCAGTTTACCTATGTTTAGACAGTCTTGTGGTGATTGTATCATCTTAAAACCAGTAATTACCAAAGTTTTACAACATTGGTAACTTGAAACACTTTTTTTCAACATCTACAAGTAGACTATCATATAAAACATATTAGTATTTTTTTTCAAAAGCATTAACAAAAACAGCAGTAGAAATAAAAAAATTAATATTGTTGGAAGGAATAAACAGTGGTAAATTATAAAGCAATTTTGAGTGAATAGTATATCTAGGAGATGAATTAAAATATGTGGCAAAGTATAGTCCTAATATTCATTAAAACATTTAAAATTCAATAGTCGGTTCGTATTTATCTGCTTACTTGAACTTGTGCACTAGAAGTAATAATTCATAAATTTTTGTTATTAAATTTTTTGCTCAAGTTTTGCAATTTCTATAAAATAAACAATGCATTTTACCAAAAATTAATTAATTATGCAAGAAACTGCATTCAAAGTATATTTTTAATTATTTTTACAGCTTCTCGCTTGAGTGGTCTCTACTTGCTGACAAGCAAAGTCGATACCAATACTGCACCGAGTACTGACTTTAGCAGCGTATGGGAAACATGTTACCAAAACAATTCAGCACAAGGAGACAGCTTTAAGGCAATGTGCAGCTCTAACCGAACTCCTCTCACTCGACTATTCACTATCCTGTCTACTAGTGGTGAGAGAGTTGAGCTGAGAGAGGTTGACATCTTTGGACATGGTTAGTCCCAAACTACTTCCATGTGTAAATAACAGTTAATGAAGTTCAAGTACTCATCAACAATGTATTTACTTTTATATATAATCTTTATACTTACCATACTGCCCTGATCTGGCAAAACCCAATAATTGCCTAAACAAAAAGTTTTCAGTACAGCCTTTCGAAGTTTAAATTGGTGCCAACCTGGAAATATTGCACTTAGCACTTCATATTTGTTACAAATATTTGAACATATCATTGTTCACCTCCACTGAAAAATCACAGTTGTTTTGCTCAGTAAAATGAATTTTGGGTCAGTTATTTGGTTTTGACAGAACATTGATGCTACTGGCTTCATGTGAGAGTGATCTGGCAAAACCCAACAATTGAAGTTGTTATGTTTTGCATGACTATCTTGTTTGTGGTTAGCATCCTGAAAGGCAGGCATAACCAAACAATTCAATGAATCGATTCCCCCATTTTGCTAATTGAAGGGATTAAACTTGCTAATCCCATCAAATGTGACTTATTAGTCAAAATTTGATATATAGTGAATCAACCTGATGGGATTTGTGGTATTGTGTATATTTTATTAGCATGAATGGAAATGATAAAATATGTTGAACATTAAACTGGTTGATACCTTTCGTTTTGAAATTAAGAAAGTGAAAAACAACACAAACAACCCTTCGGCCAAAGATATTAATACTGAATAAATTCGGATGAATATCAGGATATTATTTAAATAAAAAGTGAATTACTCAAAACCAAAGCACAAATTGAACTCATTACTCAAGGTCTGTCTCCTGGTTGCAAGCCAGGCACACTGCCTCATCATCAATTCTGATGTTCAGCCAGAATTGGCGGCGACTTTTTGGCATCATTGGCAGCAGGTTTTTGATGATGCTGTCCTTTTTGGAGGCAGGGATTCTGCGGTCTGCCTTGCGGCTGGGTCTGTCGAAAGGCAGTGTAGCTTTTTTCAAAAGAAAGTCAAGTTCGGTGAACTCACTATCACTATGATAAAGTTTGTAAAAGATTGCTCTGCTACCGCGGCGGAATGGGAGAACTCAAATATCTGCTAGCGCAATCCCAGCTTTCTGCACTTTGGTGGTTGATTTAAGGTTTTTGACCGATACGACGTCCTGATAGCCCATCAGAGTCACGTTTACCCTTTTGGCAGCGATGCACGATTTGAAATCCTCAAAATCTAGTATCTGCCCCATCTTTGTCATGCGTTTCTCCACATCCGCGTGAATGCTGTCAGCAGACATAAACGTATGTCCTGCTTCTAGGAATTTTAATGTCACTGTCTCTGCACTGATATCTGACGAGTTCACTATATCAGCAAGTGCTGTCAGCAGAAACCAATTCTTATTCTGTGCTGAACAGTTATCGGCAAAATAAACTACATGTTTGAAATCCCTGTTTGAAGCTAGAATCTTGCTTTATACTGTGGTAGAACACAACAATTGCAATGGGCAGCATGCTGTCATCCAATCATAACCAAACAAGCCCAATTGTTGGGTTTTGCCAGATGAATACCATTGGTGATATTGAGTTATTGGGTTATGCCATGCCAGAAAATCACACTTCTGGTAGGATTTGACATACAAAATTTTGTGACATGAATTTTCAACCAGAAAACAGGTCAAATCAAGAGAATAGTCAATTTTGAAAAAAATGTCAATTATTGGGTTTTGCCAGATCAGGGCAGCATAGTGATCAACATGTTATCTGATAGGACTCATGCAGTACTTCATTGCTGTTTATCGTGTTCTGGTAGAGACTATTAAGTCAATGCTATATAAAATGGGGTTGAAAGTTTAAATAATTAGGAAGAAAGCAATTTATTCAAAAATGATATCAAACATCTGTAAAGCAATTTTAATATGCACATGCTTAGCTATAATATACATTTAGCTAAGCACATTTAGGTGACAAGCAAGGTCAATACAAATACTCCACCAAGTACTGTCCAAGGCAGTATATGGAAAACATGCTACCAAAACAACACAGCACAAGGAGACAGCTTTAAGGCAATGTGCAGCTCTAACCAAACTCTTCTCACTAGACTCTTCAGTATCCTGTCCACTATTGGTGAAAGGTTTAGCATATTATGCTAAACATTAGGTTTAGCATATTATTCTAAACCTATTGTTAAATGACATTTAGCTGCTAAAATACCCATGCATCATTGTTAGATACTGAAAACAACTTATACATGTATATGTGTCGTCGTTTTCTGACAAAACAGCCACCAATCAGGTTGATGTGAATGATTTAAAGAGTAAGATTTTCCATTTATATTAAAAACATTTCATTATTTGTTTGATTTTTGTTATTCACTTTATGCCCAGTCTATTTAACTTATTTATTATTACAATAGAAATGGATGGCCTACAGAAAATCCTACAAAAATCCTACAGGCCTACAAAAATGGCCTACTGTAAAAATCACATTATTCCCACGACCAAACGAGCGGGAGCAAAGTTTGAGAGTTTTTATGATAAATGCATGTGCACAAAATTTACGAAAATTATTCATCGACAACATCACAAACCTTTGTTTTGAAATCTCATCAACAAAACTAACCATCATTTTGTAGAGTCGTTAAAGTATAATAACGATACAAAACACGTATAAGCCTGTTTAAGTATTTTACCAAGTCTTTGTAAACCATCCACATTATCTCAAAACTTACCTATCTGATGGGATTATACCCAAATAGACAGATTAGTTTGGCCGAAAATTTTTATTAAAATTTGCTAAGCCTTACTTTTTTAATATTAAGACCGGAAATTGAAACGCCGAGCAACAGAGAATAGAACGATTAAGTTGCGCGCATTTTATGAAAAAACAACATGCACATTTCATCAGTCTATAGCATTGTCGAATTGCCGAAGGTTTCTGTAATTAAAGTAAGAGTACTGAAATCGTTTCATTTTTGCTGATTTCAAAGTAACTGACATTTTAGACACTTTTGAGTACTTTGGTATTCTAACTGATGTCCAATGCAGTGTAAGTAAAGGAAATGATGATGATTTTTTTTCTAACGATTCTTATGAAATTATTACAATATTTAATTATAAGTTCGGATGACTACACAACAATGACTACGTAGTACAGATTTTTTAAAAATCAATATAAATATCACAACTTCTTGATATTGTTAGCTATGACGTTTTGAAATGTAAACGAAATTGTGCATTGGTTTTATATTATTACTGTATTACTATATATTAATAACATTGGTTATTCTAGTAATATCAGTGCATTTTACTTCTAATATTGCACTTTTCCTATTGCAGGGGGAGAGACATAAACATATAATCTTTTCCTTTCATTATTGCTGTTTGTTATATATAATAACACCCACGCCCAGTACATGACAGCTACGATGACAGTTATCCTATTGCACTGCAGTGCCATTTGACTGCTAATATTGCATTTTTCAACCATCAGTACTCTTACTTATTTTTCAATATACAGCCATACATACAGCCATTTGTCATACAGCCCACTTTGGTCATGGGCTGTATGCCAGTGGAATTTTTAGTAGTCATAATTTTTTGTTTTGCTAATATTCCTGATAGATTGCGCCACAAATGTTTTTTAGCTTGTACTGCCAGGTTATTATTAGTAACTTAGTTATCCCTGAAACTATATAGTTTAACAAAACCTCAAAATGTGCATAACAGAAAGTATAGAAACCTTGTGACACCTGAGCTGAAGAAGACTTTGATATTTGTAGGTAGTGCGCTCACCAGTTAAATTATGGCGAGAACTTCATGTTAATTAAATACATTATTGCCACTCTTGCGGTTGAATGGACTAATTCTAAAAGACTTAACATGCAAAAAGTGGTTGTGCTAAAAATGTCTTATTAACTGTCTTTGTCGGTTTTAATTAATAGTAAGTACTAAAAAATTAGGCAACAATAAAAAAGAACTCTGCATTTTGTATGGTTTAAAATCAATGATTATCTTATAACAATTTGATACGGAAAACCTATACTCACCTGTTACTTCAACATAATATACATATTTTATAACACAATTATGACTTAAAAATTTTGACAGTCGTTGAATCAGCACCCTATATAATTGTTATCAATCGATTTTTGAAATTTACCAAAAGATTACATGTTTAGCAGGTGACGGTAGGAAGCTTTTATGAACTAGGGTAAACGTTTAAATATAGAAACTATTAAATCTGTGTAAGTTAGAATAGTGCAAGCTTAACCAAGTAAATTTGAAACATTTATGGATTGTATCTCAACCCTATCTCTACCTCCAAATTGGAGAAATGTTGAGCCTACACAGTTTTGGTTGTCTCCGGAGTAAAGTAATGATAATACTTCTTTACTGATTGTTACTTTATTAATTTAGTGTCTTGCAATGAGGTTTTACATTTACATGCAGTACTTGTTTTGATACAACGTAAAGTTATCCGCTGAATCTACTTGAGAGTCATGGTAAGTTTTCAACTAATCAAAACAAATAAGCTACAATGAGTTTTTATAAGGGTGTCTGCTACGAAATCTAACAATTTTAACACACAAGGTCTTAGAACAAATTAATATTATATAAAGAGGTTACATCTTATTTTTTGTTCATTAACCACATACAATAATATCATATTTTTAGAGGCTGTGCAGCTTACAGAAAAGGTTGCAGGAAGAAAAGAAAGCTCAACATACGCCAGTGTCACTATTTCTTTTATTCCTTGGAACCAGTTAATGGTGGGCTTTGAACCACCAACAAAGTGAGTTTTTAAAAAAAGTCGTATGTAGTAAGTTTAAAACTTTGTTTTTGCAATGCGAATAATTTGTATAAAATTAGTATAATAGCGCCCCAAGAAAATCAGGGCATAGACCTTTCTTACCAAGCAGGTGATGCAAAATAATTATTATTAAAGTATCGACAAAGTGGGTTCAATCTTCTAATTACAAAAATCTGCTTCTCACCAGACAAGTCATATTTTCAAACAGTTCTAATAAAATAAAGGGATAGTTATTTTTGTTAGCCTTGAAGAAACGGTAGCTGTAACTCTAGGAATAGTATGCAGTAAAAACCATGTACCATCGAGTTAGCCTTTTTATCACTTTGGTTTAATTCATCAATACTTGTTCAGAGCATTTCAATAGATTGCCCTAATAATTTATCATTGTTTTTATAATCATAATATTCATAGTTGTATTTTTTATTCAAATTCAAACAACTTTAAGGGTAAAACAAGCCAAAACATTTAAAAGTGATAATTACATCATCAGTGTTTCAGTTGAATGCTTTTCAAAAGCTAACACAAAAATTTGCTGTTCTTATCGGTAGCTTCAAAAACATTTTCATGTTTTATGGGTGAAATCAAACATAATAGAAAAGAATTTCACTACATATTCAGAAACATCATATTGAAGGAACCGGTTGAGCATTGAAACATAGTCATGTCATTGAGTTGTCAGTATTCTGCTATGTTAAAGCTCCACTCTGGGCAAATTATATTGATCTGTAATGCATTTATAAAATATCTTTGCATAAATTTAAAGACCTTTTTTTAGTTGTTTTTAACTTACATATCGTTTTTCTTACATCATCTTAATATTGTATCTCTACAAAAGATAAACTATTTCCTGCCTTCATCAGACCTATTATCATTAAATACATACTATACCTTGTTTGATGAGCAGAATTTTTATAAGTTGATCTGAGACTAGCTATTTGCAACGTTCAATATTGATTTATTGTAACACTACTCTGAGCTTGACACATGCAACTTAAATACACATTTTTCTAAAAACATGGCTACACA
Organism: Watersipora subatra; assembly: GCF_963576615.1. Lineage (NCBI taxonomy): Eukaryota > Metazoa > Bryozoa > Gymnolaemata > Cheilostomatida > Watersiporidae > Watersipora > Watersipora subatra. The sequence continues at coordinate 25,827,125 of NC_088714.1, forward strand.
TGTCAGCGTTATGCATCTTTTCTGCACCCAAAGTGTTTACCACAATAATTTTCAAATACTTTGTTCCATAGTTTGAAATTTAAATTTTGCTCAAAAAATCCCCATAGAGCTTTGGTTTGGTTTACAATTTTTTGTAAAAAAAATTTAAACTACAACAAATATCGGGCTGTATGCTACATTTACAAATATTACATAAAATATATAGTTGATAGTTGATCTTCCTACTACTTATTTTAGGTACGAGGTAAAAGCAAAGCAGGATGGTAACGTGATAACATCATCAGGTGATATCACTCATGATTCAAATTCTGAAAGAGCAACAACAACATTATCTGGGCTTGATCCTGGTCAGGAGTATGAGATATCTGTCAGCTGTTTTCTTAAAGATTCTATTCCATGTGAAGGGATTTCTCCTACATTTATGGTTTCTACTTCAGCATGCTCAGGTACGCAAATACTAAAACATATTTTTCATATTGAAGGTATATAGTATATATAATTCTTATCAATATAATTGTTATAACATGTGTATTTCAGTTTCATTTGAAGAGTATTTATAAAATTCTCTACTCTATTTTAGACCCATCTCCACCTGAGCTTCAGCACACAACTGTAATAACAAAGGATAGTGGTATAGAAAGGTGGAGCTACACTTATATGTGGGAGGTAAGTTTTTGCCTGCAAACACTGGTTGTGTCAACATATACTTGTAGTTTTTAAACTTTCCAAAACAAAAAAATTTGAATAAAGTTATTGAACATAGAAACTTATTAGTGCTAAAATCTACTTTTTGTTGCCCTTTTTTACAATAAAAAAATAAATGCATATTCGGAAACATTGGTTATTGACACACACAAAACTAGCACAAACTGCTTTTACAGTTTAATTGTATGTTTCATTGAACTAAAATATTTTTACATTTTAAATATTAACCTTTAGTTCAAGAACATTCTGGTTTTTGTTCTACTGAAAGATAAAACCAGCATGCTTATCAAAACAGCATCAAGACCACACACTACTAGGTTGTTTACACATTGATTTTTATAAAATAAAAATTATCAGTAAATCTTTTAAACTAAACTTTGCATATTATCATTAAGTTCTACTAGCATTGCACACAACACAAGCTAATTTATGGTCAAAGAAATAATGAGGTTTCTAAAAAAATTTTATGTAAAAGAACTAATTTGATATACAAATAGATCCTTATTAGAAATTTAGCAGTCGTATGAATAAAGTTTGGTGGCTAACGTTATAATTGTATGGATGCTAGGTATCTGCATCTAACTGTCGAGGACCAGCAACTTACACTTACCCCTCTGGGGCCCCTTGTTGCACTGGTGCAACATAATTTTCAAAACTAGATAGAGCAACTACAAATGCTTTATAGCCAAATATTATTCTCAAGTGGCTTCTTACATATCTTTATGCAACCCTAAACCCAAAATTGATTGAATGTCATGCTCGTGATGTCATCACATAACTCTAGAACATTCCATAGAATTGAGAGTTGACCACACATGAGGAAAGCAACTTTTTAGGCAAAGATTTATAGCTCTTTGAGGTAAGTTTGAATAACTCATTTTCTGTTTTTTGGTACTATGTTGACCATATTTTTACACACATTAAATGTTTCGAAGAAGTAAATTTTTTTCTTCTATCTATATGAGCTCAAAATTTCTTGTGCAGGAGTGCAACATTGGGCTCTACATAGCTAAGCTGCAAGCCAAGGGGTTAGTATCGGGTGTTCCAATAGACCATCGTTAGGGCTAATGCTCTTCATTCTTGTTGATGGGCATAATACTTAGTGTTGTAAAGATGGTAGTAGAGGTACACTGACTACCATTGAAGTAATATTACCAGGTTACCTTCACTGCTACTAGTAATACTGCTATTAGTCATATACTACCAAAGCAAATTGGTATTTCCGAATGATACAAAATTGTGCAATTATTTCACTTGATATAGCATGATAGTTAGGTGTGTAGGCTTCTTTTTGGGCGATTTTAGGTGTTAGATGAATAGTATTTTAAAATATTCTGTTTTAGTTTGTAGATACAAAATGCATTCAAAGCCTTCCACTTCAAACAGCAACAGCAATTGCCTTCGAATGAGAAGCAGAGTTGATGGAACGAATTTGCTAGACGAGCTCTGGAAAATGTGACAAAGGATAGGTGCCATATGGAATGAATGTCTATAAATAGAACCCGACAATACATAAAGAGTAAGCCACATCCATGGCGCTTCAAGATCTAGCATCGAGCAGGAGTCAGTGGCATTTTGCATGATTGAAGTATACCAAGGTGGTGATGGTAAGCAGATGGAGTTGGGCTAAGAAGCTGATGTTGTGCTCAAGCTAACATCTACTCTACAAAAGAACTGGAGGTACAAAATTGTCGGAGGCAACTTGTTTATTGCTATTCCCTTCATCTCTGAGCTAAATAAAACTGGGATGTTCTATACAGATACTGTTCGAACCAACAGGGTTCAAGAATGCATGCTCAATAATGCAAAGTCCTCAAACGAGATAGTAAATGATCTTATGACAGCTATGTAAAGGAGGTCAACAATGTGGTTGCTGTCAAATAGTGTGACAACAAAGTTATCACCGTTCTCTCCTCATTGACTGGTGTACAGCCTTTTGCTCAAGCCAAACGGTGGGACGAGTCGTCAAAAGAGCATCGTTTCTATAACATGCCCGCTGTTATACAACCACATAAAAATATGGGAGGCAGTGATTTGTAAGATTTATTTTTAGCAGAGTATCATTTTGCCATGAAGAGCCGGTGATGATATCTCTACCTGTAACGACATTTGTAATGGTAGCCGAAATCAACACTTGGAATATCTACAGAAGTGATAGTCGCCTTCTCAAGCTACCATAAATAAAGTACTAAATAGAAGAGAATTCCAAGCTGAAGTTGCCGGCAGTCTCATCCATGTCAATGGTGCTGCCAAACAAGGATGACCAGCTGCAGCAGATGATGCTAGTCTATGCCTTACACTAGCTAAAAAATTGGAAGAGGTCCGTGCAATGTTCACTATGACAATTTTGCTCATTGGCCAATAAAGGCTCCAAAGCGAAGTCACGGCAAGCTGTTCAAAAAAATAACTACTACAAAATGTGAAATAGTCTCTGCTTTCTTGATGAACGAAATTATTTTCGTACCTATCACTGCAAGCGAATGGAGAGCTATAGTTACTTTGGAACAGTTGATATTGCTCCAGGATTTAGTCCATTTGTACCAAACAGTGATGTAAACTTATATGCTTGTGTTATATATATATATATATATATATATATATATATATATATATATATATATATATATATATATATATATATATATATATATATATAGTTATATATGTATATATATGTGTGTGCATATATGTATGCATATATACAATATACATATATATATATATATATGTATGCGTATATGTATGTATATATACAATTTATATATACTGAATGTATATATATTCAATATATGTACTATATATATGTATATGTATGTATCTGTATACATGTATATGTATATAAGTACATTTACCATTTATTTATTCAAATAAATTTATTTTACTGGCTCAAATACTTCATAACACTATTGTCTAATGCGTAATGTATATAGGTAGCATTAAAGCCCAATGTTGCGTGAGTGCAACATTTAATATCTCAGGTCAGGGTCGTTTTAGAAAATAAAAAAATTAGAAAAACACTCATACATATATCTCGAAGCTATCCAAAAAATTTGAAAATTTTTAGAGCAACGCTTCTGTGTATGGGCCTCACAGGGTTACTCCAGCCCAGAAGTACAAAGTCAGAGTACCACTGACAGATCAGCTACATTTCTAGTAGATGGTTACAAGGAATTTACATTTACTGTTACATCAGAGAATGAGGCAGGACTGAGGTCCTTATCAGTCAGCAATCAGAGATCTCCAATACTGAGTAAGTTGTTGCGGAGTGTCTTATATGTTGACCTCTCAATTTACTTAAGTTATCTCATCAGCATCTGAACATGTTATCAATAAGTAAATAATAAATATAAGCTATTAGGATTACACGTTCCTAGATGTTATTAGCATAAAATAATTTGATCGCAAAACCGCCTCCAAAGATTGGATTGTCTGTTAAAAGCATGTCTGTTCAACTGCCCTTTAAAAAGTCTAAACACTGTAGTTGCTAACTTATAAAAATAACTGGACCATGTTGGACTATAGAAAAAATTAAATTAGAAAAATAATGCTTAAAAATGCTTTGTGACTTCATTTTGTATTACTCTAAGTTAAACATTTTAAGAAAACCTATATTTTAATGAACTTGTATGTGATTTGAACGATTAATAAAGTTTATATTTGGTCAATTAAGTTTATTCAGCCTGTTCGGATCTCATGTCTGTTCAAATGACGCTAACATATTGGTAATTTAGCTGAATGTGTGTTAGAAAATGTAGACAGCCTTCCATACTTTTCATGATGATTTGAAATTGTGAAACATGATATTTTTTTAATTCAAGTCAACCTGCTTGCAATAGTTTTGAGATTTTTCAGAATGTACATCTTTCTAAATTTTTAATAATATTCCTTATTTAAGTAAAGGCATTTTTGCAAGTTGATTGCTGTTGATGTGATTCTCGTATCATGTTGAAAAGCTTAACTTAGACTTTTCCTGACAACTAACAATAGATGCATTAGTACAGTTCAGTCTTTACTTCTAAACTTATTTTTGCTGCTAAACCAGTGGCTAGCCATTGTAATCAAATGCAACTACCAAAATACTTAAATAAGCAGTTGTAGTTGTGGTAGTAAACTAGTTATCATTTTCTATGCACATGTACTTTAGATTATCACAGAAATCGAGTACATTGAAAATATTTGAGCTTTTTTGTGTGTCCAAATTTACAGTCGCACTCGTTATTGATGCACCAAAGATTTTCTCAAAATCGGTTTGTATTTTTCAGGGCCCCAATTTGGTGACAGTAAAATTATTGTACAGGCAACAACTTCTGAATGTGTAGAAATCATATGGGAGAAACCTGAATTTATAGGAGGACCAGAACCGAGCGTAGAATATCAAGTATTTTTCATTATTTCAGTTCAGTTTTTATTGACATGAAGGTGGGCATATGATCAGGCCATTTTAGGGTTTTTCCTAATCAGTAAACTGGCCAGGTGTTGACAAATAATTAATTTTTTTAACATTTCTGTCCCTCTTTATGCTTTACACCGTAGATGTAATCACACTTAGATTGCATAAATAGTCTTTATGCAATCTAAGATTTTGTCAGTTTAAACAATGAGTTCTTCATTTAGGTAAATGAGGCACACCAAGGGAAAAAGGCCCATGCGATACTTTTTGAAGATTTTAGCTTTTTTTACCATCTGATAGAAAACTTTTTGCTGATTCCAATGATATATAACATTTTATTTTTCTGACAGTTATGAGTGAGTTCGTTACAGGAAAACGGCCACAAGACTAGGTATTTTGGTAAAACAATGATTTGAGAAATCGAGCGTTGAAAGTCAACCGGCATCATAACTCCTACACTGTTAAGCATCCTCATAGCAACGAGACATCTAGTGAGTGCCAACAAAACAGAAAAAAGTCACTTAGACTAATTAGACTATGTCGAGTTTATTGCTCTCAGTTAAAAAGCTCTAAAACAACTAGTTTTCAAGATACAGCTACCTGAAGTGGGCCTAAAATATTACAAGGGCTTCTGTGAAATTAATCGATTTAGTCTATCAGTGTCTATGACTCTATCACTAACAGTTTATGGGCATTCACAAGTAATTCAGATAGCTTCTATAGATTCTCTGTATTAGGGGGGGTGGGGGTAAGAGAGGTGCCACCTCTCTGGCTAAATAGTCTTGTCTATCAGCTGACATACCACCTGGTTGAATGATATCTGGCACACAATCGTATAGAGCAGTTGTTGCTATCCCTCGCTTTAGAAGTCGGAACCTCCCCATCTCTGTTTCAACCTACAAGTTTACCAATTGTCATTTGTAGAACAAATTGATAGTTAGTGAGATGATTGAATACTACTATCTAAAACTGGAAAACAAAAACTATCCAGTATTGTCAATAGAGGTTGAACGTTATCTCATTTTTTATGTGCCAGTGATTAAGTACGTATATAAATCATTGAGTGAGCTATGATCATGATTGAACTTGCCATGTCATCATCATAGAGTTAAAATCAATACATCTTTGTAATATTTTCAAGGGGATTAAAGTACTCAGACAGTTTCGTGTCCCAGCTACGCCAGTTACAATCCTCACAAATGTTAACATGAAAATCAAACTAATAAATCCTTTGACAGAGCTTTCAAATTGTAGCGTATAGCTTTAAGTATGACAAAAAATAATTCAACCTGCTATGCCAACAAGTGCACCAACATTAAACTAAAAGTTTAATTCAATCACTTGTACTTATCTAGCATATGTGTTCATGGAGGCATGGTTGATGTTTTCGATTAGATGTGGTTTTGTGTAGTTGTCTTATCTACGATATTTAAGCTTTACCAATCCGAAGCCAGCATCCACTAGAGATCCAGTATGCCCAGGAAGCATGAATTGTAGGATAATTGAAGAGTTTTTCTTCATAATCATTCTCTAGTTGAAATAGGCTAGCACATGCTTGTTTTCAATTTGCCTGCAGCAGTTATTAGCGTACATGACTATGTTTCCATGATTGCAGAATTTGAGGTAGTGGTCAAGCATAGATATCACACTATTCGGGTCATGGGTCTGCTTTGCATCTATGCCGATAGTTTCATTCTCATCATAGATGCAGTTTGTTTGTGATGGTGTCGAGGTATCACAGGCGCCAAAGAGTTGAAACTTTGTTGAGTTGAGTTTTTCCTGACGTGCTTGATGAGTTTTTTAAAACTTGTTTACTTATTATACTACGCATATTAATAAAGGCTGCCTTGAACAATGAGCGGTGATCGTATTGGGAATTTCTCATGGCATACTTTCGAAGCCGTGCTTTTTTTGTTGTTACCACTGCAAAATATAGTGTCCTGTGGTTTCATTGAGAGAGCTAACATGACAATGATTAAGGCATTCTTTTCTTTTTTCTCGAACTCACCCAGTTTATTTATCTCTATGTATTTACTCACTGTGAATTGGGCTGTGCACTTTTTTGAGCAGCAAGACTGATTGCTAGTTGCAGTCTCATGCAGTTCTGACTGAACAGCTTATTCTGTCTATAGTGGTTGTGTCACATCTTTCCCTGTTGAGACTGGGGCTGGTATGTGATGTCCATCATCATGAGCAGATCAAACAATTTCTGTTGTTACTAGAGCCTCTTCATCACAGCTAGAGCTACTAATCTCTGAATTTGACTCACTATCTGAGTCACTATCACCAAAAACTCTCTATTAAGTGCATTTTCTATATCAGTATCTAATCCTATCCATCTTCTTTTGCCTGTCATTTTGTTTCTAAGGTTCTTTCACTTGAATATTCATTATAAGAAAAGTTCTGGTGCACATATAAATAGTTCTAACATCTAAACCAAATGATTAAATCTAGATGGAAATTTCCAAGATATCATTCAAGATGCCCACTAATCTCGTTAGCAACCAGTTAGCAAGACCCATACAAATGTCATTAATTATTGCTTTTGAGCAATTTTTTATGCAGAAATCTGAAGAAAACATGTCAAAGAACCTTATAGTGTAAGAATACAAAAAAGTGTGTGAAATGGTTTTCCAACTTTGAAAGCCTCTAGACAAAATCAACAAAAGTATCTAAAGGGCCTTTTTCCCTTGCTGTGCCTCAAATGCAGAAGTGTGCAAATTTTTTTTACATCATCAGTATCAATATTACATTTCATTATTAAAAATATAGCATTTTTATTTAAAACAAATTTCCCTTTCAGAACTTCTAGTTCTTCATCTTAAAGTATTTTAGGTGTTAGTTGGCATGTAGGATTATATGAAAGCCTTAGTTTTAAATGTATCTCATATCCTTAACTTTTCCTAGTAAACTATTCAATTACTGATTAGAAGTGACATCCAGATTAGTCACATCTGTTTTTGGTAAAATTTGATGTATATCTCATAGAATTTAGTAGATATTTCCAAATTATATCGTTTTACCTTTACCTGATCAAATCACCTAAAAACTTTAGATTCATTCAATCAATTGAATGACATTTACTTACTTAAATCAAGTGTACTAAACTTATATAATCATATCAAGTAAAGTTTTGTTACATCATGCGAAGAAACATTCAACAGTTGGCACACCAACCTCTACTATGCCAGAGATTTTTACCACCAAAGCATTACACACCCATAGCAAAATATCTACAACTGAGTAATTAAAAGTATGTTCTGCCAACACCTGGGTGCCAGCAACCAATCAACATCCTGTGCTGCTAAATGATCTATCTGCCTTTGACACCACAAGCCAAAAACCTCCTGGCAGCAAAAACGACATCGCAGTTCAGTGGCTCAATTAACATGTTATGCTCTACTCATTGACGTTTTTCAGTAAACATGCATTTGCTGCCCGATATATAGCCAGTCCTGCTAATAGTATTTCTTTCCTTTTATGTTACTGATTAATAATTGTATAACCATAGATATTCATGTAATACTTTACACTTTGTACAATAATTATATAACTCTAGATATTCATGTAAGACCTTACACTTAGTACAATAATTATATAACCATAGATATTCATGTAATACCTTACACTTTGTACAATAATTATATAACACTTGATATCCATGTAATACTTTACACTTTGTACAATAATTATATAATCCTAGATATTCATGTAATACCTTACACTTTGTACAATGATTATATAACCCAAGATATTCTTGTAATACCGTATACTTAGTACAATAATTATATAACCCTAAATATTCATGTAATACCTTACACTTTGTACAATAATTATATAACACTTGATATCCATGTAATACTTTACACTTTGTACAATAATTATAAAATCCTAGATATTCATGTAATACCTTACACTTTGTACAATGATTATATAACCCAAGATATTCTTGTAATACCTTATACTTTTTATAATAATTATATAATCATAGATATTCATGTAATACCTTACACTTTGTACAATAATTGTATAACCCTAGATATTCATGTAATACTTTACACTTTGTACAATAGTTATGTAACCATATATATTCATGTAATACCTTACACTTTGTACAATAATTATATAACCCTAGATATTCATGTAATACTTTACACTTTGTACAATAATTATATAACCCTAGATATTCATGTAACACCTTACACTTTGTACAATAATGTGAGCTACCGTTACATTATTCAATATTTATGTTTACATTATTTAAATTGTTCAAATATGTTTTGGCGTTTAAACTAATTCAAACTATTTGACCAAAAGTTTAAAAGTCAAATTAGTTAAACTATTTTTCTACAACTGCAGCAATCGATCACGGTAAATTTTATCCACTTTACATTGTCTCTATTCAATTGCAGCCCTGTGAAACTAGGCCTTTATTCTGCAGGTTACTTGTGGAGAGGAAGAGAGCTGGGTTACTGCCAATGACTTATCAGCATCCTCGTGTGGCCACAAACCATCCACTATAGTTAGATGCAAACTTAGAGCTTTAAATGGTAACCTTCAGAGTGATGAGCTAACAGCAACTGCACTAACGCTAGAGAAAGGTGATGTTTGTTGTCAGTAATTTATCTCGTAAATATACACATAAGGTATAATGGAGTAGGTACTAAAAGGGGAAGGCAATAGCTATATGCGCTATATGCATTATTAATAAGTTTTAGAATGATACAGTTACAATAATATTTATGCGATGACTGCACATCACCGTCCATGTTTAATTTATACGCATTGCACTCAATTTGGAATCTGGGACATTTCCCTTAACGTGTTTCTAAATTTATTATGCGTGAAACTCATAACCTACTGGTGGCAGTACTGCCTAGCGATAATGGTTGTCATGTTATGATTGAGTGTTCAGTCATAAGCTCATTTAATGCTAATAATGGCCATTTTTATAAATTTTGTAATGAATACTTGTAACTCTGTTAAACCACTTAAAAATTTAAATGATAAAACATGCTTATTATTCAAAATTACTAAGGTTCCTTAGCGCGGTGTTTAACTTGATTCATAATAAAAAAATTAGTTTTTTGTATTAACGCTCCAATTGCCTTGGCAGTAACATATCAATTAAAGTTTTTCATGTATAACCCTTCTGCAGAATCTTTCTTTAAAACTGCCTTTTAGAAACTATACATATACGTGATTGTATAAAAGAAATAATTTATTTTTCTGATAGACTGGACATGCAAAAATGTGAATGAATCAGAATAAAATTTTGGTTCATGCTGTACTTTTTTGGGCAATCGCTTTTGTATGTAACATTTTAATAAAAGTCATTCTGAGCTTTGTTGTTGCAGAAACCGAAAAAAATACCTCATCCCATTCTTCAAACAAGTTATCAACAGGTATGTTTGCCACTAAAGTTTTTCAAGGCATCTCTTTTGGTAGATTTTGATAAGTTTTAATATAAGTAAAGTGTTTCATATTATAGTTTTGTCATTTAAAAAGTAAAAATAAAGCTTACCTATTTGTATTACCACATTATAAAAAAGACAAAAAGTAGCGTATTGTAAAGGATCCACCACTACCCTTTACTACTTTATAAGGCACCAAACCAGTTAGATTATAAAGTGCAGTATATTTTTGCATAGATATATATAATAAAATACAGTCAATGTGTCTGCAGCAAATAAATGCATAAAACGAGGCTTTCTCTTGCTCTACCAACCTCTGCCTGTTGTGCTTCTTATATACATGTATGGTTTGCAGTGGCAGGCTCAGCCTTTTTTTCGAGATGGCCAAGTCAGTTGCAGGTCAATCATTTCGGTGAAGGCTTGGTGCCAAGTGGGTTTTCTCATATGACGACTCGGTAGCAGATTGGTTCTTTGTCTGCTGGCCTGGTGGACAGCCTGGCTGTTCATTACTTCTAATGGTTGACCATATTTTCAGCCATGTCCAGAGCCAGCTCAGTATCCTATTGCCCAAGCTCTATGTGGCCTAGACCCTTTTGTCCTAGGCACAGCTGGCCAGCCGTGGTTGCTTCTTTGGTTTTGAACTCATCTACTTTCTGGTGTTAGACCTTTCAACTCATTATAGGAAAGGACGCTCACTAATGGATATACAATAAGGACAATTCATTGGATCAAAAGCCTGCGCTGTCTAGTCTCATACTCCAAGTACCTTATCTGTTGGTTAGCATTTTTTCTATTCTCCAAGCCATGAGCCAGATTGGTGGTATTTTAGCTAACGCCATTCAGTGCCAGTTAACCTCCAACAGATGCTAAGCCTTTTTTTCCTGCTGAATGTATAACAACTGGCCAGCTGCCCAGCACTTCAAGATCTGGCTAAGTGATCATGACAGCAGTCCAACATTAGTGGCAGGCTGTCTAAAACAACTGGTCTGATGGTAGATGACTACTCTGTGAGCTGCCAAGTTGATGGTGAAAAGTCTCTAAGGTCAGAGTTGGTTTCTGTCATCTTGATGAGTTGGCCTGACTTTTCTATCGCACTTTTTGAGGCTCACCCCAGTCCCCTGTGTCTTGCCTCACAGCCTGCTCTTTGCGGATCCAGCAAGGCATAGTGAGGGTTGAGAAACATGGCTTCATAGAAACCCCTCCACCCCATCCTCATGCTTTCACGAATAGCTGCAACTTTGCCTAATTTACGTAGTACACCACTTCTTCACACACCCAAAACTCTATGCTTTCTCATTGTCACATGACCGTATCTTATGACACAAGCTACAGGCTGAAAAGGCACACAACAATGACAATAAGCTAGAGAACATATTGCCAGCTCATCCAAACACTCCTGACAAATTGAAGGAGACCAAGAGTTTCTGACCTGTCCTTCAGAGTAACCTTTACTCAATTTCAGGGTTCTTGTGCTATAAATATATTGACCTTAACAATAGCTTTTTTGCCATAGGCTCACGCACTCATTGTCGCTGCAATATTAAAAACTTTGTGTCAGCCGGTAACATTTTAGAAGTTGGCTCCTCCGTTTTAGTTTCTGCATTTATTTGTGAGTTTCAGGTCAAGGCAAAATTCTAAGATTTTCCTACCTCTTTAAACCAGTCACAGCTGTAGTTAATCTCAAGTGGCAATGAGTTATTTCAGCTGGGCTGGCCGTCAGCTCCTTCTAGGTCTTTTTATTTGCTAGCCAGTTTAGATCAGCTTGTAGTAGAAGTCAGGTATGACTAAACATGACCACCTCTGTCATTAGAAGCAGGGTCAATCTTGGAGGCACCTTGACCATAAAATTACATGTCTCCAGTTATCTCTTCTGAGAAAACCCTACTACATTGTATGACTCTGTCGTGATCGTGCTTTGACACACGGCTACAGACTTCTCTTCTTAGTATAGACCTTGCCTGTTTAAACCATGAACTTTTAACACACCTGCTTTTAAGGGTCGTAACTGTTAGGGGGATTTTTGAGAGAATAATTTAGTTCACTTTCTGAGACTCTATAGCTGCAGGTGTCCAAGCTGTTATCAGCATGGTAAGGTAATATATAGAAAGGCTTGATGCAAAACTGACTCATTGGTGCTACAGAACAAATATGACTGTCCCACTGATAAGTTTTTAGCCAGATGCCTTTTTTATTTTGACATCGCTACAACTGAATTGTACAGAATTAGGCGGCGTAAAATTAAGGCAAGCTCATTCATCATACCAATCCAGCAGTCTGATTTTCTGAGCCGGTTGAGGAATGTGCCGAGTCACCACTAGTGTAAGTTATTTTGGATTCGTAACCGGGCTGGGCTCACTGTTTAAGAATATTGAGACTTTCCGCATTTGTGTCATTTTTCTGTGCTCCTACTGTATGGAAGACCTTCCGTGCTGTGTCATAATTCTTTAAAGCATCGTTTTTTAGGGATTTGTTGAAGTTTTTGAAGTATCGTTCTGCACTTTCGAACTGTGCCTCTGGTCTGTGTGGATCTGTAGCCACCAGCAAATATAGCAACAACTCCTTCACTTAGGACTCTAGCTGCTACTAGCGCTACGGCTTATGGGAAGGCAAAATCATCAATAGGATCATTTTATCCTTTGGATGAAGTGATCTTCTGGATAAAGCAATACCATACAACACTACCAGGCATCACAACTATACAGGATTTCATCATTTGGATAAAGTGGTCTGTTAACACCAATATCTACTCATCACATTTTTGGTGTCCTTGGCAAAGGTTTTACATAGTTTACTGCTACTTTCTTTCATGGGTGTCTGGCCTGCAGTCTTTGCACGTTTTTAGCTGTCTTTGTCGCCCCACACTTCAAATTTCGACACTTGATGAATCTTTTGACCAGTTTTTCACAGTCGCTGTCAGTCTTGTTCAGTACCACATAAAGGGAGATGACTGGTGTTCTATCCATCTTGGAGTAGGCAAAGGACATGTGTCTTCCACATGGTAGCTTCTTTTACAGCTGAGAAACAGACTGCCTTCCATTTGGGCTGGTCATGGTGTCAAGTTTGGGCTTTTAGCAGCCCATCTGGCTGGGTTATAAAAATGGCCAGATTTTGTGCAATTGCCCAATCTTCTCACCTCCAGTTTCAATGACTCTCTAGTAAAGTCTTCTCTCTTTGAAACTGCCTAATACATGGCAGCCATTGATCCTCATCCCATTGTTCACATTTGTTTCAGCACTTTGCCAATGTCACTTCGTATCTTTTCTCAGCCGTGTCACTACATCCTAGGGTGGCCTCAACTAGCGCTGGGCTAACCCTCCCACTGCCTTCTTGCGGCTGTTTTTTGGGCAGGGAGTTGGCTTATATAATTTACCATTTTGCACACAACCCAGGCAATCTCTGACATTGCTGCAAAGTTTTTTTCAAGGCTTCACAGCAACGGCTGACCGTTCATGGTGAGTTCCTTCTAGATGGCTTTGCCATTCCTGAAGCTGATAAGCTCACGATGCCAGTGGTTTTCACAGATCTGCCAGCAGTCTTCCCCAATCTGCAAATTTTGCTTATCAGCACTTCTATAGCATAACCTAGCTCTGATTACTGACATATATTGAAACTCTTCAATATTGCCAACAATCTTGCTACCTAGTTCTACAGCTTTATCTTTTTGCACAGCCAGCGGAGTAAAACATATTTGGTTTGGATCACAAACTTTGGGCTATACCGATACAATTGAAGCAGCTTTATGACTTGGGCTACGGCTGGCAACTTCCTCCATGCGGTGCAGGAGTCGCTTTTAGCAAATGACAAGGTCTTGCTAAAATATGCAACCACTTATTCTAATTTGCTTAGGACCTAGGTCAGCATTGCTTTTACTCAACATTTTCTCAAAATCCTATCTAGGAGATCAGGCTGAATCGATATGGGGTATCCTTTAACCGATGCATAGGAGATGCGTTGTTTCATACAATCAAAGGCATCCTGTCTTTCCTCTCTTTATTTTAACTTGTCTTCTTTTTTGTAAGCCTGTGCAAGTGTGGTGGTAAAGCTTAAGTTTTTTTGAGAATGGTAACCTATCATGATCAAGAAGCCCTACAACTTTTTAAGCACATTAGAGGTTGCTACTCTGGAACCGCTCTGGTCTTCTCAACATCAGTAGCCACATCTCCTTTGCTTATCACGTGACCCTGGTAGCGCACATTTGACTGAGAAACTGCACTTCACTTGCATGAGCTCACCTCTTGGCAGCTGCTAAAACACTTCTTTTAACTGGTGCAGATGGATGCCGAAGTCCAGTGCAGTGCCTAGGATTTTGGTCAGTCAGAGTAGCAACACTTGCCAATAAATGCCATACAACATTTGTTCTATAAGCCTTTAAGAAGCGATTGCTGAGAAGTGAACTTTTTGAAAAAATAAAACTAATTTCATTAATCTGAACGAGTTGCAAACGCTGATTCTTGAAGGCGCCTGCTTTAAAAACATTTTCCAGTAGCGATTGACCAACTCCAGCTGCCATTGACTAAATGCTGCCATACTTTTCCGTCTGGCAGTGTGCTCTAGAACTTGCTGCCAAACAGAGCAGGGAGGCTTTTGCTGACCTGAGAGAGAAACTAAGCATCCTGTTCTGTCATCTCACTCAGCTGGCAGCAGGCTAGAAATATCTACCTATTCTTATCATTTTTCTATGCAGACACAAGTGATGAACTGCAGGGAGCCTCCAGCAAACTTGTTGAATGCCTTGCTAAAGAGTTTCTTGATTTGACATACCACCTCGGCCTCTATTTTCATCTAAGTAAACAAACATTTTAATGCATAAGACTCATATTTTGGTGAAATATAGTGCTTCAATCAAAGAGCTACAGTCAATGTCTCTCACACTGAATGTGGCTTAGTAAAATTTTAGCGATTTTGCTAACCCTTCAGATTGTCACGGCGCCAAAACATTATGTTGCTCAGAACAGATATTCCAGATCTGTAGGCACTCTGTGTGTAGTTTTTTCACAATTCATGTCCTAAAACCTGGGTTGGAAAAGAATGATTCATTATCTACTCAGTGGTCCTCTACTCCAGTGTACATGCTGACAATGGAACCAGCTGAGAGCGTCAGAAGTTAGTCTGTGAGATTCAAGCACCATGTGGCTATGCTTCTTGTTGGTAAAGGACATTTTATGTCCAGGGAAACCTTCTACCAGTCCTAATGAGCAGTAGTTTCAGGTGTTTACCCAAAATGTAATGACCATTTCAATCTGTGTGGATACCATCGTGTCTCTCACTATCTGCACCTTGCTAGGTAACAGCTGCTGGTGTCTGTCTGTGCAAGTTGACGATCGCCTAGTAACAGAAACCACAGATTGTTTAAAATTGATAACACACAGATGAGACACCTGTATGATATCCCCAACATGGCATAAATAAGAATGGCATCAACAACAAGTCATCCTTGCTGATGTGGCTCACCACAAACACCTTCTCAGTCTTTACATCTTAAAACCATAATGGCAACAATTTGACTCGGTAGAATGGCGGTCTCATCCTATCAGCAAAAAGGCTTTGGCTGTCAAACTCATTGAACTGGTCTCTTTGCTTTCCGAGTGAACCAATTAAACATTTGCTGGTCTGGCAAGTTTTTGGTGCAAGCACAGCTTTAAACAGAAACTGAATGAACATCCTATCCTAGTTTTCTGAAAGGAAGTAATTTATAGTACAGGGCCGGACCGGAGCTTAAGCTCAAATCGGTTTGGCACAACCCTTGTTCCTGGAAACAATAATATTTGGCTTGGACAGTCCTGAGTCTGCTGGAGTAGATCTTAGGTCTATATGACTGTAGTTTGTATGTACATGTGCATATATACCTTTGCAGTATGGGCCAGCACTGTTTTATTAAAAGCAGTCTTCTAGCCAGTCGCAGGTCTAGTCTCCCGTGACTGGTGCCAAAGCGCACCTCTTGCAGCACTGCACTTCTTCCACCGGGCTGGGCCTATGCATTCAAACTCCAGCTTTCATAAGACTTGTAGTAATTGTGAGTGGCTATGGCTAAATAATGTACCTTCTTATCACATCTACGTTTCAGGTGAACTTGGCATAAAACTCTTGTTTTGCCTCCACATCCTGGAGTGCTATGGCAGAAGTTCGCTTCAAATTTTTAGTTTTTAGCAGTTATGGCAGAAAGTCTCTGCGTCACCTGGAGTCTAGTCTGGCTCGGCACAACCTGTCAGCAGCTGCTAGTCAAAGCACTTTTCATCAGGGCTTGAATGATTGTGAGCGTTAGTGCAACTAGTAGTAACACTACTGTCGCAGCCTCAAACTGTTACCTGAGCTTAGCTTTTTTACCGCCAAGCCAGCAGTAAGACAGGTAAGAGAGGATTCAGGGGCAGTTTTTCTAAATGCGTCTCTAGTCTTCACAGCCTTAACATAGAAAGTGTTTCATTGGCACGAGCTTCATGTGTCATCTCACATTTTAGAAAGCTAGTGGAACTGCTTTGTCAGCTGCTGCACCAGAGGTGCAAGGTGAATGAAATTTCAGTTTTGAACCACTATCGCCAGCTTGGCTGGCCCTTTCTTCACAGACCCAACAGCAGTATGCTGAAGCTCTTTAAACTGAATCTGGCTAAACTGAGCACCAACTCGCACGCCGTTGGTCACTTTTGGAGTTGGCCCTCTAGTAAATATGAGTCGGTCAAATGGTTGTTTTTTTGATGGCTGATGTACAAACCATTCACTATCAATCTTGACCACAGGGGGATGTCCAAGTTTCCAGTACCCGATTTAGTTGTAGCCAAAAATTTAATTGGACTTTGTGTTGCTTTCAGAGTTTCTGTTCTCCCATATCAAGCTGTTTTTGTGTCAGTTTTCCTGCTCAAACAATGGCGTGGTACTTGGTGGCCACCGATCTCTTGTCAGCAGTTGAATTTAGCCTTGCCACTTTTCAGCGTCTTCTCGAGTCATTACTCGAGGCTGTCCCAAAGGGGCTTCAGTAGTTCTGGGCCAGCTACCCTTGCTGTCATGGCAGCCAAAGGGCCCATGCAACTTACTATCATGCTCACGTTCTTAACTGTCGGGCTGCTTTCAAGTCCTTCCAACAAGATCTGGTCTTTTTTGCAAAGCTCCTTGTGAGTCGGTCCTTCGTCTCTCAGTTTGATGAGCTAATATTGCAGGCAGTTCTTGCAGGGCTGTCAGCTGAATTTTCAGGATTTTCATACTGAATTCTGACTAAATGATTCTAGGTGTACTGAAACTCACCTAAAATCTCGTGCCACCTGGCTATCTGGTTTGAGGGCTCCTGCCAGCACAGTCATTAAGAGAGAAGAGTAATCTGTACTAGGAAAAAGTGACTGATCATACAGGAAGGCCGGAAACCTTTTATGGCCTGCACCAAGGCAAGCAGCTCATTTTTGGTTACTCAATAATACTTGGCTGCAGACCCTAGAAAGTTGTTTAAAAAAGACAACTTTCTTAGTCTAATATTATACCTGTGACAGCACAGCACCCTTTCTGAAGATGTTGGTGTCTATATATAGGGTATACAACAAGCTCGGATAAGGGCAGCTCAGTACAGGAAACAATGGCAGATGCTCATTCAGCTCCTCGAAGATAGTCTGCTCTTTTTTTCCTCAAGTGTACTTCTTCTCCTTGTCAGTCAGCTGATGCACATTCTGAGATGTGGTAGTGAAACTAAGTATATACTGCCGGTACTACTCTTCTCTGAATCAGTAGATAAAACTTCAGTGCTAACCACATGACTTAAACAACGCACTTGTGACTGGAGCAGCTCATATTTAAAATACTTCAGCTTGGCTTCCTTCAAACTCTGAAACACATCCCCAAACTGCTACAGGCATGTATTGATGACAGGAGCAGTGAAAATGATGTCATTCAAATAGAGCAGCAACATCTTCTAGTGCAAGCCGCGTAGCAATGCTCTATTAGTCTCTATAAGAGAGTGGCACAGAAGTGAGATCAAAAGGCAAGACCTTCCACTTCATGAGTCAGGAATGAGTAGCAAACTTTCACTCATCTGGCTAGTCGCCACTGACCCTGTGATTAAATGGTAATTGGGTTAATTACTAGCCCTAAGAATTAAACTGAAGTACCTGATGTCGGCCAATGCATTGAGACTGTTTTCCATCTGAAAAAAGAGTATGTATCATGCTTGGTGACAATATTTGAATGCTCATAGTTGACACAGAACCACTACTTGCCATCCTTTTTTCAGATCAACATCAGCGAAAAGCTCCAGGCACCTCCAGCTGACTCAATGAGCTCCTTGCTTAGCCGCTTACGAGCTTGTTACTTGGCCTCTACCTTCTTCTTCTCAACTTCTGACCAATGAAAAGGTGTTCTGGTAGACCAAGTGTCTTTCTTCAGCAGATAAAAATGCTCCATGTCAAAAACCTGTCTGCATTTTCATCATTTATGCGGAATGTACCTTGGAAGCCTGTCAGAAACCGTGCCAGCCACGCAATCTGCCCCAGCTGTCTGCAGTTCTGCCGCACTGTTGCAAACAAATCCATGAGTTGAGTTGGTACCCCTATCTCTAGCAAATTTGCACTGGTGGGTGCGATACCTGAACCATAATTGAGTGGTTTGACATTCATTTGGTGATCTACCACTCTTGTGTAAGTGCCATCTGGGATCCCAGCTCGAAGGTGTAGGAATTGGTCTATGAGGTCGAGGCATTGCGTAACTACACTTACCATTGGCCTAGGCGGGTTCAAGTTTGTAGCCAATGACAGCCCAACCGGTCAGCCCTCTATCCCCTAACACCAGTGATCTTTTGTATTCACTTGACACAGAATGGTCATCGTGGTCTTGGCTGACAGCCCCATGTTCTGTACTACATGAACTTTGCAAGTAAACAACTGAACATGTCTGTTTGTGCAGGTCAGAGGCTGGCTATTTGCAGAAACCATTAGCTGATGGAGTTTTCATGTGCACTGGTGCGCCACTACAAATGTCATCCCAAAGATGGCATCCTCACTGAAGTGACTGTCTTTACATCTGGGAGGCCTATGGCCAGTTGTTCGACTCCGTCAAATGCAGCTGGGTTCCATTGGCCATGAGATCATAGCTGTCACTCTCCTTCAATAAGTCACTCACGTCTTGAAGGAGCTTGTTCAACACTTTTTTGTTCAGCGAGTTTGTAGTGTGCCTGGTGTTGATCAGGAACTGGATGAGTCACTTTTCTAAATTTTAGAGGGCAAAATTTCTCGTAGAATCGGGCCATTCTTGCTCTTGTACCCTAAATAGTTCTGCACTACTTTTGCCCTAAAACGTAAGTTTTTGAAGGCCAGAAACTCCTTAATCTATCAGGGTAGCCTTCCGAACTGTTCACTAAGCCTGACCAACAATATTACGGAAAGTCAGCTGTGATGCCTTTAACCCTTTGAACCCTGACCCTTTTTGTTACTGCGTGTCGGTAACCATGGGCAATTTGTCCAACAATTCAAAGTTTTAAAACTTTTAATAAATATACATGTATGTAAATGTGATCATAGTACAATGATATTTAGTAACACTCTAGTAAAAAAAGGTGGGCAACCAACAGCAAATGTCTTCACACAAAAAAAAACAGCATTTCACCATTATTCTTTCCAAAACTATGAAACGCCATACGATTCTAAAGACTCGCAAAATTATTTACATTGTTATCATCTCTCTCAAGCACGTGCTCATCATTATTTCATGACTCAAAATAACTGAAAAATCATAATTAGCATCATAATTTTTTTAATTTGCATTCCAGTCATCCATGACCTACCAACAACTGAGATATAGCAATTTTTTTACAATATCGTTTTAATACAATTTGTTATTATGACGAAAGAAATAGATCAAGATATTTAAAAACTGTTACATATGGAAATTAAATTTCTGGTGTAATATCTTGTCAAAGAATTAATTTGATTGGTTTACGCTGTTACAAAGAAACAGCGTTTGTAAATAGAACCATGTGAATGTCAATATTCTGGCCGCTAAGGTTTCTGACACACCTTATGCACATTGTGCGATGGCTTGGTTGATTGTGCATGCTACCAATTAGTGACCTCCTAGCCTGAACAATCTGTGTAAGCGCTCAGCTAGCTTTCACCACACATGTAAGAGCTAATCTGATTGGTAAACTGATTTGGCACATCTGGTTAGAACTAATCGTACACAGATCATTATTGATGCTAGTATGGCAGTCATCATGGTGTCTGTCACGTATTATGTCATGCCAACAAAGTTCAAAGTGCGAAGTTTGTATTTTGCAATTAAAAGCATTACGCTAGACTTTTTTGATCGTGTCCGTTAAAGATTGTGTAGAGAACGGAAAATTGTAGAAAATTTTCAATAGTTTGGAGTGATTTGACTTCTCCCAAGATGCGAGTCTGCTTTTGCTTAAATTAAATGTTTCTATTTTCCAACCAAATTATTACAATCACCGAGCGCTCCAAATAAATATTGTTTTTTTATTTGTTAATTTTTAGCTTTGACTGCTTGCATTGTTGTCATAATCCTTCTGAGCGTAACCATCATTTCTGGTGTGGTCTACTTCATTGTCAACAAAAGACACCAAAGGATTCAGACACCTCTAAATGAGCTGGAGACAAAAGATCATTTGTCTAACCTTAGTTCAATGACCTCAACTACAAACCAAAGCCAACAGCATGTAAATGCACCAGTGAAACTTGAGGCCATTTATGAGACGCCAATAGACAATGGATCAAATGGTGAAAATGAAAGGGTCTATGCAACATTGAATAATTAGTGGTAGCTGGATGTGATACTAAAGACAAAAGTACAGATCTAGTTTTCTAACTCATTTGATCCAATTGCTAAATGTTTATAATCTTCACAATCAAGCATGGATTCAGTTACCAGCAAAGTATACACTTGAGTATATTGAAAGTGTTGTTTAAAGGTATTGCGTAAAATTTAGCTATTTTCTTTAATTTCTGTAGTTATTCTACAGTTAGCTAACAATCCAGATAAACCTTCTGCGGTTAATGTTATTGGAACCAATCTTAAACATTTTAGAATTGCTGTTTTTAGTTTCGCATCAAAAGATGGTATTAAACTTTTAGCAAAATTGTATAGTTTTACGAGCAGTGAATGAAAACTTTCAACTATTCCCTTTGCTTGATAGTAGTGACTTGATATATTGTGTTAATATAATAATATTTTCCTTAAATAAGAAATATCACTACAATTTCATTCAGAAGGAAGCATACAGTGGTGTGCATAAACTTGGAATCACATTGTTTGTTCGCTCTATATCGAATGGATCTTCCATTTGATTTATATTTTCCCCGCCAATTATGATGCCATGCCAGATATTATATATCAATCTTAATTGTATATTAAGCTAGGTATTCACATCATAGATCCACATAAACTCAACTCTAGTGCAGTCTAAAAGGTAACCTGTTCCAAATTGTCACTGCTCAATGTTCTCCTAACCAAAGCGATTGTGTAAAGAGTTTGTGCTGTCATCTTTTCCAGTTCCAATGCAGATATAACTCAGCATGCATTAAGTTTAGTACATGTATTTTCTATGCTTTTGATCTTATTACAAGACATTTAAATAGTTCACAAGTACGCAAAAGTTAGCTCTGATCCTTTTCAATTTGCTTGTACCTTTTATGCAAATATTCGCTAAGAGATTCCGGTGCCAAATGTAACCCACAAGTCGAGAATTGTACCATGCTGATTTAGGCCAGCTCGGCATGACTCAGGATGATCTGGGCTGAGCTAAAATAATACAGAAGAGGGACTAAGTTAAGTATTCTGTAATGATAGGTTAGTATTAAAGCAAGCACATGCAGTTAAAATCAAATTAAATATTTTTTAAGAAGACTATTCTCCATTATAATATTGGTCGGTAATAATCTTAAAGAAAAATTGTTTGCTTTAAAAATATAGCTTTGGTCATTTTGTTTCCATATTTCTTACTCAAAATCTTCTACAGTATGTGATTGCTTGTAAGTGTGAAATTTATGTGGGCAGTGAAGTCAAACTTTTTTAAAACTAGTATCAATGTTTTAGGCAACTAAACCTTTATGCATTATAAATAAATCAAACCTACCTGAATTACAAATGTGTTATATTATTTTAGATGTCAGCGTCGAGAGCTCCACTAGAGAATTATGCATAGAATAATTGATTGCATTAATCAGATTAGCTATCTGCAAAGATGAAATAAATTAACAACCACTGGTTGGTAAGCTATACATTACTTTATTTAAGTCAATGGAAAATCGATGGAAATATTTATCAGGTATTTATTAGCAACAAAAACTGTCAAATATATTACTAAGGGTAGTATTTTTGCTCATATTGTATTCATTTATTTGAGCTTCTAAAATAGGCAAAACCTTTCTGATTAAAAAAATATTATTAGCCGAAACAAGCAAAATGGCTCATCTGAAATGAAATCAAGCATTAATTCTATCTTCATAAGCTATAATACCTTACAAGTTTAGGTTTACATCAGCAGGTATGTCTGCCACCTTTTAGCTTCAAAAGCCATGTTCCCTCAAAATATCTGTAAGCTTTGATGAACCTCAAGGAATGACATCTCTGACATACCCGCTGATGTAGCTCACTACAAAGCCTTTTTCAGTTTTTACATCTTCTGACTGTATTGGCAGCGGGATCACTCTGAAGAATGCTAGGTGGGTCTCATCAACCAATAGACAGAGACTGTTGCTCTCCACTATTTGAGTTTGTGAGGCATTTGCAAATCGTCAAACATCTGTTTGCTAACATGTTTGTAGTCTACTCAGTGTCCATGAGAAAGTAAATGGTTTGACACTCTAGCCTTTTTAGAAGGCATAATAATTAACTGACAAGTGTACCTGTATTGTTTTTTTCCTATATCTGCCCTGGGACAGCGGTCTGAGAGCAGCTAAAATTAGACCAGCTACTTTTAAGGCAGGCGAAGAGTACTCTACTGATTTAGCTTCTCTTCAACGTCAGATGTAGATCGGGGCGTGTCCCCCTGATCATTCATTACTACAACATGGTTTGTGTTCATTAGGCTGTACTCAAGCTTCATATAGAGTCACATAGAATTGGTTGGTAGCAATAGGAAACTTTTTTCCTCTCTGCTTGACTTCTAGCCCTTTAGATCATCTGAGCCTGAGACCACCCTTGGACCTCCTAGTATCATAATGGTCGGTTGATAAGAAAAGTTGAAGCTAGGGTCACAAGCATTGGTGGCTTTTTGTGCAACTATTAATTAGCATTACTGTTGCAGCCCCTTATTGCTGCCCTGGTACTGGCTTCTCTCACTCTGTGCTACTCGGTCTCCTTAGGTTTCTTCTCTACTGACACTTTATCATATGTTATTAAAAATGTATGAAGGAGTTCTATGACTCGTATGCGGCAGACATTTTAAATATCCAGCTTCTGCAGCTAGTGTAAAGGATTCTCATTAGCCCTTCACCTTTTACTAGATCCAGCCATTTGTTTAAGAAATGCAAAAGTCTATTTGCATAATAAGGTGTTAGGTATAAACAGAGCAATCTGAAAGGTAAACAAACTCATGGTGGAATCTTTCCTTGCTTACATATACCATGTAAGCATCATAAAAACCATGTAGTGTCTTTTGAACTGGTAGGCATTTGGCTGATCAGTTTTTCAACTGGGCTAGCACTCTCTTCTTTTAGTCCATTGAGAGCAAACAGTTTTTTTGACCAAGTTGTTGTTGTAGTAGTTTTCCTGCCGACCTGGTACAGCTGTAGCTGGCTGATGTTAAGGCAACTTGATGACATTGCAGTCGGCAGGCTTCAGTCTCATTACGTTAAACCACTAAACATTAATGATAATAGCATAGGAAAAAGAGAGTGAAACTATGTAACACATTAGGCAAATCTAACCGCATCAGGTTGAAAATGCATATTAAAGGTCAGTAACTCAAGTTGACATAGCAAACCTGTACATCAAACAATGGGTTGCACGAATCATGGTTTACAGACTTTGAGAATACATATTGTTAACTTTCAAGAAAGAATAAAAAGGTTGCTGCATTTTAGACAGGTATGCTATGTACTGCTATCAGCTAACATTCATGTTTAAAAAAATTTTTATTTTTTTCGGGGAATGCTATTTGCCCACATGAATATATCACAACACAAACTAATAGGTTCTGCTGTATTGTAGAATCCGTGTTTTGAAGGACAAAGTCAGACCAGTGTATATACATTGAAAAACAGGTTTGAGTCACTCACTTGCTGTAGCATCTCTTGAGAGACCCTCAGTATGCAGAATACATAAATAGATGTTTAATCAAACTATAGAAATGCCAAGCTTTCTTCATATTTAGCAGTCAAAAAACTTTTACTAAACCAAGTGCTGGGAAAAAAATACATTTAAATTGAAAATTCACTTTGATAAAACCGCAGGGAGCAATATCTGAGAGTGTTTGCATCTAAATGACCTTTAACTGTCTATTGATAAGCGGACTGGCATAATGAATATGTGTAGGTTCACATAAAAAGCCATGTTTATTAAAGTTATGCAAAAATGTGCAAGAAACACTATTTGTGCTCCACGCATTCGGCAAAAAATTTAAGATTATGTGTTTACCTAATTACACCTTAAACTACAAATTATTCTTTGAAAGGTAAATTAAAATCATTGAAAAACCACAAATATAACCATGTAATAAGAAAAGAAGAAAAACTCATTAAACAATACAAGTTTTGATTATGAACAGAGTATCAATAGCTAATAGGTTATTATTTTAGTTTTGTGCGCACTGAAGTGTTAAATTAGAACATTAGAGGATTAAATGAAAAACCAAAATAGAAAATAAAATCATGGATGCTCGCATACATAAAGGCGCACTTAAAGAATAAACCGGTATATATTTTTTGTTAGTAAAAGCAACACAGTTAAGCTATAATGCAATGATTATTTGGAAAATATATTTTGATGAAGTCTACACAACAGTTGCACTAAACAAAATTTTATACTGACGTTAGGCAGGCAAAATAATTTTTCCTTTTGGCTATTGTCTGAATATATTGGCTTAATTTCTACTGCAGATTTTATGAAACATCTTGAACAAATGGTAAGTGGGCCATGATCTTATGAATATACTGGCAGTTCAAGGCTTCTCTTTGCATTTTACTCTCAGTCATTCTGTGCCTAACATATAAAATGCTGCACATTTTTTGCAGCTAAGTTTTTATGGCAATTCAGGAAACACTCATACAGTGCAAATATAATATATATACATATATAATATATAATATCTATTATATATAATGTATATAATATATATTATATATAGATGATATATATAATACATATTATATAATACATATATACATTGTACATGATATATATACATTTATATATAAAAAAGAGTATGTAGAGTGTGAAGAGTATATACATGTATTCGGCTTTAACCATAAGTGGTTACAGTCAAAATAATTCAACAGTCAATGACACAGGTGCAGACAGCTCTGCTTCTATGTTGCAAATGTTCAGGCTGAAATAATGGGCAGACCCACCTCTTCCTCCACTCGAATACACTAGACTCGGCTCATCTCTGCTCGTCTTTTTTCCGGCTAGACTAGGCTAGGCTAGGCTAGGCTAGGCTAGGCTAGGCTAGGCTAGGCTAGGCTAGGCTAGGCTAGGCTAGGCTAGGCTAGGCTAGGCTAGGCTAGGCTAGGCTAGGCTAGGCTAGGCTAGGCTAGGCTAGGCTAGGCTAGGCTAGGCTAGGCTAGGCTAGGCTAGGCTAGGCTAGGCTAGGCTAGGCTAGGCTAGGCTAGGCTAGGCTAGGCTAGGCTAGGCTAGGCTATGCTTTTAGGCTAGGCTAGGCTACGCCTTTAGGCTAGGAAACAGGTTATAGGAGAAATATAGGAGAAATATAGCTAGGCTATGCTATATTTCTCTACCTTTTTTATTCTTTGTTTGCTATATTTTAGTCATTGGGTACTGCTATATCTATTATAGTAGCCCTCTTGCTCTCTCTGTCCACCACCACTATATCTGGTTGGTTTGCTAAGAAATGCTTGTCAGTCCAGATGTAGAAGTCCCAGAGGATTTTAGCGTGGTCATTTTCATTGACCTTATAGTCAGAGAGCAGGATAACTCTAGCTGTCATAAAAATAATTTATATTGCTTTTCTCAACTTATGCAATATGATGCATGCAAAAGATTCTTCAGTGTTTATATATTGCATGTTTGAACGTTGCACTCTTTTTAAGTTACATCTCATCAAACGGCGGAGGCGTAATAAACAAGTTGATCGTTGTTGCCATTGTAACAAGGAGTTTCACAGACTGTGATTGGATGATTGGAACAAAACGTCTTAACCCGCCAGATTGCTTAGAAATGGCGGCTCAAATTTGTACAATGTGCTGCGTGCATTGTGTGCCCAAGCTACTAACCTCAAGTGATTTAGTAATTCTATCACCTCAACAAATAAAAACGGTAACCGAACGTGTTAACCATTATAAGTTCAACCATTTGGAACCAATTTCAACTATTGCTAGGTAAGCAGAACTAATTAACTTCAAAATCAAGCCGAAGACCTCGTTCGTTCACCACGATAGCCATTAATTCATTGTTATTGAATATCAAGAACAATGTGCTTATTAATATGATGATTAAATCACTATTGACTGACAATAAATTCTAAGCAACTAACAAATGTCATCATGGACTAGATTTTACATGTGATGTTTTTAAATATTCTATTGTATCTTGTTGTTTTATTCGTTTGAATTTGAGGATCATGATGATCTATCAATCAAGGCCAATCTACCTTACATGATTTGAGCTAAAGCCCTAACATGAGGAAACGCTCAGATTCAACTCAATAATAAACTATTAATTTTTTTACTCCTTTCTTGTTGTGTGATCTGCCTACTAGATTCCAGCAGATTATTATATGAATCAGATTTGATATTATATTATGTTATTGACACCAACCATAACTCGCCACATCTCCAGTCCTGACCCTAGTTTGTATTTGGCATAGCCAAAAAAAGGTGGGCTCTACAACTTAAACGTTTTATAGAGCACTCAGAGATTTGATGGAAAGAGGTGATGTGCTTGAAGCACATCAAAATTTTACATTAAGTTCACCCATAGAAGAAACTTGAAGAGGGCACATCCTGAACAACCAGCAAGTTTAATGACTTATTGTGTGAGACACAGCGTCATAGCTTCTCGACTGCCTGTCCCTACCAACTTTCTCACTGAAAACTATCAAAGTTTAATCACTGAAATGTTGAATAAGATCACACTGGAGTTCATCCTGCAGCCACATTACAAACTGATGTTGCCTTTTGATGACCTTCCTAATATGCTCTCAAACTACAAACTGCATTATCTTTCATAAGTTTGTTAATGTTTTCCTGGCTAAACAGGCTGAAAAAAACTGGATTTGGAGACTCTGACTAGGAATAATAGACTATAGGGTCATTCCTAAATTTATGTTTTATTTTCCTAGCCAAGTACATCTACACTTCCGAGTATTGAGGCCTTAGATTCCTGTGAAGATTCATATGAGCCTCGTCTCAAACGACCGAAGACAGGCTCTAGTCAAATACTGCATCCGTTATGTGTCTTATGTGGTGGTGACTTTAAGTCAAAAAAGATCACTCGGAAGGGAAAACGCATCTATGACAAACTGTGTAAGGCACAGACTACCAATGCTGGTAAGTTTTTTTCTTTATCTGCATCAAATCAGCCTTTTGCTTTTGTTTTGAAAGCAACTAGGCACAGCAATCATGAACTGTGGTGTGGCAGGCTATGATTTTTAAGTTATGATGTCGTATTTTCATGATTTCCTCTTTATGATTCTGATACTATGCTCTACTCTCTATTACGATTATTCAGGTCAACTCTTACCAAAAGCTGTAAGCCTAAATGATAAAAGCATCTTATCTCTAGTCCGTGGCTCTGATCATGTGGCAAGGGAGTTTATGTACCATTCTTCTTGTTATGATAGATATATCAAAAGAAAATCTCCTTGTACAGAGTAAGTAGGCTTCAGTAAATTCATTATTGGCCTTAAATTAAAGTCATGAGTCATTTGTTCAATAATGTATTGCTTTATTCATTCATTTAATAATCTGTATAACATATTATCTAATTTTAGCATACTTGTGGTAAGTCACTGTCTACCCCTTGTAAAACTGGTGGTGTGATGTGCATAGTATTTAATCTCGCTAGTATAGTCATGCTCACTAATTGCAATCACTAATACACAGACTAATCCATGGCTGTTAGTGCTTGTGTCTGCACACTAACACTAACCACAACTGTGACTTCTATTTTCTCATAACATGGTACATTACTAGATCTATCAACCAATCTTCTTATGAAACTAAAGTCGGTGGAACTGGTGCTTGGTCTTGTAGTCTGGGGGCCACAGTGCATTGCTGTGTCATATTGGTCATTTTGGTTAGTTTTAAACTTTTATATAGTGTCATGCAGATCTTATACTGTATTATTATATTCTGGTGTATTATATTACAATACCTGTATTATATTGTATTGAACTGTGTTGCAGTAAATTGTTTTATAGGATTTATGTTCGTATTATGTTGTGTGATATTATATATTAATACATATTTCATTGCATTTTAATCTATTGAGTTATATTTTATTATTATGGTGCTCACATATCAACATTTTATTACCTTATGGAAGTATGCAATGTATGAGTTAACTAAATATTGTTGTGGCAAGAACTGAAGGGTGTACATCTATTCCTTTCATGTAGGGCTATGCACATTGACTACGCATGAAAATCAGTCCTGAGCCTCTTCCTATTTTTAGGTTTTAAATTTATACCTACATGCTTTGATAGATCGTCTTTTTTTGATAGGTTATGATGGATAAATATTGCACCATAAATGTAAGCTCTTATATGTCTTTATGATAATTTGGTATTTGGAACTCATCGTATGTAATGGATGTGATTTTTTACTTTGTAGTCAGCCGCCAATGACTCAATATGACAGACATTTCTCGTCATCATCTTATCCACTGGTCTGCCAGGAACCCTCTTCATACTCTTTACAATGGGACCTGTACAACTACTGATTGACAGGCTATACTGTATACCTCATTGGGTACACTGGTTGTGACGCAGACTAACGAATTTAATGTTTAATATTTTAAATGAATTTATTATATTGCTGAGCAACACGTGACAAGCATAAAGTATTTATTATGCTTCTCTTAGTGCTTTTCGTCGGTACATGTTATTTCTTTGTTATTTAACTAACATATATGAACTTTCTTTCTTAGCTTTAGATTTATTGTACGAGTAGCGTGCTAAAACAATATTGGTGCAGTATGTTCGATGTCAACTGACTTTATGGATGATTAATTAATATCATAGGACTCTGTATGTGTATTCTGATACATCGTATGATAATTATATTATATAGCATGCTTACCAAGGTACACAGTCTGTTTATCATTATACATCGAAAACTCTCAATCGATTCTACAAAGCATATTGCAAAGTATTTAATAAAACCATTAAATAAAATCTTAAAGCTCATCATCACTGTCTATATGATTACCCTCTTTAACCTCGTCGTTCATTTCATTGCTGCAGTCTACGCAGACACATAGACTTGTGCAAACTAAAGATGCAGTTTTGCATCATCATCGGCTTTCACATCTACTCTTTTTTGCATGAGCAACTAGTTCAATAGACAAACTGCCTGGGAATCGCTCTGTGTCCATCAGAAAACCACTGCACAGAATTCTTAATCGTCTTTACTCCGGTCAGGATTTGTGAGATCAGGCGGCATAATTAGTAGGAGATTGGATTAATAATGACTAGGTTACAAATATGCTAAAAATATTAAGCTACCATAAAACTCATCTTCTACTTGTTGACACAAAAATGTTCTGTGGCCCCCAGACTGCTGGTTTTTGTAGAGATTATAGTCATGTTATTTGCATACAAAATCTTTGTATCTGTGATAAACTCTTCTTGCAGAAACCTGCGTTAAATAAACTATTTTAATGATTTCTGCCACTTCATTCAAGCTCGATATATTTTATGATTGCCATACTGTGGTTTGAAATATCAGCACAATTATAAGTCAGTGTTGTAGATGTGAAAATACAGATCGCAGTCAACTGCATTTCGAAGGTATCCTGTTTATTTTGTACAGTGACCATACCACTGCAGGGAGCCTGTCTCAAAGACTGAATAAGTTTGTAGCTAAGCTAAAAGCCTTGTTGTTAGCTGGAAGGGAGGTGGCCAGATATAGTAAGCTCTATGAGATGTATACTGAGATAATGCAAGACTATCCTGATGAACAAGTAATGAAGTAAGAAATAAAGTAAAATATTTTTACCTTGAGTAGAAATTACCCACATAACAACTAATGTGGGCCGAGTGCTGAACCTATTTGTTTTTCAAATAAAGCTGACTAAACACACGTAGCAGGTATTTCTGAAAACGACCATGACAGCAGCAAACCTTTTGTGCAGCTCAGGCTTATACCGCCGGTTATATACTACTTAGTAAGATTAGTCACACTGGCATGTAAATTAATCTGAAGTGCCGTCAATTAAACAATACTTTTTACCACATGATTTGTTTTTTTATTAATAGGCCAGGCAGACTAAAAAATAACTTAGCTGTCCATATACCAGAATTGACATTCTTGGCTTCCAATAACAAGAAGTCACAACTAGCCTATCCTAGCTATTTGAATGTGTCTGAAGTCCTTTCGCATGACATGTGGTCGTGGACTCTCTGTCTGACACTGACAGTGACTGTAGCTCACCTTTAGCGTACAGTAGGGTGCAACCAACATATAACCAGGAAGTTGCACATGTATCACAGGCTATTCAGGAAAGCATAGCAACAGTACCAAAGAGATTTCCCATTTGGCCACCGCAGCTTAGGGATTTCTCTATTGACTCGTGCATGAAGTACTCACCGGTCAGGCTCTTCAACTTTATTGCTAGTATCACCAGTCAAACAACTGTTGATTTGGCAAGTTCAGATGAATATGTCAAAGTCACATCTGGCATTCAGAAGTGAATCAGTTCCATTTGTCAAGATATTGTATCATTGTCATCTAAAGTTTTGACCCCTAAATCACTCGCCCTTGGTTTAACACTCCGACACATTACAGGCAATAGACTAGTCAATGACCTGTTAGCAGCCTTTGGCCACACTTCAGGTTACCACACTATTGTACGATTTGAAAGCGCCCTCGCAGTGAAGTTTCTGACAAACTCTATACCAACCAACTTTCAAAAAGGCAATTGGACAGTGGTAGTGTGGGACAATATTGACTTCAACAACGAGACAATCACAGGTGGAGGCACTGCACACTGCATAAATGGTATAATGCTTCAGTCAAAAACCTCCACAGACAGCTCTCATGAATATCATCAGTCAGTTGATAGATCAGTTAGGAAACTTCCAGCTTACGACAAAAACATTTGTCCTATCACATATCAAGGAAAACCGGAGCCACGCTATACTGCACTGTCTATCAACAACCCGTTCCCTCAACATTCTGACAACGTAGAGGAATTCATCTACATTGCTTTGAAACATTCACATCAGGAGCCCAGTGCTATTCCACCATGGACAGAGTATAACCAAGTCATCTACCACAACAAATCTGTAGACATAACTCCTTCTGCCATTCACTACCTCCCGCTCATCGAGGCTCCTGCAACAGATATATCAACTATCAATACTATCTTATCCAGAACTATTGATTTTGCAGATAGGCTTGAGCTACCAAAGATCGTTGCTATCTTTGACTTGGCAATATATTCAAAGATCCAACACATCAGATGGAATGACAGAAATGAAAATTACTACAAGGAAATAATAGTCAGACTGGGCGAGTTCCATACCGTAATGTCTTTTCTAAGTATCATTGGCAAGCCGTTTGGCTCTGGAGGTTTGACAGATCTGTGGGTGGAGGCAGATGTAGTTGCTGCCGGTTCTATAAATTGTGCACTGAGTGGGAAACATTACAACAAAGCTATCAGAGGATATAAAGTGGTATATGAAGCTCTGTGTGGAATACAGCTAGAGGATTATCTGTCGTCATGCAGTGATGAGCAGGTGGCTAAGTATCAAGAGCTTGATAATTCTATAAAAAGGAAATTCTCATCAAAAATGTCAATCGATCACGCTGTGCAAGAACTATCAACATTCTATACAGATTTCAAGCAGTATGTCAGTGTGAAAGAGACTAGAGATCTCACCTACAAGTATTGGAACAGCTACCTCAGCATGGTCAGGCTTCTTTTAACCTTCATCTGAGCAACAAGATTGTCAGACCGGGATTTACATCTGCAATATATTGAACACATGATGCCATGGTTTTTCGCTTATGATCAAACCAACGACTCGAGGTATGTAAACCACCATCATTGAAACACTGTGATTGTGATGCATATTCTATCAGGGCTTTATTACAAACCCCTGATGGCTCATGTTGTGATGGTTGCTGTCATTTCTTATAGCATTGCGTTTCACAACGTTGGATTGTGAAATACCGATTAACAATTGGAATCTTACGATTGTATAAAATTTAGCTCGGTTTACAGTCAAATAATACAATCTCGTTGATCTTTTGGTAAATGAGCTTGTCATTTACGTGTTTATTCTTATATCATCAGCTTTAATTGATATTTTGTACTTTTTTAATTTTCAGGTACCTACCAGTCTATCTGTCAGAGATGAAGGCACTCAGCAGCAGTGAAACAGAACTCATGGGTTCATTTTTCACGGTTCACAGATCTAGCAAAGCTTTCACTGGCACTGCGATGAACCAAACAATCGAGCAAACCATTAATAGAGGTTGTAAGTCAGCTGGTGGAATCAGCAAAATCACATTAAACCCAGGTAAGTTAGTTAGTCACTCATGAAGTAAAGAATCTTGTTTTATCAGCAGTTGTTAACTGACACTTATGTGTGTAATAAATGCACTCTGACTCTACCTACAATTTGTTTGGTCGGTCACTGAATACTTACCATAGAAGGACTATTGTACAATTAATAGTTATATTGAGATGATCATTAACATCAATCAGGACAGTTAACTGTTCACAGCTGTGTACATATTTTGGCTTGCAACATTTGCTGTTCCAAACTATCCCAATTTCACTCAATTGATATTGGAAATTCTGGTAATTTAGTTTTGTTCATGCTAGCTAATTTGATTTTTAGGTTCATTTCAAAGATGGATATTAGCTCAACCATCCAAAGCAGCCATATCAGATCTTTGTTTACAAATGGCAAGCATCGAAATTGGTGAACCGCATACTTTGAGTCAATCGTCACTTGCGGCAATAAAACATGAGAATATGGTTTCATCTGCGATTGCAACGCTGAATACAATGAAAAACACTATGCAAGAAGAAGTCTCATCTCTCATATCCATTAGTACACGGGCTGTTGCTGAAGAGGATGTTGCTATGGACATATCCTGTGCATATAACAAAGGACTGGTGCAATATCGCCAATTCTACCAGACCAGACTTGTGGAGAAGACAGCAAAGCTTGACAGCCCAATACCACAACTAAAACTTAAGGACATGTCAAGTACCAAAAAAGGTGCAAGCAATACCCCAAAACAGAAACTAAAGAACCAATTGGCACTAGCAGATCGAAATCTATACAACAGACTATTGATTGCAAGCCAAGTAAGGTCAATAGACTTGAAACTTGTGATGTGTTACTCCTTTACCGCGATGCCCGTAGTGATAGCTACAGCAGATGGTTGCATGCAGAAATGTATAAAAGCCACGCTCTTACATGACTTAGAAAAGCGAACAGACTTTCCACAAAATTGTTCAAAAGTAGATGGTGAAAAAAAGGCTGTAATTGTGGACAGTATGGCGGCAATCCAATCCCTCAGGATTAGTAGCCTACCAAAAACATTTGAGGAACTTGTTAATTTAGTATTTAATAAACTCATGAGCATGGCAAACAGTCACAATGAGTGTAAGCCTCGATGAACCTGTTTCATCATATTTACCTTTCCTTCACTCATTCACTGGTTGTGATTCTGTCAGCTCTTTCCATGGCAAAGGTAAGAAGAACACACTGAATCTATTACTCAAGAATTCTGCGTATCAAAATACCTTCATCAATATTCACCTATCTATGGATCCTTCAGCTGGAACAATGAAAGTAGTAGAAAGGTTTGTGTGTGAACTTTATGGATTTAATTGCACCTCAGTGAATGAAGCAAGGTATGAGCTTTACAAAACAGGGACCTCACCCTCAATGTTACCACCCACTGATGATGCCCTCCTTCTTCACACAAAAAGAGCTATATTTCAAGCAGCTATATAGTCTGATGTCATCCCATGTGGAGATCGTCCCGGACCAGATAGTTATGGTTGGAAAATTGAAAGTGATGGCAGTATTAGTATAGTCTGGAATGACAAAGAAATAGCTCCAGCTGATGTGCTCAAGGTATGTAAACAGCAGTGCTCAAAAAGCTGCCAAATATATATATATAATAAAATTTTTCCTCACCCCAGATACTCTGTATGGGTGGTAAATTCTGCTCTAACTCGGGTCTCCTACCAGAGACCTGGGAGTTTGAGCACTCGCCTCAAGATCTTAGCTGTTCCCAATAGCGCACTTTTCTGCAACTCACCTGAGTTGATTGTTGTTGGTATTTGGGCAAGCCACATTTTATGCACCGGTGTTATTGCGCCCAGTGCCCCAATGACTACTGGGATTACAGTTGTTCTTACATTCCAGCATTTTTCAATCTCTTCTCCAAGAGGGAGATATTTCTCTACCTTTTCTTTTTCTTTGCTGGCTATATTGTAGTCATTGGGTACTGCGATATCTATTATAGTAGCACTCTTGTTCTCTTTGTCTACCACCACTATATCTGGTTGGTTTGCTAGGACATGCTTGTCAGTTCGGATGTAGTAGTCCCAGAGGATCTTAGTGCGGTCATTTTCATTCACCTTACCAGGAGCTTCCCACCAGTGTTGCGGTTTATTAAGGCCATACTCATCACATAGACTTCTAAACACAACACCTGCGACATGATTATGTCGCTCAGTGTATGCCTTCCCTGCTAGCTGCTTGCATCCACTGATGATGTGTTGGATGGTCTCAGGTGCATCTTTGCACAGTCTGCATCTAGGATCGTCTCTAGTGTGATAGATTTTCGTTTGGAGTTGCCTTGTTGGGAGCACTTGCTCCTGGGCTGCCATGATTAGCGACTCTGTATTGGCTGTTAAGTTTCCTTTGTTCAGCCACATATATGTCTGGTGAAGATTGCCAACCTTAGATATTTGTTGGTGGTAAGCACCATGAAGAGGTTTCGTGGGCCAGTCAATTTCCTCATCATCAGGGCGTAGGTCCGTTATAAGAGCAGCCAATTGAAATTCAGCTAGCAACTTATCTGAGATGGCCATGGAGGCTGCATATGCTTTGATGCTTTGATCCTCCTCTTTCACTGTCTGCTGTACACTTTTGAGTCCCCTACCGCCATCTGTCCTATCAAGATACAATCGAGTAGTGTCAGATTTTGGGTGGAGTGCTCCATGCATGGTCAGCATTTTACGAGTTGCTATATCTGTTTCTTTGATAGTTTCCTCAGTCCACTTTATTATGCATGCTGGATATCTTATTACTGGCAGTGCATAGGAATTTATTGCCATGATCTGGTTCTTGGCATTGAGCTGGCTCCGTAAGACCTGCCGATGGCGTTTCTTGTATTCGGTAATGGCTTTGTGACGTACCTCGGCTTCGTGGTTGATGTTGCTTTGCATAATCCCCAAGTACTTGTACCCTTCTTCTATATCTTTGATGGTACCATTTGGCATTCTTAGGCCATCTGTGAGCATAGAATGGCCTTTTTTAAGAATTAGCCTTCCACATTTCTCAATACCGAAGGTCATTCCGATGTCCTTGCTGTATACCTGAGTGAGGTGTATTAGCAAATCAATGTCCCTTTCTTTGTTAGCGTACAGCTTGATGTCATCCATGTAGAAGAGGTGGTTTATCTTGGTGCCACTCTTAAACTGGTACCCATATTGAGTCTCCTCCAGCATATTGCTTAGAGGGTTTAGGCATATGCAGAAGAGCAGCGGTGACAAGGAGTCACCTTGATAGAAGCCTCGCTTAATATATATATATATATATATATATATATATATATATATATATAAATCCAGTTTTACCTGCAAACACGTTTCTTTCCTCTTTATGTACATGTGAGTCATTCACTGTTAAAAGCAATTTTCACTCACATGATGCCATCGGAAGCAAATGTATATTAATAGATTTTTAAGCAAGAAAGATATTTATCATACCGGAATTATATTTTTCAACAAGACATGAAGGTAACTAGTGCTTTCCAATTTGTTTATTTATGTTTTCAATCAATTAAAAGAATAAAAGTTAAATGAGTGCGTACGTAGTGCAGCTGCGCGTGTATAGGATAAATTTTGTTTATTGTGCTAAACTTGCTTAGCATGCCACGCTGTTGTTTTTTATTAGCCAACAGACATCATTACCAAACTTGTAATTTACACTGATGTTTTTATATTATTAAAAACCTAGCAAAGCACATCTGAACTCATGATGTTAGCTGAAGCAAAAGTCTATAAATAGATGTTTAACCAAAAAATAGATTTTTCAAGCAAAAAAAGTTTTTCAAGCGTGACATGGATGTAAATAGGGCTTTCCATTTGTTTATTAATAATTTTCAATCAGAGAAATCAAAGTTAGTTGAGTGGGTATGTACTGCAGCTGTGTGGGTATTGGAAGAATATTATTTATTGTGCTAGACTTGTTTAGAATGCCACACCGTTGTTTTCTGCGTTACCGATACTCATCATTATCAAACTTTTATTTTACATTTTTGTTTTCCACATAATAAAACACCTAGCAAAGCACATCTGAACTCATTACGAAGGGAAGCGTACGATTGTAACTACATCTATAACAAGTGATATCCACACTTGACAGGATTGTCATCTCCTGACTACACACCTAATTTGGTGGCTAGCGAGCATTCTGATTAGACAAGATTCCCTTGTAAATAGCCACCCAGGGATTTGCTTGGAATATTTTATCATCAACTAAAGCAAGAAAGGAAAAAAGGAACAAAGAGCGCCTGCATTGAAGAAAAAACCGAGTTGAAGGAAAATGTTGATTTTTTTTAATTGAAAATTTGCAAAATGATTTTTGTCAGCCTTCAGTCTTCAAATTATCATTTTGTGTATCAAATCTTTTAAAAAGAATTGGATCTTTCTCATTACATTTTAAAAGTTTTCTTTCTTCATTTTACTAGCATTTGACAAAAATGCTTTCAGGTTCACGCAATGGGTGTGGTATAGTATCTAAATGGACCAGTATATTTCATGAGTTGAAACTAATTTATCTAGTTCCATCAATTTGTATAGTCAATTTTTAAAGTCATGTATTTTTAAATTTTCTGCTGATGTATTTTCTACTAAGTTGTTCGAAAATTTAAGGCATTCTGATTAATAAAGAACTACAACATTAATCAGGCAATCCGTTGAATTCTGCTGGAAGCTTTCAGAGCTCCCGATACAGGGTAATAAGATTACAACATATTTTATATGAGCAAAAAAAGAAAAATTTAGCATTACTTTTGATGAAAACCGAAAAAAAATGCTAGAAATTATTGCAGCAAATTATTTTTACTTTCATATTTGCCAGCATCAGAATATTTGAACCATTAATGCATTGGACCAAATGAATTTCACCAAAGCGTAAGTTTACACGAAGAAGCTTTAAGCATTTGGCATTCATTGAAATTTATTATATTGCCTTCCATAAGTCCCGCTGTGTTTTTGACTTGAAGTAAATCATACTAGGCAACTCCCAACTCAAGAGCAAGCCTACAGAATTGATGGTGAGTCGGTAGCAGACTCAAGGGCAAGCCGATAAACAGACTTGTGGGCGAGCCAAAAAAACAGACTTGATGGTGAGCCGATAAACAGACTCGATGCTGAGCAGATAAACGGACTCGATGGTGAGCCAATAACCCAACTCAAGAGCAAGCCAATAAACAGACTTTATGGTGAGCCAACAACAGACTTGATGGTGAGCCAATAAATAGACTTGATGATGAGCCAATAAATAGACTCGATGGTGAGCCGATAAACAGACTCGATGGTAAGCCGATAAACAGACTCGTTGGTGAGTCGATAAACAGACTCGGTAGTGAGCCAATCAA
The DNA here is from genome assembly GCF_963576615.1 of Watersipora subatra. Lineage (NCBI taxonomy): Eukaryota > Metazoa > Bryozoa > Gymnolaemata > Cheilostomatida > Watersiporidae > Watersipora > Watersipora subatra. Next base: position 25,865,821 of record NC_088714.1, read on the forward strand.
CAGAATTGATGGTGGGCCGATTAACAGACTTGAGGGCAAGTTGATGAACAGACTCGTAGGTGCCTTCTCCCAACTTTTGCACCCTAGTAAGCCAATCGCAATAATTTTTGGTGTTCGGCAAATAGCACTTATAGTGGATGCAGCTATGATACGCTGGCTGATATCACAATGCTGAAGTCAAAAACAGGGAAAAGAATTTTATACATTAGTTGAAAACTCAAGCAAAGCTAAAGTTAAAGAACGCAGTATCTTTATTGGTGTTATATCTATGAACGCAAAGCAGTAACACAACAGCAATAAGAAAACTGAAGGATTATGTAGCAAACCAAAGAAAAACTCTAGCGTTGTTTGGCTGCACAATAATTAGGTCAACCGTTGCCACAATAATTAGGTCAACTGTTGCCACAATAATTAGGTCAACTGTTGCCACAATAATTAGGTCAACTGTTGCCACAATAATTATGTCAACTGTTGCCACAATAATTAGGTCAACTGTTGCCACAATAATTAGGTCAACTGTTGCCACAATAATTATGTCAACTGTTGCCACAATAATTAGGTCAACTGTTGCCACAATAATTAGGTCAACCGTTGCCACAATAATTAGGTCAACTGTTGCCACAATACAATACGTCGAATGCAAAAACAATAATATTTGTCACTAAGTAATCACGCAATACGAGTATTAATAATTTTCTGAGTATTTATGTAGTAACGTGCAAATTTTAGAACAATATGATAATTAATGGCTAATATAATACAATTGCTAGTAAAAAACATACATTTACACTACATCGTACAGGTGTTAGGCGAGCGCCTTGTAAATGACTATTGAAGTTCGACTCAACCGCGATAAATTACATAAAGCGTAATACAGACACATTGATTCAGCAATTGGAAGCTGCCAGGTTATAGATTTAGAAAACACGTCACCAACTCAACTATGTATGATAGCAGCCTACAAATACCGATACAAATTGATTATCGGTTTACCCGCTCAAC